>NW_012116477.1:521882-531581 GCF_000951035.1 Colobus angolensis palliatus
AAGGAAGGAAGGAAGGAAGGAAGGAAGGAAGAAGGAAAGAATCTTTGTGTATTTCCACAATACAAAACCCTCAATTTGAAGACTTTTTGCCATGGAACAGGAGTCAGCAATGTTTTTTCGGTAAAGGGCCAGATAGTAGATGTTTTCAGCTTTGTGGGTCGTCTCTTCTCTGTTGCAACTGTTCTGCCGGGTAGCAGGGAAGTAGCCACAGTCAATATTTGGGGCAGTGGGCATGGCTGTGCTCCAATAAAATTCCATTCCTAGGCATTGAGATTTCAATTTCATAAAATTTTCACCTCACGAAATTTAATTTTCTTTTGATTTTTGTTAACCAGTTAAAAATGTGAAAACCAGACCAGCCACAGTGGCTCACATTTGTAATCCCAGCACTTCGGGAGGCTGAGGCAGGCAGATCACTTGAGGTCAGGAGTTCGAGATCAGCCTGGGCAACATGGTGAAACCCTGTCTCTACCAAACATACAAAAAATTAGCCAGGTGTGGTGGCGTGCACCTGTGGTCCCAGCTACTTGGGAGGCTGAGGTGGGAGGATCACTTGCGCCCAGGAGGCAGAGGTTGCGGTGAGATGAGATTGTGCCACTGCACTCCAGCCTGGGTGACAGAGTGAGACCCCCATCTCAAAAAAATATAAAAATAAAAATAAAAATGTGAAAACCATTCTTAGCTCACAGATCATATAAAAAAAAAAGTGGTCCATAAGTTCAAATTAGATTGAATTTATATTTTATGACTTCTTTTTATATTGGAATGGAGAATTCTGTTTAAAAACTAGACCACCTGTAGGGTTTTTGATTGTTGCTATTGTTGTTGGCACGCGATTAAACAAATATATGAGACCCTTTCCTGAAATGGTCCAAGTCACCCTGTATCCTGTAGTGGGAATGGCCTATAAACTCCTGAAAAGGCATAAGGTAGTTTGTGAACCTTGATGCCACCCTTCCTAAAGTATCACAAAGAAGCACCTTTGGGCTGAAAAGCTGTCAGCCCCCCAGTGGCTCTGGCTTAAGTCACAATGATGCTTGATTAAAACAGGGTGCTTGCCACCAAACTGAGATATCTTAATAACCTCCTGCTTATATAAATCAGTGACTCTGCTGTAAAACACCTGCGAATTTGAGTTCAGCTTTTCAGTGGCTTACTGTGGAAGGCCTGGCTTCCAGAAACAGAACAGGCAAGCTTCTCTCCTGACTAGATGAGAAATTTAGCAGAGAGGCAGCCTGGATAAAATCTGACTTTAAATCAGGAGTGGATCCAGTTTTTATGGGGCCTGAAGTATATGCAAACCAGGGAGCCTTTTTTTAAAAAAATGTAAAATTACAAATACAGGGACTTAAAAGGGGCCTTGGGGAGCCGAGGGATCCTCAGTTTCAGCATTCTCACAGTCAGTCTGCCTTAGCATTTAGTTCTCAGTGGCGTGAGTGTGTGATTTCCTGCAACAGGGAAAAGTCCTCCTTTTTTTTTTTTTTTTAGACAGGATCTTGTTCCGTTGCCCAGGCTGGAATGCAATGGCATGATCACGGCTCACTGCAACCTCCACCTCCCGGGCTCAGGTGATCCTCCCACCTCCGCCTCCCGAGCAGCTGGGTTCACAGGCGTGCACCACCACACCCGGCTAATTTTTGTATTTTTTGTAGAGAAAGGGTCTCACAACATTGCCCAGGCTGATCTCAAACTCCCAGACTCAAGCGATCTACCCACCTCAGCCTCCCAGAGTGCTGGGATTACAGGCATGAGTCCCCATGCCCAGACAAAAAGTCCTTCTTGAAGAAGGGAGAAACCACTACCTGAGGCGCAGTAGACCAAAAAGGGAAATCGCTGAAGTGGGCACATCAGGAAGCCAGGTCGCATGTTCTCGTTAAGATAGTTGCTGTTCCAGGCCGGGCACGGTGGCTCACACCTGTAATCCCAGTACGCTGGGAGACTGAGGCGGGCAGATCACCAGGCGGATCAGGAATTCGAGACCAGCCTGGCCAATATGGCGAAACCCCATCTCTACTGGAAAACAAAACAAAGACAAAACCAAAAAAAAACAAAAACAAAAACTACAAAAATTAGCCAGGCCTGGTGGTGCACGCCTGTAATCCCAGCTACTTGGGAGGCTGAGGCAGGAGAATCACTTGAACCCAGGAGGCGGAGGTTGCAGTAAGCCTAGATCGCACCACTGCACTCCAGCCTGGGTGACAGAATGAGACTCAGTCTCAAAGAAAAAAAAGGAAAGGAAAAAAAAAAGAGGTCGGAGGTCCTTGTGGAGTGTTAGCTTCTGGGAATTTTGTTCATTTCTGGAGAGGAAATGCCACTGTTATACCATGTATATAAGACGATCGTGTAGTTTATCATCTAAGCTGGGACACTTTTGAAAGTGGTAAAGGCTGTGGGAGACCAGGTGGAAATCAGCCCTTGTTGCTGACGGAAGACCAAGCTCAGAAGCTGTAAAATGGTGACTAATGCTGCCCTCCAGTGGTGGAGTGCAGCAACTCAACACAAGGCAGTTCAGAATTTCACCTCCCTCCGCTCAGTTTTCCAAGAATAACAAATCACGTGCCACAAAGCAGATCGGTTTGGTTTGCACCTAGCAGTTTAGGTATACATTGATTAATACTGTAAATGAGTCCATCTTTATCAATTTGTTCTCATCCCAGCTATATGATTTTATTCCTGTCTTCATGTTAGTCGCTATGGTAGGCTAGATAATGGTCTCAAATTCCGTACTTTCTTCAGCTGCAGAATATTTACCCACCTTGTCCGTTGACATTATGGTGGGTGGAGCACCACCATAATGGGGCAAAGCCATTTGACTGGCTTTGGCCAGTGGAATATCAGTGGACCTGATGGGAACGGGGCTTCATTATTATTATTATTATTGTTATTATTATTATTTAATAGAGAGAGTCTTGCTATGTTGCCCAGGCTGGTCTCAAACTCCTGGCCTCAAGCAATCCTCCTGCCTTGGCCTCCCAAAGTGCTGTGATTAGAGGCATGAGCCTCCACATCTAGCCCAGGAACAGGGGCTTTCAATGTGGCTGTAGAATTTGACATAGCCTCTTGCTCTGGAGTGATCTGCCTTAGAACAGACCCTGTGTAACTGATGGCCTAAGCAGAAATGAACAGACATATGGAACAGACCTCAACCCAACCCACAGGCCACAGCCAAGCTCCACAGAGCCACAGTGAACCCACAGACCCAGGAAAATAAATAAACATTTGTGTGGAAAACCACCGAGATTTTGAGGTTGTTGTATAGCAAAAACTGTCTTAAACAGTAGTAGACTACTAGTGAATATCCTCAACTTATTATTTCCTACTGAGATGCTGAAGACAGTGTTCAATATCTGGATAAGTGAAAATCACGTTTTCACTACAATACTGCTTTAAAGTCACTCTCAACACAAGTATGGTGGAAAAAGTATTCGTCTTTGTAAAATTTCTTCCCATCCTGTCTTCTTG
This sequence comes from Colobus angolensis palliatus, assembly GCF_000951035.1. Lineage (NCBI taxonomy): Eukaryota > Metazoa > Chordata > Mammalia > Primates > Cercopithecidae > Colobus > Colobus angolensis. The sequence continues at coordinate 525,345 of NW_012116477.1, forward strand.
TCTTGCTTCCTGTATGAATCCATTTTCATACTGCTGTTAAGAATTGTGTGAGACTGAGTAATTTATAAAGGGAAAAAGTTTAATCAACTCACAGTTTAGCATGGCTTGGGAGGCCTCAGGAGACTTACAGTCATGGCAGAAGGCGAAGGGGAAGCAAGGCACCTTCTTCACAAGGAGGCAGGAAAGAGAAGTGCCGAGTGAAAGGGGAAGAGCCCCTCATAAAACCATCAGCTCTTGTGGGAACTCACTATCATGAGAACAGTATTGGGGAAACGGCCCTCATGATCCAGTCACCTTTACCTGGTCTCTCCTTTGACACGTGGGGATTGTGGGGATCATAATTCCAGATGAGATTTGGGTGGGGACACAAAGCCTGACTGTATCACTTCCTTTAAAAAAAGAAAACTTCCCTTTAAAAAAAAAATTCTAACCATATCACTTCCTTTAAAAAAAAATTCTGGGCCGGGCGCGGTGGCTCATGCCTGTAATCCCAGCACTTTGGGAGGCCAAGGCTGGCAGATCACGAGGTCAGGAGATTGAGACCAGCCTGGCCAATGTGGAGAAACCCCGTCTGTACTAAAAACACAAAAATTAGCTGGGTGTGGTGGTGCACGCCTGTAATCCCAGCTACTCAGGAGGCTGAGGCAGGAGAATCACTTGAACCTGGGAAGTGGAGGCGGAGGCTGCAGTGAGCCGAGATCAGGCCATTTCACTCCAGCCTGGCGACAGAGCAACACTCCGTCTTAAAAAAAAAAAAAGAAAGAAAAAAGAAAAAAAAATTCCGACAAACCTAACCATATCACTTCCTTAAAAAAAAAAAAAAAAGAAAGAAAGAAAAACTTCTTTCCGCTGACAGAAAACCTGCCCATAGGAGTCCCCACCAATTTGCCCACCACCTGCTTGCCTCTATAGGGTGTCTTTCATTAAAGGCACTATGTTCCTTACTGGCTCTAAGACTCAGCACCTCACAGGACAAGATGCAGAAAAGGAATAAGGGGTTGGAGATGCCTAAGCTTTTATGAGACTTTACATAAAATCCTAAAGAGGATTCTATTCGTTTTGGGCCAAATCCAAGTTACCACGTATCTCCAGAAGGAGAGTCAGACTTCAGATTGATTTGAAAGATTGATATGTTGAATGCGCAATGAGAATTTAAATTTTTCTCAGTATTAAAATTTCTTGCACCCAACCAGCAGTCATCTTTATAGAGCATCTTTCAACCTCTGGTGTAGACAGCACAGACGCACCCAAATTACCTTTAAGCAGACAGGTGCTGTCATTCAAAGACCTTTTAAGCCTGAGTTGTAGTTTTAAACAGGCCCATGGAGAACCAGACTGATTGACAGCAGAGGATAATGGTTAAGCGAAGGGCTCCGAAGTCAGAAAGAACTGGGTTCAAATTCCAGCTCCACATCTTCCCAGATTATCTGACCCAGATGAGTGAAATAACTTCCCCCAATTTGTTTCTTCTCTATAATGGGGATAGTAAAAGTACCTACCTTATAATGTTATAGGGAAGAATTAAATAAAACAGTACATATCGTGGACCGGGCGCGCTGGTTCACACCTGAAATCCCAGCACTTTGGGAGGCCGAGGCAGGCGCATCACCCGAGGTCAGGTGTTTGAGATCAGCCTGGCCAACATGGTAAAACGCCGTCTCTACTAAAAATACAAAAAGTAGACAGGTGTTGTGGCGGGTGTCTGTAATTCCAGTTACTCGGGAGGCTAACACAGGAGAATCACTTGAACGCAAGGGGCGGAGTTTGCAGTGAGCCGAGATGGCGCCACTGCACTCCTGCCTGGGTGACACAGTGAGACTGTCTCAAAAAAAAAAAAAAAAAAAAACATGTTAAGTTGTTAAGTAGCTGGCACACAGTAGGCAGTCAATTGATGTAGCCATGTTCAGTGGCAGCTCTAATAATTTGTTTTCCCAGTATATCTTGTGTGAAACCATCAGTGGCTTATAGTTGTCATCATTAGGGCTGCTCAGGTCCACCCTCTCCCTGTGCAGAGGCATCAGTCATTATGTTCATCTCAGTGGAAGATAGTGACCCACCCCACATTGTACAGGCTGGCAGGCACCAGCTGCTCCTCCCACGTCCTAGTAGCTGGACAACAAGCACATCATGTAGGCTTGGCCAGGCAGCTGCTGCCACCCGAGACCAAGGAAGCACACAAAACTGTGGGAAGAGATTAATATTTGTTCGCAGTAGCAGCATTTCAGCAGAGCTTGAACTCGTGTATGATGGCTGCTGCAGGGTTTCTGGGCAGTGGGGTGCAGCTTAGGGCGTCCCAGTGCATCAGTTCCAGTATGCTGCCAGGAGCATCATGGGCAATCTTGGAAGAGGGCCTTGGTCATGGTTATGGCTGTTACGCCCGCCTCACTTTCTGCCCATCACCTGAGCCTGGCTCTCCTCTCCTCCCGTTGACGATCTCAGCTCCTTCACATGCTGCTATAAATTTCCACCCTGGTTTAATTGGTCAGTGTCAGTTTCTGGTGTATGTAATCAACAAACTGCACTTAATACATTCCCAGAGAGAGAAGCTCTGGTTGCATCTGTTGTCACCAACAGTGAGGACTTCAGTTGGGCAGAATTTGTGACCATACCAACGTAGAATTCATTGCTGTGAGCTCAGCCCTTGCCTTTGTCAAGGACACCAGCTTAGATGGTTTCACGTGAACAGTGCAAACAAAACTTGGTGCTTTTATGCTGAAAGATGCCCCAGCACACCACGAACACTTTCCTTCCCTCTGAGAGCTGGATGTGCTTCAGGACTGGCCTTTGATTTCATCATAGTGGTAGGACTTTGTAAAGTAAAAATTTTTAGGCTGGGCGTGGTGGCTCATACCTGTAATCCCAGCACTTTGGGAGGAAAAGGCAGGAGGATCACCTGAGCGCAGAAGTTCGAGACCAGCCTGTGCAAAAAAAAAGAAAGAAAATTAGCCAGACATGGTGGTGCATGCCTGTAGTCCCAGTTATTTGGGATGCTGAGGCAGGAGCAATTGAGCCTGGGAGGTCAAGGCTGCAGTGAGCAGTGATTGCACCACTGTACTCCAGCCTGGGTGACAGAGCAAGACCCTGTTTCAAAAATAATAATAATAAAATAAAAAATGTTTGCTTTTTTACAATATTTTTGTAAAAAGTGTCAAACATACAGCAAAGCTGAATTTTTATTGAACACTCAATACCACAAAATTGTATCATTCACATGTTACTATTTTGCTTTATCATATGTCTGTCTATTACAGTAAATTTTTCATTGAAAAGTAATACATGCACAGGGTAAAAAAAATTCAGAGATTTCAATGTGATATGCGGTGAAAAATTATTCTCCTTTTCACACTGAATTTCCAACTCCGCTCCCCAAAAGCAATCACTTGTAGTGGTTTCTTTTGTGCATTTTCAGAAAACTTCTGTCCAGACACAAGCTTATTTTTCTGCTTCAGTTTTTTTCTTCATCCTCTTGCTCTACATAGTGGCCAATAGTCTGACTTTTTTTTTTTTTTTTTTTACATTTAACAATGTATCTTTTAATCAGAATTCACTTAAGAAAAGTTTACTATCCCAGCACTTTGGGAGGTCGAGGCGGGCGGATCACGAGGTCAGGAGATTGAGACCATCCTGGCTAACATGGTGAAACCACATGTCTACTAAAAATACAAAAAATTAGCCCGGCGTGGTGGCGGGCACCTGTAGTCCCAGCTACTCGGGAGGCTGAGGCAGGAGAATGGAGTGAACCCGGGAGGTGGAACTTGCAGTGAGCCGAGATCACGCCACTGCACTCCAGCCTGGGCGACAGAGCAAGACTCCGCCTCAAAAAAAGAAAAGAAAAGAGAAGAAAAAAGTTTACTAAGCACCACTGTGTACAAGCTACTTCTCTGTAACAGACATGCCACCCTCTAGGGGCTGTAGATTCAGAAATCACTCATGTCAACTCATGGGAAACCCATCATTCTTAAAGTGACTTTGAAACCAGGGCTCCAATGCCTATGAGGCCCAGGTACTAACAAAACAGTATGAAGGTATCTGCAATCAAATAATATATGTTATATTTACACTATACTGGAGTCTACTAAGTGTGTAATAGCATTATGTCTTAAAAAACAGTGTACATGCCTTAATTTTAAAATATTTTGTTGCTAAAGAATGCTAGTGACCATCTGAGCCTTCAGTGGCTCATAATCCTTTTGCTGGTAGAGGGTCTTGCCTGGAGGTTGATGGCTGCTGACTGATCAGAGTGCTGGTTGCTGAATGTTGGGGTGGCTGTGCCAATTTCTTAAAATAAGACAACAATGAAGTTTTTCTGCATCAATTAACACTTCTTGTCACAAAAGATTTATCTGTAACATGCAACGCTGTTTGATAGCATTTTAACTGCAGTAGAACTTCTTTCAAAATTGGAGTCAGTCTGCTGGGCGCAGTAGCTCACTCTGCTGTAATCCAGCACTTTTGGAGGCTGAGGTGGATCACCTGAGGTCAGGAGTTCAAGACTAGCCTGGCCAAAATGGTGAAACCCTGTCTCTACTAAAATTACAAAAATTAGTCGGGCGTGGTGGCACATGCCTGTAATCCTAGCTACTCGGAAGGCTGAGGCAGGAGAATCGTCTGAACCTGGGAGGCGGAGGTTGCAGTGAGCCAAGATCACACCACCACTGCACTCCAGCCTGGGCGATAGAGTGAGACTCTGCCTAAAAAAAAAAAAAAGAAAATATGTATAGATTGGAGTATGTGTTTAGATCTATATATCTATGTGGGCCTTGCTTTTTTTTCTTTAATGCAATATATCTTAGCGATCTAAGCATGCTTATATTCATAAATCTGGCCTGGTATTTCATGATGTGGCTAAACCTCAGTTTAATGTAGCCACTTGCCTATTGTTGGACATTGAGGATGTTTCTTCATTTTTTTTTTTTTTTTTTTTGCTACAACAATGACTTGCAACAAACATTCTTGGACATTCTCCCTTGTGCGCCTGTGCAAATGTTTCTCTGGAGGAGAATAGATGGAAAGCAGAATTGATAGATTGGCAGGACATATTTAAAAACGTATTGCCAAATTGCCCTCGAAAGTGGCTATAAACATTCATGCTCTCACTAGTAATGCATTAGAAAACCAATTTCCCTGTACCCTTGCTAACAGATGTTCTGAGTGTTTTTAATTTTTATTGATCCGATAGGTGAAAAGAACAGTGGGAATGAGCTTTCCTAGCCATTCCCTTGTAATTAGTAAGACTGAACACCCCTTCCATGTTTGTTGCCCCGAATCTGCATTTAACAAGATCCCCGGGTGACTCCTCTGTCCATTAAAGTTTGAGAAGCACTGAAATCAGAATGTGACTTTTAACAAGGTCCCCAGGTGATCTGTATACATGTTACATTTTGAAACACACTGGCATCAGAATCTGCATTTTAACAAGATCCCCAGGTGACTTCTCTGCACAGTGAGTTTGAAAAAGCCAGCATAGGCATGGAATAGCTGGCTTACACTCAGCATGTGTGTGTTTAATCTTTTCTATTGGGACAGGCGAAAACCAGCGTTTCCGTTTATTTGAATTAACATTTCTTTAATCATAAGTGACCGTGAACATTTTTTTTTCAAATTTTTACATATCATGTTTTTCTTATCTGGGAGCTACCTAGCCCCTGAATCTCCTTAACTGGCTTCAAACATACCAAAGTTGGTCTCTTAAAAGAGTCTTTGCTGTTGCTCCTGCCTCCCCTGGGAACGCTCTCTCCCTGGTTCCTTCCATAGCTGGCTATTACATTCGTGTTTTAGCTCAAAGGTCACTTATAGCGAAAATCAGGTACCCACAGCTACCACCCAGTCACTCCCGATCACGCTACCACAATATTTTGATCATAGCACCTATCGTTCTCTAAAGTGACCTTGTACATTCTCTGGTTACTTCTCTGAATCCCTTCTGGATCTTGTCTGTCTTTATCACTCTATCTCCAGCACCTAGAACAGAGCCAGGCAATAAAGTGGGCTCAAAGAATTGTTATTGAATGAACTAATGGTGGCTCATGCCTGTAATCCCAGCACTTTGGGAGGCCGAGGCAGGTGGATCACCTGAATTCAGGAGTTCGAGACCAGCCTGGTCAACATGGTAAAACCCTGTCTCTCCTAAAAATGAAAGAAAAAAAAAATAGCCAGGTATGGTGGTGGGCGCCTTGTAATCTCAGCTACTTGGGAGGCTGGGGCAGAAGAATCGATTGTATCCAGGAGATAGCGTAT
>NW_012116477.1:531981-555144 GCF_000951035.1 Colobus angolensis palliatus
GTGATCCTCCCACCTCAGCCTCCCAAAATGCTGGGATTACAGGCATGAGCCACTGCACCCAGCCTCCTGTCTAGTTTTATACCCCTTTGGGGAATCATTTGTGCCTGGATAAACATTTATTTGTTCATTCTGGTATTCACAGTAGAGAATGGTAGTATTAATGATACAACTTTAATGAGGATGCTTAGGAAGGAGAACCCAGCCAGGCACGGTGGCTCGCGCTTGTAATCCCAGTACTTTGGGAGGCCGAGGTGGGAGGATCACTTGAGCCCAGGAGTTCAAGACCAGCCTGGGCAACATGGTGAAACACATTCTCTACAAAAAAAAATTAGCCTGGGTGTGGTGGCATGTGCCTGTAGTCCCAGCCACTTGAGAGGCTAAGGTGGGAGGATCACTTGAGACCTGGAAGTTGAGACTGCAGTGAACCAAGATCACGCCACTGTACTCCAGCCTGGAGAACAGAGAAAGACCCTGTCCCAACAACAACAACAACAACAGCAAAAAGGTAGGAGAACACAACCAGGGTGCCCACATCCCCAGAGGCCCAGGACAATCAGAAACGACATTGTATTGATACTTTGTTATTATCTCTTTCTCTTTAAAAAGAAGAGTAAGCTTTCCTCATTTAATATGTGGATTGAAACTGTGAAAGCATGGGAATTCTGCAACTCAGAAGAGTGGAATAAGGTCACACGTGCTTGTTTGCTTCAAATCTATTTCCATGTAAAACAGTAACTGTGCCTCTAGTTAAATGGAATAACCAATGACAGATGAGTGCTACTTTCATAGATAACTGTAACTCTTACCCCATTATCATACCAACTGTTAACACTTAGAGTAGTATTTACATACTAGATGTTGTTCTGTACCCGTTTACATATATAAATTCTCTAATCCTCAACCCACCCTTGACATTGCCATTTTATTAATGAGAAAAATGGGACACAGAACAGCTTTCTCGAGATCACACAGGTGGGATGTGAACAGAGCCAGAGCGAGGAGCAGGGATTTTTTTTTTTTTTTTTTGGAGATGGAGTCTTGCTCTGTTGCCCAGGCTGGAGTGCAGTGGCATGATTTTGGCTCACTGCAACCTCTGCCTCGGGTTCAAGCGATTCTCGTGCCTCAGCCTCCTGAGTAGCTGAATTACAGGTGCTCACCACCATGCTCAGCTAATTTTTTGTATTTTTAGTAGAGATGGGGTTTCACCAGATTGTCCAGGCTGGTCTCAAACTTCTGACTTCAAGTGATGTACCCTCCTTGGCCTCCCAAAGTGCTGGGATTACAGGTGTGAGCCACCGCGCCCAGCCAGAGCCAGGATTCTAACTCTGGTTGGCTCCAGACTGTGCTCTTAGTTACTACATTATCCTGCCTCTGGAATCTTTATGTTTGTAAAGAGAGGTAGAGTGACCAGGAGAATCTGTTGTATAATTCAGAAGTATGCTGTTTATCTCTTGGCAAAATACTTAAGAGTTGTGAGAATTATAGATATTCTCCATTTTTCTTCTACAAAGCGACAATGTTTGAAAATTTATTAATTTTCTGTATGAACAAAGGGGATTACCTAACAACTATTAAAAAAACAAACAAACAAAAACTGCAGGCTGGGCAAGGTAGCTCATGCCTGTAATCCCAGCACTTTGGGAGGCCGAGGCAGGCGGATCACTTGAGGTTGGGAGTTCAAGACCAGCCTGACCAACATGGAGAAACCCATCTCTACTAAAAATACAAAATTAGCCAGGCGTGGTGGCACATGCCTATAATCCTAGCTACTCAGGAGGCTGAGGCAGGAGAATCACTTGAACCCGGGAGGCGGAGGTTGCGATGAGCCAAGATCGCACTATTGCACTCTAGCCTGGGAGACAGAGCGAAACTCCGTCTCAAAAAAAAAAAAAAATTGACCGCTGACTTGGGCGATATGGCTGCTGCCGTGCCCCACTCCGCGTCTCTCTCCCCACTGCTTCCCCTTCTCCTGGGCTTCCTGCTCCTCTCCGCTGCACACCAAGGGCGCCCTTCCCCTGGATACGGTCACTTTCTACAAGGTCATTCCCAAAAGCTGATTCGTCTTGGTGAAGTTGGACACCCAGTACCGCTATGGTGAGAAGCAGGATGAGTTCAGGCGTCTTCCTGAAAACTTGGCTTCCAGCAATGATCTCTTGGTGGCAGAGACAGGGATCTCAGATTATGGTGACAAGCTAAACATGGAGCTGAGTGAGAAATACAAGCTGCACAAGGAGAGCTACCCAGTCTTCTACCTCTTCTGGGAGGAGGACTTTGAGAACCCAGTCCCGTGTACTGGGGCAGTTAAGGTTGGAGCCATTCAGTGCCGGCTGAAGGGGAAAGGCTATCTAGGGATGCCTGGTGGCCTGGTGGCCTGCCTGCATACGACTCCCTGGCCGGAGAGTTGGTCAGGGCCTCTGGAGTGGAGGCCCGCCAGACCCTCTTGAAACAGGGGCAGGACCACCTCTCAAGTGTGAGGGAGACTGAGAAGAACTGGGCCAAGCAACACCTGAAGATCATAGGGAAAATCTTAGACCTAGGGGAGGACTTCCCAGCATCAGAGATGACATGGATCGCCAGGCTGATTGAGAAGAACAGGTTGAGTGACTGGAAGAAGGAGGAGTTCCAGAAGACCTTAAACATCCTAACTGCCTTCCAGAAGAAGTGGGCTGAGAAAGAGGAGCTGTAAAAAGGCTCTTTATGGTTTTCCAGGGTTTGGTAGGGGTGGGGAGGGAAGAGTTAACCTGCTGGCTGTGAGTCTTTTGTGGAGTATAAAGGGGTGGTGGGAAAAGTGGTACTAACCCACGATTCTGAACCCTGAGTATGCCTGGACATTGATGCTGATGTGGCCATGCTTGGGATGTCTCGAGTTGATCTGGGGATAGCTGCAGCACTTACTCAGGTGGCTGATGAAATAACCCCTCACAAGGAACTGGTGCTATAGAGAAGAGTTAGGAGTATACCGCCTGGATCTTTGACAGGTTTAATTCTGGTTCAATTAAAGTTTCAGTGTTTTGCTTAAGTGGAAAAAAAAAAAAAAAAAAAAGAAATCCGGACAAAGGTGATATATGAAGAATGAGGAAGTAACTAGTTTTCAGCAGAAACATCCTGTGGAGAAAGTACTTTTAAATGCATGTTTGGTCATGATTCCCTTGTTATGTGATATTGTTGCTGAAAACAACGAAAAGTCACCTATGAGAACCTCAATCTATGTGTTTAAACTTAGCAACAGGTTTTTTTTTTTTTTTTTTTTAAGGCAGAGTTTTGCTCTGTTGCCCAGGCTGGAGTGCAGTGGCACAGTCTTGGCTCCCTGCAACCTCCGCCTCCTAGGTTCAAGCGATTCCCCAGCCTCAGCCTCCCAACTAGCTGGGATTACAGGCATGTGCCACCACATCCAGCTAATTTTTGTTGTTTTTAGTAGAGAGGGGGTTTTGACATGTTGGCCACGCTAGTCTCGAACTCGTGACCTCAGGTGATCCATCCACCTTGGCCTCCCAAATGCTGGGATTACAGGCATAAGCTGCTGCACTCAACCAGCAAACAGATTTTTCCAGCCTGTTTAAACATCTTTTAAAAAAAAAGAGCTTCCCTGGGTTTGAAATCCATTTGTTCCAGGTACAATATAGTGATGTGTCTTCTTCACTTTTATTTGCAGAAGCTCCTGATTATGAGGGAAGATGAAAATTTACTAGCTGGATTTCAACAGAATAGTCAACCTGTGTAATTGGCAAATGGGATTGAAAGAGGAGAATCATGACTGATTATGCATAGCCAATGATACTTTGCTTTCGTTTGCATCTGTAGACCCTGTAAGATTTTTTTTGTTTTCAGATTTTTAATTTTGAGCCTTGAAATAAAGCCATTAAAACCAAAACCAAACATGGTGGCCAGGCACAGTGGCTCATGCCTGTAATCCCAACACTTTGGGAGGCCACGGCAGATGGATTGCTTGAGGCCAGGAGTTTGAGACCAGCCTGGCCAACAAGGTGAAAACCCATCTCTACTAAAAATACAAAAAATTAGTCAGGCGTCGTGGTGGACATCTGTAATCCCAGCTATGGGAAGCTAAGCAAGGAGAATTGCTTAAGCCTGGGAAGTGGAGGTTGCAGTGAGCTGAGATCGCACCATTGCACTCCAGCCTGGGCAACAAGAGTGAAACTTCGTCTCAAAAAAACAAAACAAAAAAAAAACCTTAATTTAGGACTAGAACTCTGATTGGATGTTTTGCAAAAGACTAAAAACAATTTTTTTTTCCAAAAATAAGACTATCAGTTGTCATTATATTTGTGGAACACATTTACAATTTTCAGTTTGCTTTTGGTTGTAAGTATACCGACATGGAAAATGCAAGTCAAGACTATACTGAGACCCCATTTTATGTCAATATAGTTGGCAAAAATCAAGACATTTTATAATCCTGAGTGTGAGAAAGAATGGGCTTCACATTTTGGGTTTTTTGTGTTTGTTTTCAAGACAGGTTCTTACTCTGTTGCCCAGGCTGGAGTGCAGTGGCACAAACATGGCCCACTGCCTCAGCCTCCAAGGCTCAGCTTCCTCCTGCCTCAGTTTCCAGAGTAGCTGGGACCACAGATGTGTCACCCACCTAGCTAATTTTTGTATATTTTTTATAGAGACAGAGTTTTGCCATGTCACCCAGGCTGGTCTCAAACTCCTTAGCTCAAGTGATCCACCAACCTCAACTTTCCAAAGTTCTAGAACTACAGGCATGACCACTGAGCCTGACCTATGTTATTTCTTATACCTTGCTGGGGAAGTATAAGTTAATACAATCATTTTGGCATTATCTCTTATACTACCCCAAGGTATATATTCACTCATGAGAAACTCTGACACTTTTTAGAAAGATCAAAGCAGCACTGTTCACAATGGCAAAGACCTGGCAAAGGCCCATGTGCCCATCAACAGGAGAGCAGATGAAGAAACTGGCATTTTCACACAGTGGAATATTTACAGAGCAGTCAAAATCAAGAAACAATGACAGCAATTTGGATGATCTTAGCAAAATAATATTAAGTGAAAAAAGTTAGTCTTGGAAGATTATATACCCTTTTATATTCTTTAAATATTAAAATGGTATTTTTTATTAAGGAATACATGTAGGTAAAATAAAACTTGCTAAAGAGAAAAAGCAAATGAATGAGATCTGTAGGAGTCAGGCTGATGGTTATTCAGTTGTAGGGCAGAGGAGGGGAGGGGACATCAGGAGGCCATATAAAGAGAGATGTAGGTTGTGGTTAAGGTCCTACTTTGGGGCAGTAGGTTCCCTGGTACTTATTATGTCATAATAAACAGGGGTGCAAGCAAGCAGCCTAAAAAATGTAGGCAGGCGTACAAGTGTAGACTAACAATAGGGCAGTAATAATGCCTCATGTACCAATGATTGATTGTGTACACCTGAGTGAAGTAACAACAAAGCAATACAAACACACGTACACACCTCAAGCAGTATAAGGGGGTGTCAGATGTCTCCCATACTCCCCACGCACCCCTCTTCAACTTCCCCAGAGGCAACCACTGTTTATCCAGTCTCCTCAAAAGGAGACATGATAAACATGAGTGTGTGTGTGTGTGTGTATATTATATATATATATTTTTTCTTTTTTTTGAGATGGAGTCTCACTCTGTTACGCAGGCTGGAGTGCAGTGGTGAGATCTTGGCTCCACCTCCGAGTTCAAGTGATTCTTCTGCCTCAGCTTACCCAGGAGCTGGGATTACAGGCGTCCACCCCCACGCCCAGCTAAGTTTTTGTATTTTTAGTAGAGACAAGGTTTAATCATGTTGACCAAGCTGGTCTAGAACTCCTGACCTCATGTGATCCGCCTACCTCGGCCTCCCAAAGTGCTGGGATTACAAGCATGAGCCACCACACCCCGCCACGTGTATATATTTTCAAATGTCTTCACAGATACGTGTAACTACACATACATCCCAAAGAAGACTTGAAGCGTTGTGTTTTTAAAAAAGTTTAAGTCTCGGAAATGTAACCTGACATGACTTCACCCGGCATTACACAAATATCCCTAAGTGGATTCACAACCTGAAAATCAAAGGGAAGTTTGAGGAAAACAGGTCAGCATTTGAGAAATGGAAACAATTAAGCAAAAAATGCTGTTCTCGCAGGCCCTGCCACGGGGTTCGCCAACGGTAACCTCATAGAAGGCTCGTTACAGATGCTGCTAACCCCCCAGGACCACCCCGTAAAACTCATACGCTGCGCTGTTAAAAATACAGATTCTCAGGCCCCGCCCCAAAAACTCGGAGCAGAGCCAGGCTGGGTCTTTTTGAAACAAGGGCCCCCACGTGATTCTCAGGTTCGGGCAAGCTTGGGGCACAACCCTGTCTTAAGTAACTCCCCAATTTGAAGAAAGTAAACACCTGGGGTATGTCTCCCAGTTGGATATCATTTACGCGGCGCAAGGAGGGGTCTCCCTCGGGTCTCATCGAGGTCCCAGCCAGTCTGAGCACTAACGCTTATTAGCTCAACGCCCCGAGGACCACGCCTCCGTCACCTGCCCGGGTGGGGCCAGCATCGGGTTGGACCCAAAAGCCCTCCTGTGTGGTCCAAGACCCAGTGCGCCCGAGTCACGGGGCGGGAGCGGGCACGTGCTGTATAAAAACACACATTCCTGGCCTCGGCCACCTGAATCCAGAACTTTCGGAATCTGCATTTTTAACCGGGTCCTCCAGGAACATGTTCTCCCTGCAGTTAGAGGGAGACACCAGAGTGTCTCCAACTTTTTTAAAATTTAAATTTGGGTATGCAGCCAGGGTTGAGAGCCAGGAGTGGAGGTCGTGCTTCTCAGCTTGGATGCACATCAGAAAAACCTGTGTGTGATGGGGGTGGTGAGGGAGGGAGACGGCTTTTAAAAAATATATATCCCAATGCCCAGGTCCCAGCCCAGACCAATTAAGTCCGAATCTAAAAGCGCAGCCTGTGCAGCGCTGCAGCCACAGCCTCACCTGGGAGCTCGTTAGAAATACAGGAGCTCAGGCCCCACCCCAGACCCACTGAGTCAGAATCTGCATTTTAACGAGCTCCCCAGCGACTCGTGCGCACATTAAAGTTGGAGGAGAGCTTCGCTTCTGAAATTTTAATGGGCCAACGAATCACCTGGGGATCTCGTTAAAATGCAGACACGGTTTCTCAAACTTTAATGTGCATGCGATCACCTGGGGATCTTGTTAAAATGCAGATTCTGATTCAGCGGGTCTGGGGTAGAGCCCGAGAGTCTGCATTTCTAACGAGCTCCCAGGTGGCGCGGGCTGCCCGGGCGCGGACCACAAGTTCGCCGGACTCCTGGGGTCTTGGCTCCAGGCCAATCAGCCGTCAGGACTCTTGATAAATCGCCCTGCTCGGCTGATGAGCAGAATTGCCGGGACATGCGCGTTCCAGCCGAAGGGGGGTAATTTCCGAACTCCGGGAATTCGTTGTGTGAAGTAGGCCACTCCTAGGGACGCGCGGGGAGCCCGGTCCTCGCGCCATGTCGCGGCGCAAGCAGGCCAAGCCCCAGCACCTCAACTCCGAGGAGCCTTGCTTTGCGCGCCGGGAATGTGCGGAGGTGGCCCCGCAGGTGGCAGGGGAGCCGGGTGAGTAGCGCTGCTGGAGCACCCCCGGGGTCTGGGGGCTGGTGCTCAGAGGTTCTCCGGACCCGCGCTGGTACGAGGACCGGGCAGGGGGCCTGAAAGGGCGGGCGAAGCGTCCGGCGCAGAGTCCAGGGACTCGGACCTGGGAGTCCCCGCGCCCCGCCTTTGTAAATTACATCCTCCCGGAGTCAACCGGCCCCCTTCCCCGCCTGGATTCCTCTAGCCACTCCTCTCGAGAGCTAGTCAACGAGTTTGCCTCCCAAACACGCTGGAAGGATGCTCAGAGGACCCCTCAGAGGCTGTTTTCGGGGTGCGCGGGCACGCGAGTCCCCGGCCCCCTTGGCACTAGGCTTCGGCTGCGCGCCTGAAAGGTGGCTCCTTGCCCTGGGGTTACGTTTCAAATGCGTTGTCCAGGGAAGGCCTCACCGAGGAGTGGACGTTCGAGCGAAGACCAGAAGGATGGGAGGGAGCGAGCCGTGCAGGTACCCGGGGGAGGAGCATTCCAGGCCGAGGGAACGCAAGCGTAGAGGCCCAGGGCGTCAGCGCTGCTGTAGCCGGAAAGGTCACCGGAGGCCCGAGAGGTGATGGGGGCAGGCGGTGGGGGGTGGGGGGCGGCCATGAGCCCCGATAAGAGCTCTGCATTTTATCTGAGCGAAGTGGGAGCCGTGGTGGGGATAGAGCAGTGATACTGTCTCACTTAACAGGCGGCCCCCACACCCCCTCCTCGGCTGCCACGTGGACACAGGATGTAGCAAGGAGATCCTCGGCTACTCTAAGCCCCCTGGGCAGCATTTTTCGTCCCGGGATCCTCCGCTTCAGAAGAGCCTACGGGAGGGCACCTTTTCTCGCTCGCCGAATTCCTCCCCCACATTAGGGACCCCCTCGCCCCCGCCCGTGCCCCGCCTCCATTGGAATCTCGGGGGTGGGGCTGGGGAATCTGCATTTCTAAGGCGCTTCCCTTTTTGCTTATTTTGAGCTTAGATCGAGATTGCAGGTTCCTAGTTTCTCTTCGGCTCCCAGCTCCCCGTGGTTAGCCGGTACCTTTCCCTTAAGAGGGTGAGGAAAGGAGTTGTAACTGGACTTCCTCTTCTCCCCCGCTCTTTCCTGGCGCGGAAAGGAGGATGTCGGGTCCCCTCTCCGGGGAGGCTCACCCCTCCAGAGACGCGGGCTTTCCAACTTCCGCGTCAACTTCCACTACAGTCGGTCTGGTGGGCTTTGACCACACCTTCCCGAGGAGGTGGTGGCGGGGAGTAGTTTAATGAAGGCTCCACTAAACTAAAGCTTATATGTTAAAATAAAGCTTGTCCGGGTGGAGCTACCATAACCAGAATAGTATAACCACCCTTGTGCTCGAGGCCTGGGATGGAGATAGACAGGTGAGACTTACCGGATCCGCCCCCCTGGGGAGAAGGGCGGGGCTCTTGCTGATCTCTGCACCTAGGGGAAGCTGGGGAGGTACTGGGGATGCTGAGTCTTTGTGGGAGGTGTTTATAGAAGAGAGTTGCTGAATAACCCCAGGCTGGGGTTGAAAGTCGGTTCACTGAGCTACTTTGGATTCCTGCAGCCGGCGCTGCGAGGCGCCTTCTGGAGCCGCACCCAGTGTTTCGGGCATGGGGAGGGTGTTGTGCGTCCTGGAGTAATGAGGTGCCTTCTGTGGGAGCAGGATGCAGACTCTGCCGGCCCAGTAGTGTGCCTCAACCTCAGCCACCACTTCAGAGAAAAAGCCGTCTTCCAACTGACGTTTTATCCTAGCATCTTTGGTCTGCGACACTGGCAAGGGAGTACATTTTTTACTAAGGTTGGGCCACTCTTAATTTGCAAGTGTCTTTGCAACTCAAGTAGCTTTTGGAGGAAAATAAAATGGAAAGTAGTAGACTTCCTGTCACCAGCAGTAAAATGAGGGAGGGGCCAGAGGAACCTTACTGAGGGAACATCATCCGTTTCCCCAGGGATTAAAACCCTCGCCCTGCTCACCTGGTTTCTAATTGTCAAATGTGGCCTACCCCCACTTCCAGAGGCCGAGCGCCTCCCCCAGCTGCACCT
Source organism: Colobus angolensis palliatus (assembly GCF_000951035.1). Taxonomy (NCBI): domain Eukaryota; kingdom Metazoa; phylum Chordata; class Mammalia; order Primates; family Cercopithecidae; genus Colobus; species Colobus angolensis. Next base: position 541,628 of record NW_012116477.1, read on the forward strand.
TTCCCAGGAGACTGGGCTTCGGCCCTTCCTTGGTTTCCTGGATGTCTAAATGTAAATAAAATCTGAGGTTCCTCACACCTCCTCATCAGAGGCTCTATCTAGGTCATCCTTTAACCCACCTCTTATTTTCTAGTTTCCATTGAAAACACGCGTTTTTCTCCCTCTGAGAATCTGGTAGAATCTTATGTGTGTATATCAGTGAATAACACTAATAGCATTTATACAGTATTGACTTAATATACGAGGTTCTCTTAAATATACTAAAGACCTTCATCTAAGCTAATGAGATGGCCATAATACCCGTTTCACAGATGTGGAAACTGAGGAACAGGGAAGTTGAGTATCTTATCCAGGGGGACACAGCCGATAAATGGTAAAACTTGAAACTTACCAGCTGGTTTCCCAGTCTGTTCCCCCAAACCACTGTGTTATACAGTACCTCACTTAGATTTGTTTCCAGTCTTGCTTGACTTCTGTGGAATTAAAACCCTCGAGTTTCATGGTTTTCTCTTCTAGTACGTGAGTTGCTAAGCAATGAGGCTTTGTGTCTTCCCCTGAGGGCCATAGGATGGGTTGCAGATCTGGCAAGTGTAGGTTCCAATGAGCTGAAAACTTCCAGTCCTGCAACCTTGAGCATCTGAGCCAGTTTCTTGCTCAGAGTAAGAGTCTCAAAAGTATGGTTCCCAGACTAGTATCGGCATCAATTGGGAACTTGTCAGAAGTGAAAAATCACTGGCTCTACCCCATACCTAGTCAATCAGGAACTCCGGAGGGGGAGCCTGTGCCACCTGTGTTTTAAGCAGCCTTCTAGGCAATTCTGATACACGCTCATGTCTGAGAACCACTGGCTGTGAGCTGTGCTTCTCAAATCGCAATGTGTTGTGCTCAGGAATCACCTGGGGATCTGGCTAAAGTGTAGATTGGTTCTGTAGGCCTGAGACTCTGCTGCTTTTTTTTTTTTTTTTTTTTGAGATGGCGTCTCACTCTCACCAGGCTGGAGTGCAGTGGCACAATCTGGGCTCACTGCAACCTCTGCCTCCCAGGTTCAAGCGATTCTTCTACCTCAGTCTCCTGAGTAGCTGGGATTACAGGCGCACACCACCATGCCTGGCTGATTTTTTTTTTTTTTTTTTTTTGTATTTTTAGTAGAGACGGGGTTCACCATGTTAGCCAGGATGGTCTTGATCTCCTCACCTGGTGATCTGCCCGCCTTGGCCTCCCAAAGTGGTAGGATTACAGGTGTGAGCCACTGCACCCGGCCGAGACGCTGCATTTTAACAAGCTCTCAGGTGATGCTGGTGCTCTAGGGAGCGCCCTTTGAGTCAAGGACTTGCAAGTAATACAGCAGAATCCTCTGGCAAGTGCTTCAAAAATGCAAGTCCCTGAGGCCAGGTATGGTGGCTCATGCCTGTAATCCCAGCACTTTCGGTGGTTAAGGTGGGCAGATTGCTTGAGCTCAGGGTTTGAGACTAGCATGGGCAACGTGGCAAAACCCTGTCTCTACAGAAAAAAACAAAAACTAGCCAGGTGTGGTGGTGCATGCCTGTGGTCCCAGCTACTCGGGAGGCTGAGGTAGGAGGATGGCTTGAGCCTGGAAGGGGGAGGTTGCAGTGAGCCATGTTGGTGCCACTGTGCTCCAGTCTGGGTAACAGCGAGACCGTGTCTCAAAAAAAATCGCAAGTCCCTGGAATCACAAATCCCTACTTGATCCACACTACCACCCCTCTCCCTGCCCTAAGTTTTCAGTGAGTGTAGGGTAAGGCCTGGGAAACTCCATTGAACCCATGATCTAGGTGATTGTGACAGTGTCAGGATTACACTTGGAAGAAACATTGGGAGTAGGACGAATGCAGACTTTCTCAACCCCAGCCCGATTGACCTACGGGACTGCACCATTTCCTTGTGGGGGCTGTCCTGCGCACTATAGGATGTCTAGCAGCATCCCTGGCCTTCACCCACTAGATGCCATTCTCACACATGCATGCAAACAGAAACATGACAACTGAAAATGTTCCCAGGCATTGCTGAGTGTCCTTTGGTGGTAGAATGGTCCCCAGTTGAGAGCCACTGGACTAGATCGCTTAAGGGGCTTCGCGCACAACTGCTAGGATGTGAAATCTGGAGTCCTCACTTGTGACATCTGAAGCCACATAATTGTATTTACTGAGACTGAGCACTGTACTGAGAACTTATATTTTTTCTTCTTGTTTAACTCTGCAGCTCTGAGGCATGTATGTTGTCTCCTTTTGCAAATGAGTAAACTGAAGCTCAGAAAGGTTAAGTAGCTCTCCAGTAGCACAGCACATAGCTGAGCAAACCCTCTGCCTAAAACTGAAGCCCTCACCACTGTGCTGTACAGCTTCTCATGCTAAGATTCCTTTACCCCCACAAATCCTCTCAATAAAGTGAAATCCACCTCTTATAATAACCTTGGAAGAGAGAAAGTCCCAGATCTTGGCCTATAATTCATAAGCTAGTCAATCTTTTAAGACTTTAGATGGCTGCACACAGTGGCTCATGACTATAGTCCCAGCACTTTGGGAGGCTGAGGTGGGGGGTCACTTGAGGTCAGGAGTTCGAGACCAACTTGGCCAACATGGTGAAACCCTATCTCTACTGAAAATACAAAAGTTAGGCAGGCGTGGTAGTGCACGCCTGTAATCCCAGCTACCTGGGAGTTTGAGGCAGGAGAATCGCTTGAACCCAGGAGGCAGAGGTTGCAGTGAGCTGAGATGACACTGCACTCCAGTCTGGGTCACAGAGTGAGGCTCCATTTCAAAAACAAAACTTCAGACCTTGATAGGACCTTTTTTCCTTTTAGATTTAAGTCTATTCTGAGATATTTCAGAATCTTCTAGGAGTACTTAGTCTTTGCTATAGGAATTTTAAAACCTACATATTAGATTGAAACATGAAATTATTTGACCGTCTTGGCTAACAAAAATGGCGATTTCATAGTTCAACCTTCCTAAAAATAGAATAATATAGTGAATTCTCACCCACTGATCCACTTCAACCATTAATTATATGTGGCCAATCTCATTTCTCCTTATGCCACCTCTCCCCCTGCCCTGGATTATTTTTGAAGAAAAACTCGCATATCATACAACTTGTAAATGTTTCAACATTCATCCTTAGACTATGGGGAATGCTTTTTAAGCTCTAATTCCATTTTCCCACCAAAGTATAAAACCCTTGTAGCAAAACTCCAGCAAGTGAGCACACTTCTTACTATCTCAAACAGCTTTTCCAGCATATTCTACTCAGGAGCCACAATGTTTTTGACCATCTCAAGTCTCTCAGTCTTTGGTTTTTCTCCTCTTCCATCTTCTTTCAAGTTATTTGTTGAAACAACTGTTTTATCCTGGAGATCAGTGATGTGTGGCCCCTGACCTTTTGCTGAACTGAGGCAAAACAAATCAGAAATCCAGAGTAAGCATCTTAAAAAAAAAAAAAACTTTGATATTGCCATGTCATCCAGCTTTTTGCTGTATGTAATGATGTTTGGGCTGTTTTCGTCTTATTCCACTCTCTCCTAATTTGTGTTTATTATATCTTACAGAAATACAAGCCTGGGATGGATTAGAAATTGTTTGAAAAAAACTAGTCTTCACACCACTTAAGAAGTACTCATATGTTACGTTTTTTTAGTTTGGATTTTGCCAGCTTCCCTGTTACATGACAGTGTCCTGTCCCCTGTACTTCTTGGAAACTGTAGTAAGGGGAAGAGGACTTTTGCAAGACAGAGCATGTGTGGCTTTTTTTTTTTTTTTTTTTTTTTCCTTAAGACAGAGTCTTGCTCTGTTGCCCAGGCTGGAGTGCAGTGGCACGATCTCAGCTCACGGCAACATCTGCCTCCCGGGTTCCAGTGATTCTCCTGCCTCAGCCTCTCGAGTAGCTGGGACTACAGGTGCACACCACCACGCCTGGCTAATTTCTGTATTTTTAGTAGAGACAGGATTTCACCATATTGGCTAGGCCGGTCTTGAACTCCTGAGCTCGTGATCCACCCACCTGGGCCCCCCAAAGTGCTGGGATTATAGGCATGAGCCACCACGCCTGGGCACATGGCTTTCATTTTTGTTTTTAATTATTTCTGGAAAGGTGAAGGAAGGTGAAATAAGCTCACCCCTACTGTATTCTAAGACACAGCATAGTGGTTATAACTGAAAAACTAAGCAAAACCTTATGCCTCAATTTCAGCTTCAGAGCTTGATAACGATGTTCCAAAAGCAGCCTGCCTCTCCACTGAAAGCAGTGACACTCAGAAGACCCCTGTCATGACTCTTCCCTCAGAGGCAAGGGAGCAAATGGCCACCCTCGGAGAGAGGACATTCAACTGTTGCTACCCAGGTAAGAATAAAACCCGGCGTGCTGAGCCCCCTCTGAGCCAAGTGCTGATATGCAAGCCCGGCGTGACTCCCCGAGCTGCCTGCTCGTGTTACTCTTGCATGCTGATAACACGCGAGCATCTGCATCAGCACACACAGCCTTCCCTGGGGGGCCTAAGAGTCCTGTAGCATCCAGAGCTCAGCGTGGGACTCGCCAGAACATTGGATTCATAGGAGCTTCCATCCTGAGGTTATACATATACAGACACTTTTTTTTTTTGGAGACAGTTTCACTCTCGTTGCCCAGGCTGGAGTGCAATGGCGTGATCTCGGCTCACTGCAACCTCCGCCTCTCGGGTTCTGGCAATTCTCCTGCCTCAGACTCCCAAGACAAGGTCTTGCTCTGTTAAGGCTGGAGTATAGTGGTGTGATCATAACTCACTGCGGCCTCCAACTCACTGGATGCATGTGATCTTCCCTCATCGGCCCCCTGAGTAGTTGGGACTACAGGTATGCACCACCACGTCTGGCTAACTTTTTTGTTTTAAAAGTTATGTGTAGGCCGGGCGCGGTGGCTCAAGCCTGTAATCCCAGCACTTTGGGAGGCCAAGACGGGCGGATCACGAGGTCAGGAGATCGAGACCATCCTGCCTAACACGGTGAAACCCCGTCTCTACTAAAAAATACAAAAAACTAGCTGGGCACCTGTAGTCCCCGCTACTCGGGGGGCTGAGGCAGGAGAATGGCGTAAACCTGGGAGGTGGAGCTTGCAGTGAGCTGAGATCCGGCCACTGCACTCCAGCCTGGGAGACAGAGCGAGACTCCGTCTCAAAAAAAAAAAAAAGTTATGTGCCTCTGAAGCCATATTCGAGAAATAAACCAGATTACGTTTAAGCCACTGAGAGTGGTTTCTGAAAGAACAAACCAATATCCTCCCTCAAACACACAAGTATAGGATTTGTACTATAGACTAAGGGTTGGCAAAGTGTTTTGTAAAGGACTAGATAATATTTTCAGGAGGACAGGCCTGGTGGCTCATGCCTGTAATCCCAGCATTTTAGGAGGGGATGGGGGTCTCTCTATGTTACCCAGGCTGGTCTCAAACTTCTGGCCTCCAGTGATCCTCCCACCTTGGTCTCCCAAGCTTGGGGATGGCAGGCATGAGCCACCACACTCAACTGAGGTTCTCTTTTAAGAATTGTATTTTTCCTGCCGGGTGCGGTGGCTCATGCCTGTAATCCCAGCACTTTGGGAGGCCGAGACGGGCGGATCACGAGGTCAGGAGATCGAGACCATCCTGGCTAACACGGTGAAACCCCGTCTCTACTAAAAATACAAAAAATTAGCCGGGCATGGTGGCGGCGCCTGTAGTCCCAGCTCCACGGGAAGCTGAGGCAGGAGAATGGTGTGAACCCAGGAGGCGGAGCTTGCAGTGAGTCGAGATCGTGCCACTGCACTCCAGCCTGGGCGACAGAGCAAGACTCCGTCCAAAAAAAAAAAAAAAAATTATTTCAGGCCTGGCATGGTGGCTCACACCTATAATCCCAGCACTTTGGAAGGCTGGGGCAGGCAGATCACCTGAGGTCAGGAGTTCAAGACCAGCCTGGCCAACATGGTGAAACCCCATCTCTACCAAAAATTCTAAAATTAGCCAGGCGTGGAGGCGGGTGCCTATAATCCCAGCTACTCCGGAGGCTGAAGCAGGAGAATCACTTGAACCAGGAGGCGGAGGTTGCAGTGAGCCGAGATCCCGCCGCTGCACTCCAGCCTGGGAGACAGAGCGAGACTCCATCTCAAAAAAAAAAAAAGAATTGTATTTTTCAGGCCTGGCATGGTGGCTCACACCTATAATCCCAGCACTTTGGAAGGCTGGGGCAGGCAGATCACCTGAGGTCAGGAGTTCAAGACCAGCCTGGCCAACATGGTGAAACCCCATCTCTACCAAAAATTCTAAAATTAGCCAGGCGTGGAGGCGGGTGCCTATAATCCCAGCTACTCCGGAGGCTGAAGCAGGAGAATTGCTTGAACCCAGGAGGCGGAGGTTGCAGTAAGCCAAGATCGTGCCACTGCACTCTGGCCTGGGCAACAGAGCAAGGCTCCATCTCAAAAGAGAAAAAAAAAATAATTGTATTTTTCTTTTGTAGGTTGCCACTTCAAAACTGTGCATGGCATGAAAGACTTGGACCGCCATCTCAGAATCCATACAGGTAGGTATCCACTCTATTCAACAGCTCAGTAAGAAGATAGGAAGTGAATGTGAATTAAGCACTAGGGACACAGTAATGAACAGGACGGTCTCTGCCTCATCTGCCTCGTGAAACTCAGTCTAGTAGGGTGGGCTTGGGAGAAGGAACAAAGGGGTATGAGATGACGATGAAGAGGTTGCCAGGATGAGCTACACAGAGGTCTGTGGCTATAATAATCTTAGAAGAGCAATAAGGTGGCTTCTTGAAGGTGCTTTCTTTTAGGGCAGCGAGCTGCTGAGAAGAGAAATAAGATGTGCTGAAGCAAAGGAGTGCCATGATCTATACCAGGGGTCTACAAACTGCAGCCCATGGACAACTCCAGCCTGTTGGCATGCTGCTTTGTTTACTTATTGTTTGCAGCTTTCTGGCCTTACAAGGGGTTAGTTGCTACAGGGACTGTAGGGTGCACAAAGCCTAAAATACTTTTTTTTTTTTTTTTTTTTTTGAGACAGAGTCCCACTCTGTCACCCAGGCTGAAGTGCAGTGGCACAATCTCAGCTCACTGCAACCCACACCTCCCAGGTTCAAGTGATTCTCCTGCCTCAGCCTTTTGAAATAGCTAGGATTACAGGTGCCTGCCACCACGCCCGGCTAATTTTTCTATTTTTAGTAGAGACGGAGTTTCGCAATGTTGGCCAGGCTGGTCTCGAACTCCTGACCTCAGGTGATCCACCTGCCTCAGCCTCCTAAAGTGCTGGGATTACAGGCATGAGCCACCTGGCCCATCCTCACTAAAATATTACCTAGTCCTTTACAAAACACTTTGCCAACCCTTAGTCTATAGTACAAATCCTATACTTGTGTGTTTGAGGGAGGATATTGGTTTGTTCTTTCAGAAACCACTCTCAGTGGCTTAAATGTAATCTGGTTTATTTCTCGAATACGGCTTCAGAGGCACATAGTCCACAGCTGGTCCAATGGCTCTGCCATCCTGGACACGTGGCTTAGCCTCTGGGTCTGAGGCAGGTGCTGTAGTTCTCTGCATCTCTTAGCCAGCGGGCAATGGGAGCAGACCAGGGGGCCCACGGCGTGCCTCCCTCGGGCTGTGACTCAGAAGCAGCGGCCCTTGTGACCTAGGGGAACATGAGCGGGACTTAGTCATGGCCACACTGAGCGTCAAGGGGACATGAGGGATGGTTTTAGGAGGAGCAGCACATGCCCAGATGAGCCTCTGGAGCCCCTTCATTGAGAGGATAGAGATTTTTGCACAAAGATGGCGGTCTCTGTCCAGAAAGATGGGCACTGTAATATTATAGTAGAGGGTCACTTTTAATAGAGGCCCTATGTAATATTTAATAGAGGGCATTATAATAGAGGACCACTTTTGCCTGGGGACGGTGCATCATGACAAGCGTGTTAGCAAGGAAATGTTTGATCTTCACCTTGAAAGACAGACTACCAGGATGACGATGTCAGTGAAAGCATGCAGGTTCCGGAACCCTTTGAGGAAAGATGAGGCAGCTCAGTTTAAGGAATTTCAGAGTGCGTGACTCTATCCTGAAAATAACTTGAACACTTGTTCTCAACTGGGGCTAGGCTACTGCCATTCAATGGGTGGAGGCCAAAAATCTTAAAATTCACAAGATAACCTTCACAAGAATTAAAGGCCTGGAACATTCACTGTGCTGGGGTCGACCCCAAGAGATATACAGGGGCTGGATTAATGTTTTCTTGAGGTACTGCAGAGCATGCTGGGGATCCAGGACATATAAGGTAAGGCCTTGTTCTTGAGTAGGGGAAGCAGACGCACCTCCCTAGTGTAAGCAAAGTTAGGCCACTTCTCCGGGCCCAAGGTGACTGCTTTAGTTCTCTGAATTTAACTAATGGAAAGTAGGAGAAGAGGCATGGGGGCCTCACAGTATTCCTCCCTTGGGGCGTGACCCAGAAGTCGCATCCTTTGTGACTACTGGGACTCAAGTAATGGTGGTTTAAAGCCAAACTATTTCTGGCCCGTGATGTTCCAGGTGTAAGTGATCAGGCTGGTGTGGGACCGGCCTGGTGGTTTCAGGGACCCAGGCTCTTGCGTTGCTTTGTCATCCCAAGGGTGCAACTCTCACTAGCCTGCTCCACAATGACCTCCTGCCACCTTAAAGGCACATCGCTTGGGCTCACCTGCTTGGCCAGAACTTAATCATATGGCCACCCCCAGCTGTGGAAATGAAGGCTGGGAAAAGGAAGTTTCTCCTGTGTGCTCGTGTGCCCAGCTGCAAAGAAGGTTCTGTTACCAAGGGAAGAGGGGAAAGATCAGGGTGTCTCTGACCCAGCTATAAGTGGGAGGCAGCGATTCTAACATGTGGTTCTTTTGGATTGCCTAAGTAAATTAACATATGCAAATAAGTTTTCTGTTTATGACTTTGTACTTGACCTTGTGTGCCTTGGCTTTGGTGCTTCAGTTCAGATTAAAGAGTAGCAGTCAACGCAAACCATCTGTCTTATTCCCTCATCATGGGCATGCTTTGATGTCACCATCATTGTAGGGTTAGAAGCCCTGGGATTTTGGTTAAGATCACTTATGGCATTCAAGTTTATTCCTAGCTTTCTGAGGTTGGTTTTCTGAGGTGTGTGTTTAATTGGGAATAGTCGTTGCATTTCAAATGTATTGCGTTTTCCTTTTTATTTTTTATTTATTTATTTATTTATTTTTTTGAGATAGGGTCTTGCTCTGTCGCCCAGGCTGGAACACAGTAGTGCGATCAGGTTCAAGTGATCCTCATGCCTCTGCTTCTCGAGTAGCTGGGCTGCAGGCATGCCCCATTACGCCCAGCTAATTTTATTTTATTTTATAGTGATGAGGTCTGTGTTGTCCAGGCTGGTCTCAAACTCCTGGCCTCAAGTGATCCTCCTGCCTCAGCCTTCCAAAGTGCTGGGATTACAGACGTGAGCCACCGTTCCCCCGAGCCCTGTACTGCTAGCTCCTGTGGCATTTATTTAGCTTCGTAAAGAAGATTGATTTATGTTTGTATTTGTATTTCTTCATTTGACGTTGGTATCAGATAGCTGTTCTAAAGTGAGCTGAAGCAAAATCTTTGTGCTCTGAAACAGCTGACTTTAGAAACGCCTTTCCTTGAAAGTTTGGTAGAACGTGCACACAATCCCCTCTCTGCTCCAATCCTTAGGAGCATAGGAGGAGGTATAGATTAGGCTGAGATAGCAATGTCAACCTCAGTGACAACTGAAGACTGCTCCGTATATGCCACTGTCACCCCAGCTGCATTCCTTGTGGTCTTCTCTCCAGGACGCAGTTGGTAGATCTGCTCTGTCTTCTCTCCAGGACGCAGTTGGTAGATCTGCTCTGTCTTCTCTCCAGGACGCAGTTGGTAGATCTGCTCTGTCTTCTCTCCAGGACCCAGTTGGTAGATCTGCTCTGTCCAGAGCAGCCAGATGAAGGCATTCTTGACCTTTGTTCTGCTATGCTCTGCTGGCAATTTGGATGGACTCTTCTCAAAAAGATGTCTTGAAATCTAATAAGATATATGACATTTTAAAAAACCATATTATTATATAATCATCAATGTTAAATGTGCAATTTTCATACTTTAAACCCTTGCTACCCAAACTGGTACAAAGACCAGAAATGTCCACCTCAGCCAGGAGCTTGGTAGATCAAAATGCAGGAACCCAGGCTGCACCGCAGATGTCCTGAATCAGAATCTGCATCTTAATGAGACGCTCCCAAGCCCAGGCAGTTAATATGCACAGTAGTCCCAGAGACCTGCATTAAATGTCAGGAGCCTAGTGGCTAGCAAATTAATTACCCTAATTGCAGAAGTGAGCATAAGTGGTAACTTGGAGAACTACAGCGAGTGTAATGTGGTAGGACCACATTTCAGGTCCATTGACGAGCGTCTCCAGCATTGTTGTTAGTGTAGTTTATTGCCTACATCCATAATTGGAGGCAATGCTAAACTGTAGCTAGAGGTAGGGAAGATAAAAATGTAATCATTTCCCATATCAGATCTTAGACCGTGAAATTTACATGCAGACCCCAGATGAAAATCTCCCGGTGGCCGAGCACAGTGGCTCACGCCTGTAATCCCAGCACTTTGGGAGGCCGAGGCAGGTGGATCACCTGAGGTCAGGAGTTCAAGACCAGTCTGGCCAACATGGTGAAACCCATCTCCACTAAAAGTACAAATATTAGCCAGGTGTGGTGGTGGCCGCCTGTAATCCCAGCTACTTGGGAGGCTGAGGCAGGAGAATCACTTGAACCTGGGAGGTGCAGGTTGCAGTGGACCAAGATTGCACCACTGCACTCCAGCCTGGGCGACAGAGTGAGACGCCATCTGTAAAAAAAATTTGTTAAATCTCATGATTTGGAACACTGCAGGGTATCTTGGGCAAGAGAAACAAGTGTGAGGAACCACACAGTGGCCCTTGACAACAATTCTTGTCACTTTCTGTCATATTTCATTAGCCAGAGTATGTCATGCCCAAACCAGAGACTGCTGGGACAGCGAAGCATAATTCTCCACAGAAGTTACAGCACATACTTGCAAACAATAAACAATTCACCTTGGAGAGTAGATCTTTAACATAATTCTTCATTGTCACCGATCTGTTTCATTTCGGGTTGCTTTGTTTTGTTTTTGAGAGACAGTCTTCTTCTTACCGAGGCTGGACTACAGTGGTGCAATCTTGGCTCACTGCAACCTCTGTCTCCCAGGTTCAAGTGATTCTTGTGCCTCAGCATAGATGGGATTACAGCCATGCACCACCATGCCTGGCTAATTTTTGTATTTTTACACTGGAGACACTGTTTCACCATGTTGGCCAGGCAGGTCTCGAACTCCTGACCTCAAGTCAAGGCCGATCTGCCTGCCTCAGCCTCCCAAAGTGTTGGGATTACAGGTGTGAGCCACCACACCCAGCCTGTTTTTGATCTTTTTTTTTTGGGGGGGGGGGGACAGAGTCTTGCTCTGTTGCCCAGGCTGGAGTGCAGTGGCGTGATCTCACTACAACCTCCGTCTCTCAGGTGCAAGCGATTCTCCTGCCTCAGCTTCCTAAGTAGCTGGGATTACAGACACGTACCACCACTCCCGGCTAATTTTTGTATTTTTAGTAGAGATGGGGTTTCACCATCTTGGTCAGGCTGGTCTCGAACTCCTGACCTCGTGATCTACCCGCTCGGCCTCCCAAAGTGCTGGGATTACAGGTGTGAGCTACCGGGCGTGGTCTTGTTTTCGATCTTTTAATCCAGACTTTGTAATTTTACATCTTCCTGGGCCATCACCCATCTATGGAGTCTTCTAAATTTATTGGGGCAAAGTTCTGCTTAGTAGTCACGATTGACTTTGTGTATCCGTAGTCCCCTTCTGCTTTTCCAAAGTCCGTTGGAATGGTTTTCAACTAGGTACAATTTCGCCCCCCAAGGGAACAATGTCTGGAGACATCTTTGATTGTCACAACTGGGGAAGGCTTCCAAGGGTTCTTCTGGCGTCGGGTGGGTGGAGGCCAGGGACGCCGCTAAACATCTTACAATGCAGAGGAAAGCACCAAACATCAAAGAACTGCCAGTACTGTTGAGATTAAGAACCTGGTCTGTTGGTAGCCTCTCTTTTTGAGCTAAGCCTTCCTTGTGAAGCACCATTTTTACCTTTATTGATCAAGTACTGTACATAGCCTCAATTCTGTCTTTTGATTTCTTGAAGAGCATACTGTGCACTTGATTTCAGCATTTTGTTAAAAATGAACTTAAGTCTACAAACTTCTTTAAAGCCATTATAGGCTATAGGCTTGCTTTTGTTTGTTTTGTGTTTTGTTTTGTTTTGAGACCGAGTTTCACTCTCGTTGCCCAGGCTGGAGTGCAATGGCGTGATCTCGGCTCACCGCAACCTCCACCTCCTGGTTTCAAGTGATTCTCCTGCCTCAGCCTTCCAAGTAGCTGGGATTACAGGCATGTGCCACCACGTCCAGCTAATTTTGTTGTATTTCTAGTGGAGACGGGGTTTCTCCATGTTGGCCAGGCTGGTCTCGAACTCCCAAGCTCAGGTGATCTGCCCGCCTCAGCTTCCCAAAGTGCTGGGATTACAGGCGTGAGCCACCGAGCCCAACCACGGCTATAGGTTTTGAAATAGGAAACTCTTATCTGTTTCTAGAGTTTGTAATCTAATTTTGATAAAAATTGTCCTAAAAGACATTCTAAAACTTCTAAGCTGACATTTTTGAAAAACCATTTGTGAAGCCATGTTATACTCATAAAAGTTTGACTTATATCTACATACTGAACTCTGTCATCCGTATGAAGTTTTTAATGAATTTCACCATGATTTCTATTTTGCCTGATGCTAAAATTGATATTCCTACTTTTTTAAAGCATTTTTCTAGAATTTCTTATTCTGTTCCTATCACTTTGATTTACGTATCTTCAGAGCATTTAGTGGCTTTTTTTCTTAATTTAACTTAAATATATTTTTAAACTTTTATTAGAGATGAGCTCTCCCTATGTTGCCCAGGCTGGTCTCAACCTTCTGGCCTCGGCCTCCCAATATGCTGGAATTACTGGTGTGAGCCACAACACCTGACCTATAATTTAGATCTTTAAGAGGGAAATGTAATACATTTTTGTTTATAATATTTAGTTTGACATCTAGTTATCTGATATTTGATGTGGTTTTTATTTTAGGCTGTTTGGTTGTTTCATTGAGACGAGTTCTTGTTCTGCCACCTAGGCTAGAGTGCAGTGGTATGATCAGAGCTCACCTCCTGGGCTCAAGTGATCCTCCCACGTAGCTGGAACTACAAAGGTATACCACTACACCTAGCTAATCCTTTTTTTTTTTTTTGGTAGAGACGGTCTCGCTATGTTGCCCAGGCTGGTCTAGAACTTCTGGACTCAAGTGTTGGGATTACAGATGTGAGCCATTGTGCCCAACCAAGTCTTTCTTTTTTTTTTTTTTTTTTTAGATGGTGTTTCCCTCTGACATAAATATAAAATGTGATA
>NW_012116477.1:555590-573019 GCF_000951035.1 Colobus angolensis palliatus
ATAGAGATGGTTTCACCATGTTGGCCAGGCTGGTCTCGAACACCTGACCTCAGGTGATCCACCCACCTCGGCTTCCCAAAGTGCTGGGATTACAGGCGTGAGCCACTATGCCCAGTTGCCCCAACCAAGTTTTTTGATGGTGCTTTCCTCTTGTCTGAAAGCTATACTTTTTCCATTGTACTATTTTCTCATATTCCCATCTTACCTTCACCATCACCCTTATTTTTTATTCTGGTGTACAGTGTTTAAGTGTGATACCAAGTCATATATCAACTATCTTCTCCTCTCACTGAATGCTAATTCGAGTATAAGATTCTATTAAAACAGTTTCTATAGAAAGTTGAAGATACTGTTCCTATCTTGCCGGCATCCACTGTTCTGAGGAGCTTTATGCTGATGTGAGCATTTTGCTGGTGGTTTTCTTTCTGGAAGCTTCCAGATCTCACCATTCTTAGGGTTCTGAAATTGGACCACCCTGCTTCTAAATAAGATGCATGGCTGTCTTTAGTGTTGAGAAATAATTCTTCTCTGTTTTGTCCTGGACCATCTAGAATGAGTTTTCATGTCTTAGCTTTTGGCATCTTTTTCCTCTTGTCCTTTTGGGAGATTCTTTAACTGTATCTTCCATTTCTAAGATTTTTCTTAATAGGTGGTTTTTTGTTTTTGTTTTGTTATTTTATAAGAGCGGTTTTAGGTTCACAGCAAAAGTGAACCTAAAGACCAGAAGATACAGATATTTCCCATATGCCCCCTGCTTCTCCATATGCACAGCCTTCCCCATTACCAACATTACATTTGAGTCATGCATCTTTATGATAGATGAACCTGCACTGCCACAACATTCTCAACCAAAGACCATAGTTTACAGTATGGTCCACTTTTTTTTTTGGAAACAGTGTCTTGCTCTGTCATCTAGGCTGGAGTGCAGTGGCATGATCTCCACTCACAACCTCAACCTCCTGGGCTCAGGTGATCGTCCCACCTCTGCCTCCCAAGTAACTGGAACTACAGGCATGCACCACCACACCCAGCTAATATTTTGTATATTTTGTGTAGAGACAGGGTTTTGCCATGTTGCCCAGGCTGGTCTCGAACTCCTGGGCTCAAGCGATCCACCCACCTCAGCCCCCCAAAGCACTGGAATTACAGATGTGAGCCACCGCACCTGGCCAAGTTTCACTCTTGGTGTTGTACATTTGTGGGTGTGGACAAATGTATGATGGCATATGTCCACCAATAGCTGTCATTCAACATCCTTTTTGCTAGTCAACGTATTAGAACTTTTATTTTGATGTCCATCGTTTTCATTTCGCTAGTTTCATTTCCTCCCTTTGCTTTAGTATCTAAGTTCTTGACTTGGGCATGTCTTTCTGGTTCTGGCTTTCCCCAAGCATTTGTTTATTGGGTAAACTAACTTTTATTTAGATATCAGCCTGGAATGGTTGGGCTTGGGGGTAGTGATGAAACATGGCTGGATGGAAATGTTCTGGGTATGTGATCTCCTGCTATCCCTGGCATCTCTAACTACCAGGCCCTTGGATTCTTTTTCTGACCTCAGCGTCCTTTGACCAACAGCCTAGGGGGAGATGGCGTGCTGCTTGCTCTTTGGAGGAAATGAGAGGAAGGGGTCCACCTGATCCTTCTCTCTGTGGTTCATGAAGCTGTCCAAGATCCCTACAGCTCCACTTCTTATCCTGAGTACTTCTAAAATGACTCCCATTTTTCCCAAACAGGGTTTGGCCTATAATTTCCTCCATCCATCTGATTTTTATGTCATCTGTCCCTTAGGATTTCTGAGCTATCAATGAATGATACACATTCTTATTTCCCAATATGCTGATGTAGACTTCAGTATCTTCCTCTCTTGTTATTTGGAGAGGAGGAGGCGGCACACCCATATGCCCAGGCTACCATCTTGGTCAAATCTCTGTAGCCATTTTGACCAAAAAACCCTTAACTTTGACTCCTTATGTGTTTGAAGGAGACAAACCGCACAAGTGTGAGTTTTGTGACAAGTGCTTCAGCCGGAAGGACAACCTGACCATGCACATGCGGTGCCACACCAGTGTGAAGCCACACAAGTGTCACCTGTGTGACTACGCTGCCGTGGACAGCAGTAGCCTCAAGAAGCACCTGCGGATCCACTCTGACGAGCGGCCGTACAAATGTCAGCTCTGCCCCTATGCCAGCCGCAACTCCAGCCAGCTCACCGTCCACCTGCGATCCCACACGGGTGAGTCCCTGACCAGGAAACCTCAGTCCCTTACTTTTTCTTTAATTTCTTAACCTTCATTTACTTAAGCAACTTAAATGACTTGGTGTGGTAGAACTACAAGAGTTCGGAACTTCTGTGATAATTGTGAGGTTTGTCATTTTTCTGTTGCCGGAACAGCAGCTTTTGGTAAAATATGACTGATAGCTGGGTTTTATATCTTGACTACACAGAATCCAGCTGGGGGTGGATACCCACTATAACTGCCAAGAAGCTAAGGATGTATCTCCAGTCAGGCCTATAAACTAGATGTTTCAGTAAATGTACACACTGATTGCATGGCTTCATTGGGAATGTAGCAAGATCCATTAAGTATAATTAAAAATCACAAACTTTTAACCTTAGGAACTTCCTTCCTTTATGGGAGCCTACTGAAGCGATAGGACCAACCCATTGTGGCATGGAAAAATGGGGTTTGAGATATTCATAAGGATGCTCATAAGTTGAAAATTTTCAATGAATTCCTGGAAAATGATGAGCAGACAGGAACATAGTGATGTTTAAAATTGAGTATAGAAAGTTGTGTCCCAGCAGACAAATGGGAGGCAGCCATACAGTTGGGAGCCAATATTCCAGCCAATATCCAAGTGCCCTCAGGGCTCTGAGCTTGGAACAAGCATGTAGACAGCCAGGGCCACAAAGCTTGGGGGACTAGCCAAGGCCTGGCGAAACTGCCCAACTAACCCAGCAGCAGGTGAAACCTCTGGCATCCATGTCTAATCATTAAACCAGTCTACTTCCCCAAATACAGTCAACCAAGGATCATGAGTCATTCATAGGAAATGAATGGAATAAAATGAGCCAAGTCAATAACTAATCCTGGAAGTAAGAGTACTTGGGTAATTTTCACATTCTAATTGGTGTCTACCCACTGGCAGAAATGTTGCATCCAAATAGAGACCTATGAAGAGATAATGAGAACAAAGAGGTATGAAATAAAACTAGGATTGCTAGCTATAAAATTAATTTCCCAGAGATTAGGGGGAAAAATTGGGTGAGTGAACTGAGAATAAGAGCCAGTCCTGAAGTCTGGTTTCTAACCAGGTCTAGGAAGAAAAGAAAATGGAAGTGAGAAGAAAATAGAAAATCAAATGAGAAATGAAGTCCGTACTTCTAAGGGGCCAGGAGAGTAAAAGTGCTCACAAGATTCCAATCAGGATGGAAGGGAGTGGACAGGGGACATCTATATTTAGAAATATGTCTGGGTAGTATTGGCTTCTAGGAGACAATGGAACAGTGCCCTCCCTCAAGAGTTGGGAAATGATTTTGAACTTAGAATTCTATACCCAGCCAAACTACCTCAAGTGTGAGGGCAAAACAGAATGATGTGCAAGGACTCAAGACTTTACTCCCAGCCACCATGCTAGTGGGAGTTACTAGAAGATAAACTCGAGCAAAGGAAGGGAGAAAACATCTGGCATGAGATATTTGATATGTGAATACCTGAATATGGCTAACTGGGATTGCAGCAAAGAGAAATATCAGGCTGATACTTGTATAGAAGGTCAAGAGAAACTAAATCAGAAGCTTTAAAAATCCATTTAAAAAATTCCTTGTGAAAGTTACAAAATTATGAGAGTGGATGACTTCTGAAATTGAGATGCCTTTTTTCCAGAAATACAATCTAATCAAGAAGCAAGCTAAAATGTGCCCCCAGATGAGCAGCATGTAAGAAAAGAAAACAAAATTATATTGATGGGCTACCCCATCCACTGGCCCGAGTATGACAGCAGACTTAGAAGGAAGTGATTATAATCCTGGTGCAGTGTTTGGCTGTGATGAATATCACATTCCTAGTCACCATTTAAATTATTTATAGTTGGCTTCTGAACTTGAAATCTGAAAATGATTAAAGTATGAGAATTCACCAGACAGAATGGAATTTTTTTTTTACTTAAAGATGAAAAGAAAGCTACTTCTAACAAGTGAGGAGTTAAGTGTGGAGAAGAGGAGTGAATCCTCAAAAAATCTCAAGCTGATGGACTAAGATGTGAGGCTACTACTCAGCTTAAAAGCGTAAAAGTCGGCTGGGCGCGGTGGCTCACGCCTGTAATCCCAGCACTTTGGGAGGCTGAGGTGGGCGGATCATGAGGTCAGGAGATCGAGACCATCCTGGCTAACATGGTGAAATCCCGTCTCTACTAAAAATACAAAAAAATTAGCTGGGTGTGGTGGCGGGCGCCTGTAATCCTGGCACTTTGGGAGGCCGAGGCAGGCAGATCACAAGGTCAGCAGATCGAGACCATCCTGGCTAACATGGTGAAACCCCACCTCTACTATAAAAGTACAAAAAAATTATCCAGGTGTGGTGGCGGGCGCCTGTAGTCCCAGCTACTCGGGAGGCTGAGGCAGGAGAATGGTGTAAACCCGGGAGGTGGAGCTTGCACTCCAGCCTGGGCGACAGAGCAAGACTGTCTCAAAAACAAAAAAAAAAGTGTAAAAGTCACAACCACCAGAATGCAGGGAGAGGTTAGGGAAAGGATGGGTGTGTAGGATAAGATGCTTATCTTTGTGTATATTCAACTGATGTTTAAAGCAACAACCTTCAAAACAAGTAGAAACCCTTAGCAATGTCTCCAGGGAATGGGACTCTAAATTAGAGAAGACCATGGCTCTTTATTATTTGTCCCCTGCTGCCATAATTATGCATTAATATTATAAATAAAATTCAGCCTGTAGTTATAAAAGTAAGAAGCTTTAACTTGAAATACAAGCTCAATAACTGATGTCATATAGATTAAACACTATAGTAAGCATCTTCACAGGTCTTAGCTTGATTTGAAGCAGTTGTTTGTAATTTAAATCTCACCTCTTCTTGCCCATTCAATTCTGGGATGTCAAGTTAAATCGGAGTTTAGATTTGAAACTGAAGGGGTCATCAAGAGTATGAACTTGAGTGCCATAGTGCCTGGGTTCCAAATCCCTGCTGTTTGACCTAAGTCAAGTAACTTGACCTCTCTGAGCCTCAGTTGCCCCATCTGTAAAGTGGGAGTAACAGTACCCACTCATAGGATTGTAGTGAAGAATTGCATTAATATGCACAACAAGTGTTGTCCTTAGGAGGTTGTAGGTAGAGTGCACAAAACTCAACCATCTCACTGCGGCCAAGTGTGCTGAGGCAGGTTGGGGTGGGAGGGACTGTTTTGCCTGCCTATTCTAATGGAAACACACCTTCCATTGCTAGGGGATACCCCCTTCCAGTGCTGGCTCTGTAGCGCCAAGTTCAAAATCAGCTCGGACTTGAAAAGGCACATGATCGTGCACTCGGGGGAGAAGCCTTTCAAGTGCGAGTTCTGCGACATCCGCTGCACCATGAAGGCGAATCTCAAATCGCACATCCGCATCAAGCACACCTTCAAGTGTCTGCACTGTGCCTTCCAGGGCCGGGACCGGGCTGACCTCCTGGAGCACAGCCGGCTGCACCAGGCCGACCACCCGGAGAAATGCCCAGAGTGCAGCTACTCCTGCTCCAGCGCGGCCGCCCTGCGCGTGCACAGCAGAGTCCACTGTAAGGACCGTCCCTTCAAGTGTGACTTCTGCAGCTTCGACACGAAGCGACCCAGCAGCCTGGCCAAGCACATCGACAAAGTGCACAGGGACGAGGCCAAGACGGAGAACTGGGCCCCTCTGGGCAAGGAAGGGCTCAGAGAGAGCAGCTCGCAACATGTGGCCAAGATCGTGACGCAGAGGGCCTTCCGCTGTGAGACCTGCGGCGCCTCCTTCGTCAGGGATGACTCTCTGAGATGCCACAAGAAGCAGCACAGTGATCAGAGCGAGAACAAGAACTCGGACTTGGTCACCTTCCCACCGGAAAGCGGTGCGTCGGGGCAGCTCAGCACCCTGGTCTCCGTGGGGCAGCTCGAGGCTCCGCTAGAGCCCAGCCAAGACCTCTAGCTCAGCCGAAGAGGGTCGTCAGCTGTTGGAACTTCTGAGCGGTGCTGTTGCCCAGCCCTCCAAAGGTGTGAGGCCAGTGAGACGGGTTTTGGGCACCCCTTGCAGAGCTGGCCTCTCCAACTTCACAGGCCTCCAGAGGCAACGGCTGGGGTGACAGTGATGAAAGCAAAACAGTGCTGTGGAGACACTTCTCGCATTTGTCCCTTCCCTCCAAGGATTATCTGAGCAAGTCGACTTGGTCATTCAAAGGAGGGGTCCACCGAGCCCTGCTCTGTCCCATGGGGATAGCTTCTACGTAATGAATTCCAATTTTAAAACTGATCCATCTCTGATGGAATTATTAAACTAGTGAGACGATATAGAAAACTAAAACTAATCTCTCTAGTGGGAAGAGTTAAGGTGAGGAAGGTGTACATGAAGGGTCTGGGGTTGCTGGAAAACTTCTATTTCATAACCTGGGTGATTGTTCTAAGTGTTTGCCTTATGTTTGTGTGGTTTCTTTTACCTGTTGTCTTACAATAAAAAAGGCAGACTCATGGTAGCATGATGTAAGGAATACTCAATTTTGCAGTCCTCCACAGACAGTTATGGTAGGAGGTTCTCCATCCCCAGCCCCCACCCCATTCAGTAACTTAATTATAAATGCACCTTGCATTTCTCAATGAGTTCCTACTGTAGTAAAACAAAATGCAGTTTGATCTGGAGGTGGCGCCAAAGATCAAGCTAACTAGCCCAGCCTGTGCTTGTCTGTTGTGGAATTCAAAATTCTGTTTACTTCTATTTGGAGAGAAAAGTCTAGGGGCCCAGTGGGCCCTGAGCTTGGTGCTGGGATATGTGATACATGGGACAGCCTCACACCAGCATCTATTTCATCACGGAAAGCATTTAGTGTTTGCTGAACCGACAAACTACTGAAAATCCAACCTCTTCTCATAGATGGATCCTTAGGAGGTTATGAAATCTCAGTGGATATAATACTTACCCAAAGTTGCTTGGTTTCTACTTTTGACATCTTTTCTTCAAATACTCTTTTTTAATATAAATTCTTGTGTGCCCTCATCAAGTTGAATATCTCTGGAATTGAAACAGATTAAGTGGATCCATTGTTCTTGGTAAACTAGGAAAAAAGGTTGTAAAATGTTATAGATTGTATGGAAGGGACTATTTCACTTGTGAACTAGAGGTACTTAGTTTGTTAATGGTGGTAGTTTGGGCAAATCTGGCTCCGTTGAGGTTTTCCATCAGGGTGATGGTGTACTGCTGAACCTGTATTGTAAGAAGAAAAGAGACCCAGGATAGAATTAGTCTCTTTGGAGATAATGGTTTTGATCAGAAAAGTGTTTGGTTACTGAATGCTGGCGCGATTGTACAGTTGCTATTTTTACCTTTCTGCTGTTTGTCATTGAGTCTGATCTGCGTTTCTGTTCTAGAAGGTTGTTGACATTTCAAGTGGGAACCCATAGATTGAAATCACATAAACGTTTCTTGTACTTCTTGTTGTAGCTCTTTAGATAAAGAGGAAAGATATCAGCCTTTTTAGAAGGCTTTGTGGTTGTTGTTATTAACAGCTGTATGGACTTTAAGGGTTTTATATCCAAGCTGGTATCACCCAGCAAACTTGGATTCCCAGTAAAGCAGAGGTGAGTAAAAAGCTATGAACCCAGTATTAAATACTTCAGGTAGTGAAGGGGCCATAAAGTTTTTTGCAACTACTCAGCTCTGTGGTTTTAGTGCAAAAGCAACCATAGATTGCAAGAAAAAACAAATGTGTCTGTGTTCCAATAAAACTTTACAAAAACAGGTGGCAGGCTCAATTTGGCCCATGGTCCTAGAATATAGCAAACTCTCCTGCAGAGGACTTTGCTCTGAACTGGCAAGTGTGACTTGTAAAACACGTTAAAAGATACCAAATTTTCTGGCAGAGACACAAATGGGATTTGCACAAAGCTGAGAGTAGTTCAAGAGACTAAGGCTGAATGAGTATTATAAAAAACTTGGGGAAATGGAAAAGAATTTTTGAGACTGGTAAGAATTCCAACATTCAGAAAAGTAGGCTAAGAGGGAAGTCTTAGCCTTCTAAGACTTCCAGGAAGTCTTCTAGGAGCCAGAAGTCTTCCTAGGACCAGGAAACTTCTAGGAGTAGGGGTGGTCTTACCTTACCGTTTCTAGGAAATTAGAAGGTGGCAGTGAGTGGAGTTAAATCATTCAGAAGTGGGGGCTGAACTGGCTAAACCTGCTAGAATGAGACTTAAAATGTACAGGTAATGACCAACTAAAACAGCCTTAATAGAAAGAAGCAGCTAACGTGGCACAGACCAGAATGGCAATTCTTACACCAGCCTCCATTTGCAGAGCCCTCTGGATCTGGAAGAGGAAAACAGAGTGTTTGCAGTTTGACTTCACCTGAGCCCCGGGGATCCACAAACTTTTCCAGTTAAGGGCCAGATAGTAAATGTTTTGAGCTTTGCTGGTCCTACTTGTCATCAACTCTGTTGCCCCTGCTGTTATAGCACAGAGACTCCAACTCAGCCACTGTAATGCAGCTACAGAGAATAGGGAAGGAAATAGGTTTGGCTGTGGGCCAATAAAACTTTATTTAGAAAAAGGACATGATTTGGAAGGCCAGTCTGTTAACCCCTGAGTACAAGCAACAGGGTGATTGGCCTTGGATAAAAGGCAAGGGAGAAATGTTAACATGAAATTGTGCCAGCATCAGTAATGAGTGTCTATGGTCCCAGCTACTTGAGAGACTGAGCTGGGAAGAACTATCTGAGCCCAAGGGTTCAAGTCCAGCCTGGGTAGCAATACGACTCCATCTTTAAAAAAATTTCATGGGGCCACTTTAAGGAAGGTGTTGCTTCATGCCACAGACAGATGAGTTTCCCGTCAGGTATTGGGGAAAACTGGATCCTTTTGATGTTGACTCAGATCAGCTTGTAAAATCCCCATTGAAGAGCAAAAATCAAGGCAATCTCCTGCCCCTCTGCTTAAGGTTTCTTGCTGCCTTCTAGACACTACAGAGCACAAATAGCTTATTTGTCTCCCTGTATTTAACCTCTTCTAAGAAAGCAGATGAGCCTCAATTCAGGTTGCCATCATGACTCAGCCAGGCACTGCAGTAAGAACTTTACCTGTCTGTAGGTGTTTTTCTGTAGGGTGAGGCACTCGCCTGGGACATGAGACTTAAGGGAGTGCTGAGAACTCAGTCACCAAAAAATATTTTAATGCCGAGTGGCAAATGGTGGCCTCACAGGTCGTCTGCTTTGTTTTCGTAGTTTTGTGGAAAGTTGGCCTGGGATTAGGGCAAGTCAGGGCTGTGCAAGCAGAGTTGGATCCCGTGATTAGAGTTCTGACATCCTATTCATTGTAGGTTTCTTTTGCATTCATTTTGGTTTTTAAAAAGTTGCATTATGGTATTTATCAGTTGAGATCTGGGATATTACCTTAAATGTGTGCCTGAGGCCATGGCCTCTCCCACCCTACCTAGCCCCTGTCCCTCGTTTAAATGCAGAAACTGAAGGATAAGAGGAAGAAACTTCCTAAAACATAACAATTTACCCCAGTAATAAATTGGGTTAGCGTGGTGACTTCCTAGAAGTCTCTTTTTTCCCCTTGAGATGGAGTTTCACGCTTGTCACCCAGGCTGGAGTCCAATGGTGCGATCTTGGCTTACTGCAACCTCCGCCTCCTGGGTTCAAGCGATTCTCCTACCTCAGCCTCCTGAGTAGCTGGAATTACATATGCCTGCCACCATGACCTGTTAATTTTTTGTATTTTTAGTAGAGACGGGGTTTCACTATGTTGGCCAGGCTGGTCTCGAACTCCTGACGTCATGATCCACCTGCCTCGGCCTCCCAAAGTGCTGGGATTATAGGCACGATCCACCGTGCCTGGCCAAAAGCTGCCTCTTTTAAATATTTAACTGACAAAGACTGTATATATTCAATGTCTATAATGTGTTGATTGGAAATACCTAAGCATTGTGTAATGACTACCACAGATCAACACAGCCGCCACAACCCATGCGGTGCCTTACAACCCAAAATTTGTTCATGTCATGACAAAGATTGTGCCCTTTGATCAACATCTCCCCGTTTCCCCCCACTCCTGGCAACCATCCTTCTACTCTGAGAAGCCACGTTTTTTTTTAGTTATAAGCTAATGCAGTTAAAGATGGGATATCCCTGCCTCGTTCAGCTAGAGGGATGTCACGTGAGTCTGTTTCCTCTTCTGTCAAATGGGTCGTGCCCGGCATTTGGCCTAATGATACAATCTACTGACTTAAGAGACGTTGGCTCCCCCTGTCTCCCCCACCCCCTGAGCCCTGCTTGCTTTTTTTTCTTTTGTAGGGGGAGGAGGAATAACCACGACCTAGGTACTGTGGCCTTATGATCAGCAGGGATCATGACTTGTATCTTCCCATGCCCCCACCACACACATCTTTAACACATAGTCCCAGATGACACCTTAAGCTCCAACCAGGACAGCAGGTCATGGCCTTGACACTGCTGGAAAGTCACACATAAGCTGCTGCTTGCCTCCCCGCCTAGTCACGCACCGTAGCTCTACAAAGGACCCGGGGAAGCAGGTTCCTCTGGAGTGGGCTGTGCCGGTTAAAACCTGGAAGGGGAGATGCTGAACCCATGAGCATCCTCTGCCCTCTGCACAGTAAGGCAGGCTCATAGGGGTTGGAGGTATTAAGCACGTGATATGGGTCCTAAAGACCCTGAGGTGTTCCGTTCACAAGCATTTGTCTTATCGGGGCTTTATGGGGACAGTTTTGCCTGCTGCTTGTGGATGTTGGGCCATGACAGTCTTCCAAGGCATCCTAAGGCTCTCCTCCAGCAGCACTCAACCGCGCCGGCCTGCTGCGGTCCCCTGGGAGCCTCTTTGGTGTTTGAGATCTCTCGGGGGAGCTACAAGGGCATTTCTACTTTCTAAAGTTCTGCAGGTGATTGTAGTGTGGAACCAGGGTGGGAAGAGTCGCGCGAGTTGGAGATGGACCGTGTTCACGGGCTGTGCTGTCACAAAGGGCCCCATAGTCAGGAGGCCCCCTGTGGGGTTACATGTTCTGTCACCAACTGGAAATTGCTTACTTTTTTGAATAACAATTTTGAAAATATTTTGCATTGAGCTTTGCAAATAACATAGCCAGTTTTCTGAAGACAAGGGCATACCTTAAGCCTGTCTGCATCACTGATAAGCTGTGGGAAGGGCCTTTGACCATTGAAATCAAGACTCCTGGATAGGAGGAACAAGCACTGGTACCCACTAACATTCACTAGTGTCCCCTCCATGATTTTGATGGGACCTCACAATAGAAGGCATTTGCCTTCATCTTTGCAAGGAAAATTGATCTTCAGAGACGTTAACTCACTCAGCATCATGCAGCTGGTACAGGAGAGTCTAACCTGCTGTGCTGGACCTGGGCACCCGTAGTCTTTCTTCACTAGCTTCCTTTTTTTTTTTTTTTTTTTTTTGGAGACAGAATCTCGTTCTGTCGCCCAGGCTAGAGTGCAGTGGTACTCACTGCAGCCTCTGCCCCCCAGGTTCAAGCAATTATCCCACCTCAGCCTCCCGAGTAGCTAGGATTACAGGCACATGTCACCACGCCTGGCTAATTTTTGTATTTTTAGTAGAGACAGTTTCACCATGTTGCCCAGGCTGGTCTTGAACTCCTGACTTCAAGTGATCCGCCCACTTCGGCCTCCCAAAGTGCTGGGATTAGAGGTGTAAGCCACCATGCCCAGCCTTCCACTAGCTTCCTTAACCTCTCACCTTAGTCTAGGGCATCTCCCACTGGCAGAGGTGGGCAGCTCAGGAACAGAATCATGAGTTCTAAGTGTTGAGATAGAACAAAGTCTTTTTTGCAAGAATGATGAGGTCTATAGTACGATGGGAAAAAATTTCCAATGTGAGTACCATTAGGTTGGAAAAATGTCCCTGGGCTGCGTGTGTGCTGGGGCGAGTATTGTGGGAATGACCAACGTTGCATTCCCCCAACATAGACAGGTTACAAAATTATAAATTTTGCTCAAATGCTGATCTCTGGTAACCAAACATGGATTGTTTATGTGAGTTTCAGTGGCCACCTGAGCTTGAGAAGCTACTCTTAGGAGACGCTCACGATTGCATCTTGTTTACTCCCCACAGGCTGCTTCAGATGCTTTTTTTTTTTTTTTTTGTAGAGATGGGGTCTTGCTTTGTTGCCCAGGCTGGTCTCAACTCCTAGCCTCAAGCTATCCTCCCCACTTGGCTTCCCAAAGTGCTTTTTACAGCTGTGAGCCACTGCACCTGGCCCACTTCTATTTTAATAGAGATGCAAGTGAAGGCATGAGAGACAGAAGCCTGTCTGAGGTCAAGCAGCGTGGCAGGATTAGAACCTGTATCTTGGGTCTCTGAGGTCGATCCCCTTTCAATACCCCATGCCCCTTGCTTAGGAGACCTGCTTTAAGACACAGTTCATTCTGAATCATGGACCCGTTTGGCAATTCGATGAAATCCGTGAATCTGCTCAGTGATGTTTAAAAGAATAAAATGCATAGGTTTGCAAAAGGAACCATTGCCATTAAAATAGTTATCAAAATATTTTTAAATCGTTAGGTGTGTTTTATTAACATTAAATACAAGCTCTGGCAGCAGATCTAGTAACTACTTTTATTTTGAACTAGCAACCTACAGTGGCCATGATGTTATATGAAAATATCCAATTTATTTTGTTGACTAAAGCACAGGTTGGCTGATGCTACTGTGATTTGGTGCCTACATCCAAAATTGGCAGAAATACTGGATTTCATTCAGAGGCTGGTGAAACTAAAGATTCATTTTCTGGCCAGGTGCAGTGACTCATGCCTGTAACCTAAGTATTTTGGGAGGCCAAGGTGGGCAGATCACTGAAGGCCAGGAGTTTGAGACCAGCCTAGGCAACAGAGTGAGACCCTGCCTCTACACAAAATTTTTAAAAAGAAAAGATTTTCACACACAAGTTCCTGGACTTGCAAAATTCTGTACACTGTCCCCCTGACCTCATATTAGATCTCTGATGTTAAGGCTGGGCACGGTGACTCACACCTATAACCCCAGCACTTTGGGAGGCCGAGGAAGACAGATCAGTTGAGGCCAGGAGTTCGAGACCAGCCTGGCTAACATGGTGAAACCCTGTCTCTCCTAAAAATACAAAAATTAGCCGGGTATAATGGCATGTGCCTATAATCCCTGCTACTCAGGAGGCTGAGGCATGAGAATTGCTTGAACCAAGGAGGCGGAGGTTGCAGTGAGCTGAGATCATACCACTGCACTCCAGCCTGGGTGACACAGCAAGGCTCTGTCTCAAAGTCTGATGTTAAAGGAGTTTCTGGGGTCCGGTTTTCTTGGTAAAATTTGACTTGAAATTGCTTCCATCTTAACCAGAACAAGTAGAACCAGCATTTGAATATGTATTCCCCCCACATAAACAAAACAAAACAAAAAACAACAAAAAAAAACCCTTTGGGCCAGGTACAGTGAGTGGCTCATGCCTGTAATCCCAGCACTTTGGAAAGCCGAGGTGAGAGGATCCCTTGAGCTCAGGAGTTCGAGACCAGCCTGGGCAACATGGTGAGACCTCATCACTATAAAAAATAAAAACCCTTGCATTTGGGAAGGATTCCGCAAACAGGGCTCTTTGTAATACCTCTCTCTTAGTCTTTTCCCCATAAACTGCTCTTAGGATGGCTCAATCTCCATGTGTTAGTTTGAGGGACTTAGGCATACAGAAAACAAATGTACATTTGTCAGTCCCAAAATTCTAAAGGCGTTGCACTAGTGCTGTTTCTCACGCTGTGTGATATCTATTTCTTGAAAGGTCACAAAAGACTGATTTCATCCTAATGCCAAGGGCAGGATTTTTGTCCCATAGTTGGGAGGGGCAACACATGAATAACAGTTAATTCTAGTACCCAGTCCCGTGTCATCTGCACTTGTTAAGCATCTTTTTGATAAACTATCTCTTTAAAAGAAATTGATTCTCTGTGTATAGTTCTTTTAAAAGGCATAGACATGGCCGGGAGCAGTGGCTCATGCTTGTAATCCCAGTGCTTTGGGAGGCCAAGATATGAGGATTGCTTGAGGCCAGGAGTTTGAGACCAGCCTGGGCAACATAGAGTAGACCCTGTCCCTACAAAAAACTTTAAAAATTAGCCAGGTATGATGGCATGCATCGGTAGTTGCAGCTACTCGGGAGGCTGAGGCAGGAGGATGTCTTGAGCCCAGGAGATTGAGGCTGCTATGATCTATGATCACACCACTACAGCCTGGGCAACAGAACTTTTCATGAATGAATGAATGAAAATGCATAGACAACCCTGGATTTTGAGAAAAACCAAATATTAACTGTACTTCAGTTATCCATTTGTCCCTGGTTGCAAGAAAACAGTTTTTATATGAATGTTTAAGAGTCAATGGTGCAGATGTCATTTAAAATTTTTAATCTTTGAAAGAATAATTTTTATTCTAGATACTCTTCTCTTCACTAATCCTAGCCCAGTCTCTAGCCCAGAGCCATAACTGCACCACTGTATACCAGGTTGAGCAACAGAGAAAAACCCTGTTTCCAAAAAGAAAAAAAATTTAAAAACCGTTCTTAGCGCATGGTGGTAGATTACCTAAAAGAGGTGGATTACCGCTGGAGAAACTGGGTGAAGCATACAAGGGATTTTTCTGTATTACTTCTTACAACTGCACATGAATCTATAATTATCTCAAAAATTTCAATTTAACTAGCAGGTTATTGGCTAGAGTTGATCCATAGGCCATAATTTCCTAACTCCTGCTCTAGCTGGTCAGAGCAGCTTATGAAATATGGTATTGAATTTTAAACTATTGCTTTAAAAATTTTTTTATTAATACATGATATTTGTGATTATAGGATACATGTGATATTTTGTTACATGCGTCGAATGTGTCATGATCTAGTCAATGTATTTGGGGTGTCTATCACCTCGAGTATTCTTTTTTTTTTTTTTTTTTGAGACAGCCTCACTGTGTTGCCCAGGCTGGAGTGCAGTGGCACGATCTCTGCTCACTGCAACCTCCACCTCCCAGTTCAAGCAAATCTCCCGCCTCAGCCTCCTGAGTAGCTGGGATTACAGGCGCCCGCCACCACGCCTGGCTGATTTTTGTATTTTTAGTACAGATGGAGTTTCGCCACGTTGGCTAGGCTGGTCTCAAACTCCAGACCTCAGGTGATCCGCCCTCCTTGGCCTCCCTAAGTGCTGGGATTACAGGCATGAACCACCGCACCTGGCCAAGTATTTACCATTTCTATGTGTTGGGGACATTTTAAGTCCTCTCTTTTAGCTGCTTTAAAATACCAATACAGGTCGGGTACGGTGGCTCATGCCTGTAATCCCATCTATTTGGGAGTCCAAGGCAGGCGAATCACAAGATCAGGAGTTCGAGGCCAGCATGGCGAAACCCCATCTCTACTAAAAATACAAAAATTAGCCGGGCATGGTGGCAGGCGCCTGTAATCTCAGCTACTCAGGAGGCTGAGGCAGGAGAATCGCTTGAACCTGGGAGGCGGAGGTTATGGTGAGCTGAGATCGTGTCAGTGCACTCCAGTCTGGGTGAAAGAGCAAAACTTCATCTCAAAAAAAAAAAAAATAAGGCCATGAAATACACAATACATTGTAGTAACTATAGTCAACCTACTCTGCTATTGAACATTGGAACTTATTCCTTCTAACTGTATGTTCGTATCCCTTGATCAACCTCTGTTCACCACCCCCTACCCCAACACCCACATGCCCTTCCCAGCCTCTGGTATCTGTCAATCTACTCTCCATGAGATCAACTTTTTTTTTTCTCTCTCACATACAAGCGAGAACATGCATATTTGTCTTTCTGGGCCTAGCTTATTTCACTTAACACAGTGACCTCCAGTTCCACCCATGTTGCTGCGAATGACAGGATTTTGTTCTTTTTATGGCCAAATAGTATTCCATCTATATATGTACCAGATTTTCTTTATCCGTTCGTCTGTTGATGGACACTTAGGTTGATTTTACCTTTGCATTGTGAATAGTGCTGCAATAAACATGAGAATTAAACTGCTCTTATTTCTCAGATTGTTTTTGACATGAACACAGTATTTGTGATTTTTTTTTTCTGATATATGCTGTTCCCAAATATTGGTTTATATTAAGCTCAAATACAAAGGCCTTTGTCATCTAGTTGTGGGTATATTTAGAGACTGTAGTGTTTCTCAAGAATATATATAAATGATATGAAGTAAATTTACATATGTCAAATGTTCATTCCACTACAAAACTAAACACATCTTTTCTAAATAGGAAAGCCATTTATTTATTTAATTTATTTTTTGATATGGAGTCTTACTCTGTCACCCAAGCTAGAGTGCAGTGGCATAATCTCGGCTCGTTACAACCTTCACCTCCCAAGTTCAAGTGATTCTCCTGCCTCAGCCTCCCAAGTAGCTGGGACTACAGGCATGTGCCACCACACCAGGTTAATTTTTGTATTTTTAGTAGAGACAGAGTTTCACCATGTTGGCCAGGCTGGTCTTGAACTCCTAACCTCAAGTGATCCACCCGCCTTGGCCTCCCAAAGTGGTGTGATTACAGGTGTGAGCTGCCAGGCCTGGCCAGGAAAGCCATTTATAAAAACTCCTACATCCTTAAAACATTTTGTCTTTTAAAATAATGTGGTTTTTTTTTTTTTTTTTTTTTTTTTTTTGGGTCAAGCAATACCTGGGAATGTATAGGAAAACATATCTTTTCACTATCCCTTATTTTACCTCCCAAAAAGCAGTCATCATTAATAGTGTCTTGTGTATTTGTAAAAGTTTGTGGGGCTTTTTTGAGGTAAAGTCTCACTCCATCACCCAGGCTGGAGTGCAGTGGTGCAATCTTAGCTCACTGCAACCTTCGCCTCCCGGGTTCAAGTGATTCTCGTGCCTTGGCCTCCAAAGTAGCTAGGATTACAGGCACACGCCACCACACCTGGTTAACTTTTGTATTTTTGGTAGAGACAGAGTTTCACCATGTTGGCCAGGCTGGTCTTGAACTCCTGACCTCTAGTGATCTGCCCACCTTGAGCTTCCAAAGTGCTGGGATTACAGGCATGAGCCACCATGCCCAGCCAAAAGTTTTGAGTTAAAATTTGTTATCGTGGCTGTTTTTGTGTTAGCTGACAAATTAACAATTACAGTAGCTACCAGTGCCAGGTGTTGCTGTGAGTTTCACAAACACCTCAGCATCATCCA
>NW_012116477.1:574374-576425 GCF_000951035.1 Colobus angolensis palliatus
GAGAATGAAGACTTGCATGATGATCCACTCCCACTTTTCTCAGTAACATTTTCTTTTCCCTAGCTTGTACTATTGTGCGAATACAGTATGTAATACATGTACAAAATATGTGCCGTTGCTGCCCCTAACCCCTGCATTGTTCGAGCGTCAGTGCACTGAGGATGGACTAATGATCTGCTCTTCTTTTCTTTAAAATTATTCAAGATTTAAGAATTGTTCTTGGGTAAGCCAAGACTAAAAGAGCACACATCCCCTGACTTTTTCCTCCTCCTCTTCCTCCTCTAGTAATACACCTTTTTTTTTTTTTTGAGATGGAGTTTCACTCTTGTTGCCCAGGCTGGAGTACAATGGAACGATCTTGGCTCGCTGCAACTTCCGCCTCCTGGGTTCAAGCGATTGTCCTGCCTCAGCCTCCCAAGTAGCTGGAATTATAGGCACCGACTACAACGCCAGGCTAATTTTTGTAGAGATGGGATTTCACCATGTTGGCCAAGCTGGTCTCGATCTCCAGACCTCAGGTGATCCACCCACCTCAGCCTCTCAAGTGTTGGGATTACAGGCATGAGCCACGGTGCCTGGCCAAAACTTGCATTTTTATATCCAGTGGGCGTGGTTGACTATTAAAATAATTCCACATTTGTTTTATTTGACTATTTGCTGCAAATCAATAGTCCTTCATTTGGAAAATGGAGACTGTAGTGGAGTGAACAAAACACATACCCTGATAGAGGTCACCCCGGCTGTGCAAAGCAACATCTATTGCTTGTTGGCCAAGAATGCTGGATGGTGTATTAGTCAGCTATTGCTAAGATAATGCCCCATAGCAAACCACCCCCAAAAGCTCAGGGCCTTACAGCAAGTGCTTATTTTTCTGGCTTATGGTTGAACAGGGCAGCTCTGTTTTAGGCTTCTGGGTAACAGGGCATGGCTTCGGATTTAGATTGGATTCAGTTCTATTCCCTGGATCACTACATTCTCCCTGGGTCAACAATGAATGATTTTCTCATGGCAGATCACAGGAGTGCAAGAGGGCAAGCAAACTCGCAAAACAGGGTAGAGCCCCTCTTTGCATCATGTCTACTAACGTTCCACTACCTAGAGCAAGTCCAGCATCAGAGGGTGGGGAAATATACTTTGTGTGCAGTGGGAGAGCTCTGCAAATTTATATCACAA
Organism: Colobus angolensis palliatus; assembly: GCF_000951035.1. Classification (NCBI taxonomy): domain Eukaryota; kingdom Metazoa; phylum Chordata; class Mammalia; order Primates; family Cercopithecidae; genus Colobus; species Colobus angolensis. Next base: position 575,548 of record NW_012116477.1, read on the forward strand.
AGGGTGTGCACAAAGAATCCTATCCCAGAGAAGTAAAAACTGGCCCCAATAGTCTTATCCAGGGATCAGCAAACTACAGTCCAGGGACTAAGTCTGTCCTGCCACCTGTTTTTGTAAATAGTTTTATTTGAATCTCAGTCTACATGGAGATCATTGTAGATTCACATGCAGCTGTGAGGAATAATAAAGAAATATCTCTTCTACATTTTGCCCAGATTTCCCCACTAGTAATCCACCACCTTTTTGGGGGGTTTTGTTTTGTCTTGTTTTTTGAGACGGAGTTTCGCTCTGGTCGCCCAGGCTGGAGTGCAATGGCGCAATCTCTGCTCACCGCAACCTCTGCCTCCCGGGTTCGAGTGATTCTCCTGCCTCGGCCTCCCAAGTAGCTTGGATTACAGGCGCCTGCCACCATGCCTGGCCAATTTTGTATTTTTAGTAGAAGCTGGTCTCGAACTTCTGACCTCAGGTGATCCGCCCGCCTCAGCCTCTCAAAGTGCTGGGATTACAGGTGTGAGCCAGTGCCCCTGGCCTAATGCCCGGCTAATATTTGTATTTCTAGTAGAGATGGGGTTTCATCATCTTGGCCAGGCTGGTCTTGAACTCCTGACCTCGTGATCCACCCACCTCAGCCTCCCAAAGTGCTGGGATTATAGACATGAGCCACCGCGCCTGGCCTGGACATTTTTAACTTGGTTTTCCGCCACTCTCTGGAAAGTACTAGGGTGACAAACCAAAAAGAGCTTTTTATAATGCAATTTGTGAATTGCATGTAATCTCTCCTTTCTAGATGTGAGTCTGGAGAACAAACTGCTTTCCTGGGCCAGGCGCAGTGACCCACGCTTGTAATCTCAGCACTTTGGGAGGCCAAGGTGGGCGGA
>NW_012116477.1:576720-577275 GCF_000951035.1 Colobus angolensis palliatus
AAAAAAAAACCCATTTCCATCATAGAGTGGGTCTATTCCCTGACTCCATCTATAGTTTACCTCCCACTCTTACGCTTTTGTTTAATAAAATATTACCAAAAATTTACCACTCCTTTTCTTTTTTGAGACAGAGTCTCACTCTGCCACCCAGGCTGGAGGACAGTGACGCGATCTTAGCTCACTGCAACCTACACCTCCCAGGTTCAAGCGCTTCTTCTGCTTCAGCCTCCCAAGGATCTGGGATTACAAGCATGTACCACCATGCCCAGCTCATTTTTGGTTTTTGTTTTTCGTTTTTGGTAGAGACGGGCTTTCACCATGTTGGCCAGGCTGGTCTTGACCTCCTGCCATCAAAAGATCAACCCACCTTAGCCTCTCAAAGTGCTGGGATTATAGGCATGAGCCACCGTGCCCGGCCACCACTCCTCTTAAGAAGTATTTAATATTGGCCAGGCCTGGTGGCTCACACCTGTAATCTCAGCACTTTGGGAGGCCAAGGTGGGCGGATCACGAGGTCAGGAGATCCAGACCATCCTGGTTAACGCGGTAAAACTC
>NW_012116477.1:577530-590817 GCF_000951035.1 Colobus angolensis palliatus
AGGCCACTACTGCTAACATTTTGCTCTATTAGCCTTTTGCTCTATTATGTTTTTACATCATTGTGTGGGGTATGTTAAAGTATGTACAATGTGAACATTTTCTTTTCCCTTCTTTGAAAACTAATATGGCGTTTCTTCATATTATTATATATGACTTAACATGTTACTTGACCATTAATCTCTTGGTAGGCATTAGGTTTTCTTCTAATTTTTTTTTAAGAGGTAGGTCTTGCTATGTTGCCCAGGCTGGAGTGCAATGGGTATCCACCGGTGCAATCGTAGCTCACTGCAGCCTCGAACTCCTGGGCTCAAGCGATTCTCCCACCTCAGCCTACTCCATAGCCAGGACTGTGTGTGCCACCTCACCCTGCATTTTTGTAATTAAAAATAATGCTGTATTTATCATCTTAATGCTTCAAGCTCTTTCTGTATATAGGGTTATTTTCTTCAGATAGATTCCCAGAAATTGAATTAATGGGTTAAAGGTTATGAACATTTTTAAGGCTTTTGCTAAACGTTGCCAAATTGTTTTCCACAAGGACTATATTAGTTTACCCTCATCAGCAATGGTGAAAGGCCAAAATGGTGACTGTCCCCTTTTCCAAAATGCGTGTTCTTTTGTTAAGTACTGTACTAATTTAGATAAGCTGATTATTGTTATAGCATTAATAACTCAATGACATTAGTAAAGAATTTTTGAAAATCCATATGAGATCATATTTTTGCATTGTTTAGGTGATATATAGTATATTAAATAAAAGTATACCAAAAATATCAAGGATCATGAGTGTTCTAATGACCAGGTGTCAATATACATATGTAAAATCTACCAACCCCTTAATCAGACAACGTAAGTGCTATAAGCATAAAATCATTTGAAGTTTCACCATTTTTGTACATAACCATTGTAGTAATCAGCAAAAAGAGGAATTATTTAAAATCTTTTTGTTCCCCAAATGTTGGGAATTTATCCCATAGGCCTTGCTTTGCTGAATCAATATTCAATATCAATTGTGTATAAATCACGGGACTCACAAGGGCTGTAATTCTAATTGGACGGTGATGTTCACAACGGCCAAAAGCTGCCAGCACAATTGGTTTTTGGTGATGACTCTGCTTGAAAATTGCCCAGCAGGGAACCATTTCCAATTGATTATCTTTCATTGCTAATAGCCTCAAAGACTGTTTCTGTTCCTATATTTAAATGTAAATCTTGATCGCCGGACAAAGCAGTGATCAAGGAAAGCCAATGGGGTGGGCGCCACAATAAAATAAATGGACAGCTTTGCCGGATTTTCAGTAACTCTGAGGGCAACCTGAAAATTGGAAATGCGCAGCGGTTGACAAAGCTCCTTATGTCAGAAAATGAATGGGAGCCGCCTTGGGGAGGGGCGAGGGCGGGCGCTGGAGGAAATCCTTCCCCAGAGATGCCTTAAAACTTGACATATTTAAAACGAAGGAAGGAGAAATGCACAGCCAGTCTATTTTTTTTTTTTTTTTTTTTTTGAGACGGAGTTTCGCTCTTGTTGCCCAGGCTGGAGTGCAATGGCGCAATCTCGGCTCACCTCAATCTCTGCCTCCCGTGTTCAAGCGATTCTCCTGCCTCAGCCTCCCAAGTAGCTGGGATTACAGGCGCCCGCCACCATGCCCGGCTAATTTTGTATTTTTCTTTAGTAGAGATGGGGTTTCTCCATGTTGGTCAGGCTGGTCTTGAACTCCCGACCTCAGGTGATCTGCCCATCTCGGCCTCCCAAAATGCTGGGATTATAGGCATGAGCCACCGCGCCAGGCTCAGGCAGTATCTATAAAAGGCTACTCATTGTACCCTTATTTCTGTAACCTCGTTTACTTATTTGGGAAAAGATTCAGCACTGCTGCAAAGTAGTTTAAGAATAGCTGAAAATGTGTGATATGAATAATCCAATAAGGGCGTAAGAGGGTATAAAGATTACATGTGGCTTGTCAATTTCATGTTTTCAAATAGCGAATCCTGGCACCCAACATTACTGTTTTTATATCTGTAGAATGGGATTCTTTACAATCTAACTAAAAAACTGACACCAAGAGAACAAAACCTTCAGTACTGTGATCTCACCACCAAATGCCTGGAATGATGCCATAGTTAACAAGAAGAAGGTATTGTCCGTAATATTTTTAAGTAGAAAATAGACAAGTTGGTGCCTTAAGTTCAGAAATACTTATTAAGCACATGTTATGTGCCTGGTCTCGTGCAAGACAACTGAGAAACGCAAGAAAGGTAAGCATCAGCACATAATTGTATTCCTTTTGTCTTTTTTTGTTTTTGAGACAGAGTCTTGCTCTATCACCCAGGGTTGGAGTGCAGTGGTGCAATCACAGCTCACTGCAACCTCCGCTTCCTGGGTTCAAGTGATTCTCCTGCCTCAGTCTCCTGAGTGGGATTATAGGTGTGCACCACCACGCCCAGCTAATTTTTGTAATGTTAGTAGAGACGGGGTTTCACCATGTTGGCTAGGTTGGTCTTGAACTCCTGACCTCAAATAATTTGCCCGCCTTGGCCTCCCAAAGGCCTGGGATTACAAGCATGAGCCACCAAGCCCAGCCCTTTTTGTTTCTTTGTTTTTGGAGACCAGGTCTCATTCTGCTGCCCAGGCTGGAGTACAGTGGTGCAATCATAGCTCACTGAAGCTTCAACCTCCCAGGCTCAGGTGATCCTCCTGCCTCAGCCTCCCAAGTAGCAGGGACCACAGGTGCACGCCACCACACCTGGCTAATTTTTAAAATTATTTGTAGAAATGAGGTTCTCGCTGTGTTGCCCAGGCTGGTCTCAAACTCCCAAACTCAAGTGATCCTCCCGCGTCAGCCTCCCAAAGTGCTGGGATTAGAGGTTTCAGCCACTGCATCCAATCTATATTCCTTTTAAGTAATTGTATTTCTTGTTATTATACAAATAATATATGTTCATTTTTAAAAGAGTTAAACCTTACATATAATTTAAGAAGAGAAAGATGGAGGACAATTTAATAAAGTTGACTGGGAAAACGATTATCAATTTGGAAAAAAAGTTGTTAGTTTCCCTACCTTACTCTACTTATAAAAATAAATCCTGGACCATGTGCAGTGGCTCATGCCTGTAATCCCAGCACTTTGGGAGGCTGAGATGGGCAGATCACAAGGTCAGGAGTTTGAGACCAATCTGACCAAAATGGTGAAACCCCATCTCTACTAAAAATACGAAAGTTAGCCGGGCATGCTGGTGCGTGCCTGTAATCCCAGCCACTCAGGAGGCTGAGGCAGGAGAATCACTGGAACCCGGGGGGCAGAGGTTGCAGTGAGCTGAGATCGCACCGCTGCATCCAGCCTGGGCGACACAATGAGACTCCATCTCGAAAATAAAAAAATAAATAAATTCTCACTGATTAAATAACAAAACCTAAAAAGCAAAAACTATGATAGTTGTGGCGGAAAATATAGAAGCATATATTTATGACTTATTTAAAAGATACAAAACCATCAAATACAGAGATTTGACACCTCCAGATTTAAAACAGCAATAATGGTAATGGTAATAAGACACCAATAGGATTGGCCAGGTACAGTGGCTCACACCTATAATCCCAACACTTTGGGAGACCAAGGCAGGTGGATCACTTGAGGCCAGGAGCTTAAGACCAGCCTGGCCAACATAGTGAAACCCTATCTCTACTAAAAATACAAAAAACTAGCCAGGTGTTGTGGTGCGCACCTGTAATCCCAGTTACTCAGGAGGCTGAGACAGGAGAATAGCTTGAACCTAGAAGGCAGAGGTCTCAGTGAGCTGAGATCACACCACTGCACTCCAGCCTGGGCAACAGAGTGAGACTCAATCTCAAAAAAAAAAAAAAGACACCAAAAGGAAAGTAAAAGATAAGCAGGATATGGGGAAAAATATTTTTCGCCGACGTTAAACAAATGGTTAACATCCAGCATCCAGAGTGCACAAAGAACTCCTTCAAATCAATCAGAAAAAGTTGATCCTTTGGGGCGAACGTGGACAGAAGCTGTGGACAGACATTGGTTGAAGAGGACAGACGCGGTTAGTGCCACATAAAAAGAGCTGGACTTAACCTGACAGGGAAATAGACCTGAGAACAAGCGAGATTGTTTCCAACTGTAAGACTGGCAGACGTTTTACACTTGGTGATACACGTGTTGGCAGGGGTAGCTAAAACATAAACATGGGATTTGAGTATCCAGTCCCCAAAATATACAAACTTGCTATGTTGCTCTTGCAAGTAAACACACTGATTTGGACAAAATCGTAAAGACTCCCTAAATGGTCCTGCCCTCAGCTAGTTGTGGAGAATGGAAGGCAGAACAGGCCCTGCAGTTGTAGTGAGAAGTGTAGACTCACGGCTGGGCACGGTGGCTCACGCCTGTAATCCCAACACTTTGGGAGGCCAAGGCGGGCAGATCACGAGGTGAGGAGATCGAGACCATCCTGGCTAACACGGTGAAACCCCCGTCTCTACTAAAAATACAAAAAATTAGCTGGGCCTGATGGTGGGTGCCCGTAGTCCCAGCTACTCGGGAGGCTGAGTTGGGAGAATTGCATGAACCCGGGAGGCGGAGCTTGCTGTGAGCCAAGATCGCACCACTGCACTGCAGCCTGGGCAACAGAGCGAGACTCAGTCTCAAAAAAAGAAAAAAGAAAAAAGTGTAGACTCACATCTCAGACCAGCTCTGCTGCTCACTGGCTGAGAGACCGGGGCAAGTTATTCCCAAATGCCTCCACTACTGTTCCCTCACTGTAAGATCGTAAGCAGGTCCATCAATTTCTTGGAAGCTCAGCATCCTCATCTAAGTGGTGTTCACAGGGTTGTTGGGAGGATTATGTGAGATGAGGCATTTTTGGCACCTGGTCCAAATCCTGGCACATAATAGGTGCTCAGTTAATAATGGATCATTGTGTTTGATCCTCCAAAAATTTTTGACCTGTCAAAATAGACGCTGGTACAGACACAAAATAAATACTGGCTAATTCTAGTGTTTGGTCTCAAATATTCAGAAAAGATTCTAATTTCAGGTAATGAAATCAAGATATAAATTAATAAAGCTGTTCTCCTCTCCTCACCATCACATGCAACCCTTCCAGAAATGTATGAATGAGATGATGCCCAATTATGCGCTTAACGTATAAAATAGATTTTACTGTATGCAAACAGATGGAAATACACAGATTATACAGTTTATCTTAAGTGTTAGGGCTTTTTTATTTTTTTCTTCTTTTGCTAGAAATGAGAGGTCTCGCTTTGTTGCCCAGGCTGATCTCGAACTCCTGGGCTCGAGCAGTCTTTCTGCATTTCCGTCTTGGGTTCTCAAAGTGTTGGGATTACAGGCATGAGCCACCACACCTGGCCCAGAATTGCTACGTGTGTCTATTTCTTCTTATCTTGCTTGATGACAAAGCAACAAAGCAGAAAATATTTTTTCCCTCTCCCTCCTCCCCAGCACACCTATTGACCAGCAATCCTGTTACTGTTGTCTCCAACCTAGATCCTTTTTCCCCCTTTGAAATAATTTTAGATGTAGAAAAAAGTTGCAAAAATAGTACAGAGTTCCCAGAAAAACCTTTCACCCAGCTTCCCCAAGTGACAACATCTTATATAACCACAGTACAAAGATCAAAATCAGGAAAGTAACCTTGCTACAATATTAAGCTACAGACCATATTTAAATGTTGCCAATTGTTCCACTAAGGTTCCTTTTCTAGCTCAAGATCCAGTTCAGAATCTGGAACTCAAAGTCTTCCTTCATCTTTCATGACCTTGATACTTTTGAAGAGTACTGACCAGTGGTTCGAGAATATTTCGCAGTTTGGGATTCTCTGATATTTTCCCATGATTAGATCGCGATTATGCCTTTTTTTTTTTTTTTTTTTTGGAAATGCCACACTTGGCCTTTTTAGTGCATCATATGAGGCGTTACCTGAAGTCAGTGTGTCTCATTATTACTGCTGATGTTACCTTTGCTCACTTGGTGAAGGTGGTGTCTGTAGGATTTCTCCACTGTAAAGTGGTAACTCTTTTCCCCTTTGTCTATGATAAGTATCTTGTGGGGAGATTCTTCGAGATAGCAAATATCCCATTTGTCATCATTCTTTTGCCCAATACAAACCATCCTCGAAGATTCTTGCCTGCAAGAGTTATTCCTTTGGTGTTTGCCAAATGGTGATTTTCAAATTCTATCATTCCTTTCACACTTACTAATTAGAATTCTTCTGTAGGGAAGCACTGTTCTTTCTCTCCTATTTATTGATTTATTCAGTTCTGGACTTAACTAGTTTATTATTCTCATTGCTTATTTGGTTGCTCAAATTGCTTCAGATTTGGTCTTTGGGAGGTCCTCCAAGTTGGCTTCTAGGTCCTTTCAACGTGTCCCATCATTTTTTAAGCACATTCTTACTTCCTGGCATCACAAGATGTTCCAGGTTCATCTGGTATGTTTCCGACCCCAGCCCTGGAATCAGCCATTTCTCAAAGCCCCAGTTTCTTTAATTGGAGAATAGTATTTAGAAATCATGACAAGGGCACTAGGTGTACCCATTGGTACTGGTTGTCTCTAGACTATATCTTCTGCTTCCCCCTCTCTCCATCCCCACTACTGCCCTTCTGGTACATATAATTGTCATGTTTCACTTGGATAATTGCCTCTTTATTACCTCCCTACTTCAAGTCTTGCCTTCTTCCAATTTACCCTCCAAGTAGTCACATACACACACAAAAATTCTTAAAACATTATCTGGATCATATCATTCCTTAGCATAAAAACCTTCGTTGGGTGTCAGGGTTAGCCTGCCACATCCTCGCATGGGGTTGGCAAACCTTTTTGTTGTTATTATTATGATGATGATGATTTTAGACGTGGGGTCTTGCTATGTTGCCCAGGCTGGTCTTGAACTCCTGGGCTCAAGCAATCTTCCTGCCTTAGCCTCCCAAAGTGCTGGAATTACAGACATGAGCCACCATGCCCAGCCTAGTTTTGGTATCTATTTTAAGCTCTGTGAACCACTCAACTCTGCTGTTGTAGCACAAAAGCTGCCATAGACAATACACAAACAAATGGGTGTGGTTGTGTGCCAATAAAACTTTATTCATAAAAACAAGTGGGCCAGATTTCTCAAGCCATAGATTACCATAATTTACCAACCCGGCCCAATGGGTAGTTTTTATAAGCTTGCCAGAACCCCCTTCAAACCTTTAGAAAGCTCTCACTGAGCAGCAACCACAGTTAATCCTCATCATGTTCCCCAGGAAGCTGCCTGACACCCCTCATTAGCCTGCAGCTCCCTCCAGCTAGCCTCTCTTCTGACTGCCAGGGTTCTCACGCATACCTCCCCTGACAGTCTCTAACCTGGAACTCAGGGAAGGGGAGCCTTATCATGCTGCCCTCTGCTCTCTTTGTTCACTGCACACTCATCACTATGCTCTTCTCTTCCAGTTCTTCAAACCTCTCAAGTCTTTTCTGCCTCAGGACCTTTGCACACACTGCTCCATTTGCTTGGAATCCTCTTTCCACCCTTGTTCCAAAACTAGCTCTTTTTCATCTTTTTTTCTTCTTTAATTTTTTGTTTTTAAAATAGAGACAAGGTTTTGCCATGTTGCCCAGGCTGGCCTCAAACTTCTGGGCTCAAGCAATCCGCCCACCTCCACCTCCCAAAGTGCTGAGATTATAGGGATGAGCCACAGCCTTTTTCATCTCTTAGAGCCCAAATTAAACAATACTTTTTTAGGGAAGCCTTCCCTGACTCCTTTATTTAAAATAGCCTGCCTGGGTGTGGTGGCTCACAATTTTAATTCCAGCACTTTGCTGAGGTAGGAGCATCACTTGAGTCCAGGAGTTCAAGACCAGCCTTGGCAACAAGATGAAACCCCGTTCCTACAAAAAATACAAAAAATTAGCCAGGCCAGGCCTGGTGGCACATGTTCAACTACTTGAGAGGCTGAGGTGGGAGGATTGCTCGAGCCTGGGAGGTGGAGGTTGCAGTGAGCTGAGATATGTGCCACTGCACTCCAGCCTGGGTGACAGAGCAAATCCCTGTCTTTAAAAAAAAAAAAAAAGCAATAAAATAGCCTCCCCTTTTATTAGAATCTGTCTTTGCTTCAAAATCTTTTTGCTCCCCATCACATCTTCAGGATTTAGAAAAGTGCCTAGCACCCAGAGGTGCTCAAATATGTTTTAAATGAGTGTAACAGGCCAGGCGCAGTGGCTCACGTCTGTAATCCCAGAACTTTGGGAGTCCGAGGTGGGTGGATCACCCCAGGTCAGGAGTTCGAGACCAGCCTGGCCAACATAGTGAAACCCTATCTCTACTAAAAATACAAAAATTAGCTGGGAGTGGTGGTGCATGCTTGAAATCCCAGCTACCTGGGAGACTGAGGCACGACAATCACTTGAACCCAGGAGGCAGAGGTTGCGTTGAGCCAAGATTGTGCCACTGCACTCCAGCCTGGGTAACAGAGCAAGACTCTGTCTCAAAACAAAGACAAAACTCACGCTTTAAAAATAAATAAATAAATAAATAAGTGTAACACTTACCACAGTTGGTTAGCATTTCACTTGCCTATTTCCTATACTATTGATAGGAAAGGGGTCAGGACTTTTTCATTTATTGCCCATACCTAGCCCCTAAAAGTGTCTGAAATACAGTAGGTATCAGTAAATGTTTGTTGAATGTGTAAATGAATGAAACTCACATATTTTTAAAAACTCCATTATGGATAGTAGGTGGTAGAAATGGGGTGAAATTACAAAGCAAAATGTTCTTTTTATTAGGTATTTTCTGACATCCACTCAGGATCTAGATTTCTTCTGTTTCCAGGTGGCAACCCCTCTAAGGAGGGGTATCTGGATTTGGACGTTCCCGTCTGAGTTTAGGACCAACGCTCTCTGTCAGTTCTTTGCCTCACCTTAAGATGTCACTAAGTGACTTGGGCCGTGGCTTCCACTGGGAAAACTTGGGCGGTCAGGACGGGAAGGGAGGAAATGACCCGGTGTTACAAACAAATCTCCCACTTCCTCCAGCGCCTGGCAGACAAGGTGACAGGGCGCTGATGTGCCCCACCCAGCTTTACAAGCCGTTCATTAGCACACCTGATATTCCAGAGCCCTGGAACTTTCTGTTTCCTTCTACAACCAGAACCTTAACAAATCAGGCCAAGCCGGATAAATCATATCACATCGTGACTGACTTCCTGTTGTGGGTCCAGCACTGTCTCTAGGGCTCTAGGATGGACTCAAGAGAAACGTTCCGTAATATTTCTGCTCTCCAGAAGTAGTTGGGGGGTTAAGACATACAGGAAAGAAATAATTTACAACAGTACAAGGTTCTACAGGCAATGTGGTATTCTGGATTGGGTCCTGGAGGAAAAAAATGGACATTCGTGAAAAAATTGGCAAAGTACAAATAAAACCTCTAGTTTAGTTGATAGTGTTGTGCCAATGTTAATTTTTTTTTTTTTTTTTTTTTTTTGAGACGGAGTCTCGCTCTGTCCTCCAGGCTGAGTGCGGTGGGGTGATCTCAGCTCACTGCAAACTCCGCCTCCCGGCTACACATCATTCTCCTGCCTCAGCCTCCCGAGTAGCTGGGACTACAGGCGCCCGCCACCTCACCTGGCTAGTTTTTTGTATTTTTTTAGTAGAGATGGGGTTTCACCGTGTTAGCCAGGATGGGCTCCATCTCCTGACCTCGTGATCCACCCGTCTCGGCCTCCCAAAGTGCTGAGATTACAGGCTTGAGCCACCGCGCCTGGCCACCAATGTTAATTTCTTAGTTTTGATGAATATATCACGGTTACCTAAGATGCTAACATCAGGAGAAGCTGGGTGAAGCATATGCAGGAACTGTCTGTACTATCTTTGCAAAATTTCCATAAATTTAAAGTAATCCAAAATTGGCCAGGCACAGTGGCTCATACCTGTGATCCTAGCACTTTGGGAGGGCGAGGCCAGAGGATCACTTGAAGTCAGGAGTTTGAAACCAGCCTGGCCAACATGGTGAAACCCCATCTCTACTAAAAATACAAACATTAGCCGGGCATGATGGTGCACGCCTGTAGTCCCAGCTACTCGGGAGGCTGAGTCACTTGAACCCTGGAGGCAGAGGTTGCAGTGAGCCCAGATCACGCCTTCGCACTCCAGCCTGGGAGACAGAGGGAGACTCAGTCTCAAAATAATTAAATAAATAAATAAATAAATGTTGTCCAAAATTAAAAGTTTTAAAAGTGTACAAGACAGTGTTAGCTTGGATGGTCTGCATATATATTGTAGTACTCCAGAGATACTGCATGAATCCCAGGACTGAGACCTAAAACTGAGTCCCTCTCCCTGCCAGCTACCAGCTGTGTGACTTAGGGTGAGTGACTTAACCTCTCAGAATCTCAGTAGTTTTCTTTTTCTTTATTTTCTGTTTTAAATTTTAGTTGTTTTTTTTTTTTTTTTTAGAGACAGGGTCTTGCTCTGCTGCCCAGACTGGAATGCAGTGATGCAATCACCACTCACTGCAACCTCACTCCTGATCTCAAGCAGTCCTCCTGCCTCAGCCTCCTGAGTAGCTAGGACTACAGGTGTGTGTCACCACACCCAGCTATTTTTTTTTTAATTTTTTTTTTGTGGAGATGGGGTCTCACTATGTTGCCCAGGCTGGTCTCAAACTCCTGGCCTCAAGTGATTCTCCCACCTCACCCTCCCAGAGTGTTACAGGCATGAGCCACTGTGTCCAGCTCCTCAGTTTTTTTAGTTTTAAAAAACACCAATCTCATGAAGTTATTGTGAAGTCCCCAGGAGATAATATATAAATGCTCCTGGTCCAGTGCCTGCACAGGGTAAATTCTCAATACCTGCTGGTTTTTTCCTTCTCTGTCATTTCAGGAAAAGTAGCAATCAGCTGGGCTTCAGGATTCAGAAAAGAAATAACAAGATGAGATTTGTAGTCAGTCATCGGAGTTGGCTAAGGTTGAAGTTAGAGAAGTGGAAGCTGGACAGGAATCCCGCATGAAGGTGGCCCAAGAGAATCACTCTGTCAGTTTCAATTGTAGGAAACATATTTTTTTTTTTTTTATACTTTAAGTTCTAGGGTACATGGGCACAACGTGCAGGTTTGTTACATATGTACACACGTGCCATGTTGGTGCGCTGCACTCATTAACTTGTCATTTACATTAGGTATATCTCCTAATGCTATCCTTACCCCCTACCCCCTCCCCACAGCAGGCCCCAGTGTGTGATGTTCCCCTTCCTGTGTCTAAGTGATCTCATTGTTCAATTCCCACCTATGAGTGAGAACATGCGGTGTTTGGTTTTCTGTCCTTGTGATAGTTTGCTGACAATGATGGTTTCCAGCTTCATCCACGTCCCTACAAAGGACATGAACTCATCCTTTTTTATGGCCGCATAGTATTCCATGGTGTATATGTGCCACATTTTCTTAATCCAGTCTATCATTGATGGGTATTTGGGTTGGTTCCAAGTCTTTGCTATTGTGAATAGTGCCGCAATAAGCATACGTGTCCATGTGTCTTTATAGCAGCATGATTTATAATCCTTTGGGTATATACCCAGTAATGGGATGACTAGGTCAAATGGTATTTCTAGTTCTAGATCCTTGAGGAATTGCCACACTGTCTTCCACAATAGTTGAACTAGTTGACAGTCCCACCAACAGTGTAAAAGTGTTCCTATTTCTCCGCATCCTCTCCAGCACCTGTTGTTTCCTGACTTTTTAATGATCACCATTCTAACTGGTGTGAGATGGTATCTCATTGTGGTTTTGATTTGCATTTCTTCGATGGCCAGTGATGATGAGCATTTAGGAAACATACTTCTTAAGCTATTGGAAGGAGGCATTTTTATATTATAACTAGTCTTGAAAAATTGTGTTGTTTTTTCTAAGATAATCTCAGAGATTACAAAACAATATTTATGAAGGTTATTCATGATAACACTGATTGTAAAGGCAAAAGACTGAAAACCACTTAAATATTTCTAAATAGGAAGGAGGCTGGCTAAATTCATTCCTTGGAATTCGTTGAAAGCATTAAAAGCTTTATATTAAAAAATATAAAGCAGCTTGGCACGGCGGCTCATGCCTGTAATCCCAGCATTTTGGAAGGGTGAAGTTGGAAGATTGCTAGAGCTCAGGAGTTTGAGACCAGCCAGGACAACATAGCAAGACCTAGTCTTTACAAAACATTAAAAAATTAGCTGGGCATGATGATGCATATCTATAGTCCTGGCTACTTGGGAGGCCAAAGTGGGAATATTGCTGGAGTCCAGAAAATTGAGGCCACAGTGAGCCGTGATTGTGCCACTGCACTCCAGCCTGGACAACAGAGCAAGACTCTGGCTCTAAAAAGTGTATATAAACAAGTCTATGTATATATACACATACACGTAAACATAAAACACATACACATAAACACATATATAAACAAGTCTATGTATATATACACATACACATATATACACATACACATATATACACATACACATATATCTATAAAGACTTGCTTTACAGATATATGACATGGTCATAGCTAAAGCTATATAGACAGAAAGAAATGCAGAATGGAACACACAGTGTGTTACCACTTGCAGATCAAAAAGAGTATGTATGAGTGTTTATTCATATGTTCATCAGTATCTCTGGGAAGATACACAAGAACCTGATGATAGTGTTTGCTACTTGGTTGACACCAAAACCAGAGACCATTCAAGTCACATCCATCTTGTTAAACATCTTGTTAAAATGTTATTGCCAATAAAATGTTACATTTCTTTTGTTTAGAAATTGTTACCCAAAATTTGTGACATATTTATTTTTTAAACAAGTGTTTAAACTTTTTATTGTAGGAAATGTCAAACATAGACAATGGAGTGAGAACCGTAATGATCCTCCTGCCCCAGAAACCAGCTTCAGTTATCAACATTCTGTCATTCAGATTGTGTGGGATATTCACATTGTTTTCGTTAATTATGTAAAAATAGTTGTAAGAGTAGCTTAATTCTGATCAAAGGAAGTTAAATTTTTTAAATTTCTCTATAAATTATCTTGCTGAGAACGAGACGCGGTAGCTCACGCCTGTAATCCCAGCATTTTGGGAGGCCGAGGCAGGTGGATCACAAGGTCAGGAGTTCGAGACCAGCCTGGCCAGCATGGTGAAACCCTGTCTCTACTAAAAACACACACACACAAAATTAGCCAGGCATGGTGGCACGTGCCTGTAGTCCCAGCTACTCAGGAGGCTGAGGCAGGAGAATTGCTTGAATCCA
>NW_012116477.1:591397-594688 GCF_000951035.1 Colobus angolensis palliatus
AAAAAAAAAAAAAAAAAATGTATAGGCTCTGCCAGGTGTTCTGTTCAGATCTCAACTGTGTACCTCACTGCAGATATCTCATCTAGCACACAGTCTGCCTTTAGGCTTTGGCAAGAGGGGTCCCTGCCCTGGACTTCTCATTTTAGTGGCTCTGAATATAACTACACAAATTATCATTGCTAATTCCAATCACTCTCCAGTGAAGAATAGGTAGTGCTTATTGAGTACTTACCAAGGAATGTGTACTAGACTTTGACTTTGATTCACTCATTTACTGCCCACAGCAACCCTTTGAGGTAGGTAATCATCATCACCTTATATAAATGATGGAGCAGGAGCTCAGAGGGAAAAGCAACTTTTTCCAACTGGTGAGTACAAAAACTGGGTCGTTTTTGTTTTGTTTTAGACAGAGTCTCACTTTGTAGCCCACGCTGGAGTGCAGTGGCATGATCTCGGCTCACTGCAACCTCCGCCTCCTGGGTTCAAGCAATTCTTGTGCTTCAGCCTCCCAAGAAGCTGGGATTACAGGTACATGCCACCCCACCCAGCTAATTTTTGTATTTTTAGTAGAGATGGAGTTTCACCATGTTGGCCAGGCTAGTCTTGAACTCCCGACCTCAAGCGATCCACCCACCTTGGCCTCCAAAACTGCTGGAATTATAGGCGTGAGCCACCATGCCCAGGCAAAAACTGGGTTTTGAACTTGGGAAAGTCTGGCCTCTTAACCACTACGCCAGACATCTCACTTGTGCTCCAAAATGCTGGAAACATAACTTGCTGCCTTCCTATCTTCTGGTGCCTTTGCTACTTCCATACCAGATATTTTCTGTTGTCCCTTCCAGAACTGTAGGATAAACCATGTCCTGAGGCTTTACGTCTTCCAGAAACACTCTCCTTGGATATCTAACTTTATTCTTCTGTTAGATAGTGGGAAAATCTCGCTAGAAAAATTTTCTCTACTCTGCTCTTACTGAAAATAAGGTGCAGTACAGTGAAGATCTCCGAAAAATTATCCTAACTTAGTGGCAGAGCCCAAAACAGACTGACATTTTCAGGTATGGAAACTTCTCTGCCTTTTTTTTTTTTTTTTTTTATGGGGGTCTCACTCTGTCACCAAGGTTGGAATGCAATGGTGCAGTCACAGCTCACTGCAGCCTCAACCTCTTGAGCTCAGGTAATCCTCCTATCTCAGCCTCCCAAGTAGCTGGGACTATAGGTGTGCACCACCCATGCTCAGCTTTTTTTTTTTAACATGTTTTTGTAGAGATGAGGTCTTGCCATGTTGCCCAGGATGGTCTCGAACTCCTCAGCCCAAGTGATTAGCCCATCTCAGCCTCCCAAAGTGCTGGGATTACAGGCGTGAGCCACCGCGCCAACCATTTCTTTATATATAAACAGGAGATTGCTTGCTCCATGTTTTGCTAAGTCAAAGCGACAGCACACATATAACCCTTGTGTACACACTGCTATACACTTAACTTTCACTTTCTTTTCTAAAATGAGGAATTTGACCAGGCACAGTGGCTCATACCTGTAATCCCACCACTTTCAGAGGCCAAGGTGAGCAGATCACTTGAGATCAGGAGTTCGAGATCAGCCTGGCCAACATGGCAAAACCCCTTCTCTACTAGAAATACAAAAATATTACCCAGGCCTGGTGGTGAGCACCTGTAATCCCAGCTTCTCGGGAGGCTGAGAGGCAGGAGAGTCACTTGAACTCAGGAGGCAGAGGTTGCAGTGAGCCAAGATCATACCACTGCACTCCAGCCTGGATGACATAATAGCATGGCTCCATCTCAAAAAAATACATAAAATAAAATAAGGAATTAATGACCATAAACCCTTCAAAAATGCGCACAAATATAGCACAATGCAGTAGACCAGAGGGCAGATCATGGTGGCTTTGTGAACAAATCTAGCCCAAAGATGTGATCCCCACCCAAATGTGCTTTTTAGTTTTTTTTTTAATTTTAATGATTCATCAATATCCACTTTTCACATGACAATTTAAAATGTGGCAGTCTCTTGAGAAATCAAACATTTCGACAAGGCCAGGTCCACTTTCCTACCAGTCAGTCACTGGTAAGGGCAGAGAATGTTGACAGTGCTCTACAGACGAACACAGGCTCCGCAGCTCACCACAGCCTCTGCCACATCCGTCACCTCTGTGGTCCTGCCTGCTGTGTCAGCACTGCCTTCATTTCCCACTTGAGCTGTGTGTTTATCTCATCCAACCTACAGTCTACCTTTAGACTTGGGCAAAAGGAGCCCCTGCTCTATTTTACTGGCTCTCGATGTAAAATACACACACAAAATATTAAAAATCATGGGTAAGCCAGACATGGTGGCTCATGCCTGTAATCCCAGAACTGTGGGAGGCCAAAGCAGGAGGATCACTCGAGCCCAGAAGTTCGAGACCAGCCTGGGCAACATGGCGAAACCCCGTCCCCACTAAAAATACAAAAATTAGCCGGGCATGGTGGTGCATGCCTGTAGACCCGGCTACTTGAGAGGCTGAGATAGGAGGATCACCTAAGCCCAGGAAAGTCAAGGCTGCAGTGAACTGAGATTGTGCCACTGCACTCCAGCCCGGGTGACAGAATGAGACCCTGTCTCAAACAAACAAAAGAACCCCCCCCCAAAACAAAACAAAACAAAAACAAAAAAACACGGGTAAATCAGCCCCTTGGTGTCTGCTGCTTAGCACTGGCATTGTGCCATCCATAGCACTAAACACCCACCATCGCCACTAACACTGCTCAGGCTCCAGGGAAGCCGTTCTCTGCCTCTTTTGTCCTGTATCTGTAAATCAAAAGGCACTGCTCCGCAGTGCAGGGAGAATTGGATCAGGGAAAACACTGTGGAAAGAAAAAAGACAACTGAGTTAACCCTCCCATCTTTCTCTCCCGTAGCTTGAATGCATCAGATACTTGCAGAGTCAAGTGTCCCCAGCAACACCTGAGCATCCTCTTTCTTGCTTCTCAGTGTCCCAACTCATTATTCCAAATGGGCTTAAAAAAAACACAGTATTTGTACTAGTTGCAAACGGCAGATGAAGAACATTTTGCAGAACCAATTCAGATTGCTCTTTATTTTATTTTATTATTATTTTTTTTTTGAGATGGAATCTCGTTCTGTCACCCACCCTCGTGTGCAGTGGCACAATCTCGGCTCACTGCAACCTCCATCCCTGGGTTCAAGCAATTCTCCTGCCTCAGCCTCCCGAGGTAGCTGGCATTACAGGCGTGCACCGCCATGCCCAGCTAATTTTGTATTTTTAGTAGAGACGGC
>NW_012116477.1:596321-597491 GCF_000951035.1 Colobus angolensis palliatus
AGTCTCACATTGTTGCCCAGGATGGAGTGCAGTGGTGCGATCTCAGCTCACTGCAACCTCCGCCTCCTGGGTTCATGTGATTCTCCTGCCTCAGCCTCCTGAGTAGCTGGGATTACAGGCATGCGCCACCAAGCCCGGCTAATTTTGTATTTTTTTAGTAGAGACGGGGTTTCTCCATGTTGGTCAGGCTGGTCTCGAACTCCCAACCTCAGGTGACCCGCCCGCCTTGGCCTCCCAAAGTGCTGGGATTTCAGGCTTCAGCCACCGCGCCCGGCCACACTTTTGCTTCCGTGTGGACTTTTTGTTCAAATCAGTTCTGAATTGAACATTCATAACCAGAGGAGCTTCTGTGCTTTATATTATAAATACCCTAGACACATAATAACTCACAAATACATACATCAGCAAAGGTGCTTTATTAGGCAACGTTTTTAGCCCAGAAAACAAAGTCATTCTGGTCAAATCCTATTTTTCTTTTTGGTAATCACCATCACCTGTGGCAAATGCTTCGGGCTAATGTTTCCATTCAGTCTCACACCTCGATCTTTTTATTGATATTTCCACCCACGAAAGAAGGGTATCTTCCAATTACTTGCATTAGAAATAATACTAAGGCAAAGAGTGAGAAGCCATGGATATTCCTAAAGAAGAAAGTTTCGGCCAGGCGCGGTGGCTCACGCCTGTAATCCCAGCACTTTGGGAGGCCGAGGTGGGCGGATCACGAGGTCAGGAGCTCGAGACCATCCTGGCTAACACAGTGAAACCCCATCTCTAGTAAAAATACAAAAATTAGCCGGGCGTGGTGGCGGTGCCTGTAGTCCCAGCTACTCGGGAGGCTGAGGCAGGAGAATCGCTTGAACCCGGGAGGTAGAGGCTGCAGTGAGCCAAGATTGTGCCATTGCACTCCAGCCTGGGCAGCAAGAAGGAAACTCCATCTCAAAAAAAAAGAAAGTTTCAATCTTCTTACAACTAGAGGCAAAGTAAAAAAGTAAAAAGAGGAGAAAGGGAGAGAAGAGGAGAAGTAGAAGGAGAAGAGGAAGGAGGAAAAAAGTATAAGGAGAAAGAGAAGGAAAAGAAGATAAAGGAGAAGGAAGATGAGAAGAAGAATTAGAAGGAGGTGGAAGATTTTTTGTTTTATTTTTTATTTTTTGAGACGGAGTCTCACATTGT
>NW_012116477.1:597966-601578 GCF_000951035.1 Colobus angolensis palliatus
GAGAAAAGGAGGAGAGGAAGAGGGGAGGAGAAAAAGAGGAAGGAGTGGTAGTGGGAGGAGCTGAGAAAGGAGGAGCAGAGGAGGGTGGGAAGGGGAAGGGAAAAAATAAGGGAGGATGAAGAAGAAGGAGAAGGGCTCTGACCCCTACTGAGTTCTTATCAGTCTCCTCGACCTTCATTGCCTGCCTCCCTCTTGGCTCTTACCAGTTACACCAGTTACTGCGCTTTCTTTCATGGTGAAAAGAGGGACCAGAGTTGCTGTCACCACCTCCTTTTCAGAGTGAGCCTTCTAAGGGCTGGGGCCTTTGGCTCTCTCTCCTGCAGCACACTGGCCAGGCCCTGGAGCTCAGGCTGTCGCTGATCACACCCAGCTCTTGAGAACAAACTGACCACCCTCTCCAAGGGACCCACCTGGAAACTTCTGCCATCCATGCTATTCGTTCAGACTGTGAGGGCTGAGAGTCCTTATAAACTGCACTGGGCTGCTAGCTCTTAGCATGCGTGATTTGAGAGTTCCTTTCAGTGTTCTACAAAAGCCAGAAAGCAGGGAGGGGAAATCCTAGGTCTGAGAAATTAGGAAGGTTTTCTATTTTTGTTGGATAAGTTTGATTCTGCAAATCATTTTTTAAAAATACATTGAGGAAGTAGTCTGGCACACTTGCTACATTTTTAACATTCCCAAAGTTGCCCACAGTACTTTAAAAAAAAAAAAACGGTTTGTGTCACTTTCAATTGGGGCTAAAAGATCTTTTTGTTTGTTTTCCTGTCTTTAAAAAGACTGATACCTGTACCTAATTTCTTGCCAAAAAATAAGAATAAAAATACTGATTCCATAAGGAGGGCTGGGGGCTTTTTTCCAGATTAGATTTTATTTTTAAACTCAGGTCCACTATTCTGACGTGCCAGGACAAATAAATGTGTGCAAGCCTATAAATTAACTTCCCTTAATTCCATCACTGATGTATTTTTATGTCGATAAGCCCCCCAAAAAGGAGGGAGGAGGGTCCCCTGTAACCAAACATAAGTCAGTTTATAAAGGAGTTCGGGAGACTTGGGGACACTGACTCCTCTTCAGAATTGCCTAAAGAGACTGGCCATTGACAATTTAAATCTTCAGTGCTTTATCTCTTTGTTTGAGTCTTGGAATGCCATTGATACCTTCTTTGTATTTATAATTGTTTTAATTAGCTGCCCAGCGGGGGCCTCTCTCCCAGCTTGGATTATGGGCTGCACAGCGGGACAGGACAACCCAGTTAAAATAAAGCGCAGACATTTTGGCTCGCTTAATTTCTTTTATCTGTGTCCATTTTTTTTCTCTCTTTTTCCCCCTCATTTTCATCCTCTTTTTTCTTTTTTTCTTTTTTCTCCCCCTTGTTATCTGTGGAAGGCGGGGCAAAAAGCCTTGACACCTTGAATGGCTTAGCTTTTGAAGAATCAAAGTATGGAAAACACTCAACCATGGATATTTATCAGCAGTTCACATCTCAGCAGAAAAAGAAATATCACCGATGTGCTTGTCCACGGCATTCGATAACATTTCATAAACTTCAAACGCCATCATATCTTGAGCGATTGTGCTGACATGTACGTGGTTGCTTGACTTTGGTGGGTGGAGTGAGGGGAAAATTTGCAAAAAAAAAGCTCTTCACGGCCTCTGCGTTATTTGTTCTTACTGACCACATCCTTCTTTTGTGGGTGGAAATCTGGAGGATCAATTATGATGCAGATCTGATACTATTTCCATCTGTGGGAGCAGTGTGGCCCCGGCATTTGGACTTTGGGAAATTCTTGCATTGTTAAAATTGTGTTTCCCCCTACTTTGAACTCAGTGATGCTACTGGTGTGATCACACACACAAAAACTGCCTGACCAGAGCATTTTCTAAGAACATAGAGAAATACAGGGCTTGTTTGTAGCTTCAAAGAATAGCCAGGATTTCTCTTTTTTTGTGAATCTATAACTACCTGTCTGGAAGTTAAAGCAGGGCTGGGGTCTGGGTGAAAACAGTCATTATTTTAAAAAGTAATCCTTCTACACTATGATGCAAATAATGTAGTTTTAATTTTTTTCTTATAATACCCCAAAGAACTTATTTGCATTTGAAAAGAAATGATAGTTCAAATTATCAGTATAGGGAAAGCTTTGAACTGTCTTCTATAGTTCAGTGCATTTATAAGTATTAAATGTTATCGAGCCCAACTTTTATTCTGGAAATTTTCAACCATAAGCATTGAATCTATCTCCCATCAACCAAGCTGACAAAGGGCAGAGGAGATCATTTGGAGTTTGTATATAAACATTCAGGGCGAGGTGTCTCATTCCTGTAAACCCAGGACTTTGGGTGGCTGAGGCGGTGGTTCCCTTGAGGTCAGGAATTCAAGACCAGCCTGAGCAACATGGCAAAACCTCATCTCCACCAAAAATTAGCTGGGCATGGTGGTGTGCACCTGTAATTCAGGCTATTGGGAGGCTGAGGTGGGAGGACCACTTGAGCCTGAGAGGTCGATGCTGCAATGAGCCGTGATTGCACCACTGCTTTCTAGCCTGGGCAACAAAGTGAAATCCTGTCTCAAATAAATAAACAAACAAACAGAATCTGGGGGCCTTTCATTACAATTTTCTCGTTATCTGGATTATTTTTGGCTTTTTAACCAATCAGAGACCCAGACATTTACTTGCTTTATAAACCAGCCACATATCAAAGAGACTGTGAATTAAGACCCATAGCAATTTGTTTGGTATGTTATAAAGCTTTGAAATTCAATGACGAGATGTAGAAGAGGCAGGAAACCCAGTATGAGCCAGAGGCCTAGGGTTGGGAAATTCTTCAGGAGCCGAGTGTCTTTGAGGGATGCTAAATGACTATATGATAAAATAACAAAGCCTGTCATACCCAGAGCCCTGTACAATGTACATGTTTGTGAAGATAATCCAGCTTGGGGGCTGTGCAACATCATGAATGACAAAGTGTCTCTTAATTGTACACTTTAAGGTGGTTAATTTTGTTAAGTGAATTTGACCTCAATACAAAAAATAAAATGAGATAATCTTTTTAAAAGTATACATATATAATTAAGATTTGGAAATTACTTTAAAGTTGTTTGTGATTTTTTTTAATTTACTTTTTTTCCCCCCATTTTCACATGTATTCTCTTACTTATTCCTCAAAGGATAGGAACTCTTTGAGATCAATATTTTGAATACTCATCTCATTTTCTAGCCCAGTCACCCTCCAGTGAGGAGTAAAGCCACGTGGAGACTTTGTGCTTTTCTCTAGGAGCGCTTGTTCCATCAAATACAGCAACTAACGAAGGGCAGTCCAGTTTTCTTTTCTTTTTCTTATTTTTTTTTGAGATGGACCCTTGCTTTGTGGCCCAGACTGGAGCATAGTGGCGTGATCCAAGCCTACTGCCACCTCTGCCTCCCACGTTCAAGCGATTCTCCTGCCTCAGCCTCCTGAGTAGCTGGGGTTAAACGCACACGCCACCATGACTGGCTAATTTTTGTATTTTTAGTAAAGACAGGGTTTCTTTTTCTTTTGGAGACGGGGTCTCACTCTGTCGCCCAGGCTGGAGTGCAGTGGCCGGATCTCAGCTCACTGCAAGCTCCGCCT
>NW_012116477.1:602064-603545 GCF_000951035.1 Colobus angolensis palliatus
CCAGCTAGTTTTTTGTATTTTTTAGTAGAGACGGGGTTTCACCATGTTAGCCAGGATGATCTCGATCTCCTGACCTCGTGATCCGCCCGTCTGGGCCTCCCAAAGTGCTGGGATTACAGGCTTGAGCCACCACGCCCGGCCAATTTTTGTATTTTTTTAAGAGAGACAGGGTTTCACCATGTTGGCCAGGCTTGAACTCCTAACCTCAGGTGATCTGCCCACCTCGGCCTCCGAAAGTGCTGGAATTACAGGCGTGAGCCTCTATGGCAGGCCCTTCTTAGCACATTTTTAAGCGTACAATACAGTATTGTTGACTCTAGGTACAATGTACAGCAGATCTTTAGAACTTATTCATCTTGCTTAATTGGAAACTTTATACCCATTGATTAATAACTCACCATTTCCCCCTCTCTCAACCCCTGGCAACCACTATTCCATACTTTGATTCATAAATTCGACTATTTCGGATGTCTCATATAAGTAGAATCATGCAGTATTTGTCTTTCTGTGATTAGCTTATTTCACTTAACATAACGTCCTCAACTTTCGTCTCTGGCCGGGTACAGCGTTACACCTGTAATCCTAGCACTTTGGGAGGCTGAGGTAGGAGGATTGCTTGAGTCCAGGAGTTTGAGACCAACCTGGGCAATATGGTGAGACCTCGTCTCTACTAAAAATACAAAAAAATTAGCTGGGCATGGTGACACGTGCCTGTAAGTCTCAGCTACTCAGGAGGCTGAGGTGGGAGGATTGCTCAAGCCTGGGAGGCAGAGGTTGCAGTGAGCCAGGACTGTACCACTGTACTCCAGCCTGGGTGACAGAGCAAGACACTGTCTCAAAAAAATAAATAAATAAAGTAAAATAAAAACGCTTCAGCTCTGTTGTTGCAGATGGCAGCATTTCCTTCTTTTTTATGGCTGAATAATATTATGTGTATATACCACATTTTAAAAATCCATTCATCTGTCATCTGATAGAGGCAGACAATTCTTTTAAATATAGCAGATGGGGCTGGCCACAGTGGGTCACGCCTGTAATCCCAGCACTTTGGGAGGCCGAGGTGGGCAGATCACTTGAGGTGAGGAGTTTGAGACCAGCCTAGTCAATATGGCAAAATCCCATCTCTACTAAAAATACAAAAATTAGCCAGACATGTTGGCAAATGACTGTAATCCTAGCTACTCGGGAGGCTGAGGCAAAAGAATTGCTTGAACCCAGGAGGTAGAGGTTGCAGTGAGCCGAGATTGTGCCACTGCACACCAGGCTGGGTGACAGAGCAAGAGTCCATCACCAAAAAAAAAAAAAAAAGAAAATAGCGGATGGTTTAAAGTTTCAGTATTTATTTTTTTTTAGGTGGAGTTTTGTTCTTGCTGCCCAGGCTGGAGTGCAATGGCACAATCTTGGCTCACTGCAGCCTCTACCTCCTGGGTTCAAGCGATTCTCCTGCCTCAGCCTCCTGAGTAGCTGGGATTACAGGCATG
>NW_012116477.1:604233-605956 GCF_000951035.1 Colobus angolensis palliatus
ATTCTCCTGCCTCAGCCTCCCGAGTAACTGGGACTACAGGTGCACACCACCATGCCTGGTTAATTTTTGTATTTTTAGTAGAGGCAGGGTTTCACCATATTGACCAGGCTGGTCTGGAACTCCTGACCTTGTGAGCCACCACGCCTGGTCAAATTTTTGTATTTTTGGTAGAGACAGTGTTTCACCATGTTGGCCAGGATGGTCTCGAACTCCTGACCTCAAATGATCTGCCCCTTCCCAAAGTGCTGGTATTACAGGTGTGAGCCACCATGCCTGGCAACTTTCTTTTATTTTAAGCTCAAACTGAAACAATCAAATGCGCATTTTCTGTGGCATGTATTGGGGGCCCCTGGGCTCTAGAAGGGATAAGCTGTATGGTTCTTGTGTTGGCTAAATTTTATTAGCAGAGGGCCACGTCGTGGGTTCATGTTGCCTTACCAGCATCAGATGATTTTTGGCCACGGCTCATGAAGTCTCTCTGTGACATCATTCGCATCTGTGGCGACTTAAGCCTCATTTTCTTTGAAAATGGAATTTGAGAATACGAAGGGTTTAGACTCTCTAAACTAATTAGCAGTGACCAGTAACTCGAGGAGGCCAACGTGCCCTCCTAAGGCACTCAGTTTACCCAGGAGTCTCCCCAAGTCAGCCTGGCCATTTCTGGCCACTTTACCAACTCAAGGGAGGAAGGAAAGGGGGTGTGCACTTTTTAAAAATAGAGAACTAATTAAGTATAGTTCCCCGGACATTTTTAAAATACAATATGACCTTGCAAACAAATGTAGCATCCAGCATTAGAGAAATGGATTTTTAAGGCCAGGCATGGTGGCTCACGTCTGTAATCCCATCTCTTTGGGAGGACTAGGCAGGCAGACCAAGTGAGGTCAGGAGTTCGAGACCTGGCCAACATGATGAAACCGCATCTCTACAAAAAATTGCAAAAATTAGCCGGGTATGGTGGCACATGCCTGTAATTCCAGTTACTTGTGTGGCTGAGGCACGAGAATCGCTTGAACCTGGGAGGCCAAGGTTGCAGTGAGCTGAGATGGCACCACTGCACTCTAGCCTAGGCAACAGAGCGAGACTCTGTCTCAAAAAAAAGAAAAGAAATGGATTTTTAAAGGAAACAACTCTGCTTTGCAGAAGGAAGTTTGATTATATAAAGCAATCGGTTATAGCCACACTTCAAAAAAGAAGACAAGTGGATTTTCTTGCACTATTGTAATCTATGAAATGTATGTTTAGAACACAAATATGTAACATAGAATATACATTTTTCATATGGAACAATTCCAAAGATATATTAAATGAAGAAAGCAAGATATAGAATGATGTGTATACTGTAACAAAAAGCATACATGTAGGTAGTAGACAGATACATATTTGCTTATATTTGCATAGAATATCTCTGGAAAAACACATAAGAAATTTCCAACAGCCAGGGTCAGTAACAGCATCCTCCCAAGCTTTATTGGAGCTTGAGGCAAAAAGAAACAAGGAGTAATATTGGTTTTGGGGTTTTGGGGGAGTTTGGTTTTGGTTTTGGTTTTGACACAGAGTCTTACTCTGTCACACAGGCTGGAGTGTGGTGGTGTGACCTTGGCTCACTGCAGCCTTGACCTCCCAGGCTCAAATGATCCTCCCACCTCAGCCTCTTGAGTAGTTGGGACTACAGGTGTGCATCACCACATCTGGCTATTTTGCTTGCATTTTTTTTTTTTTT
>NW_012116477.1:607796-609720 GCF_000951035.1 Colobus angolensis palliatus
AGTAGCTGGGATTACAGGCATGTGCCACCATGCCTGGCTAATTTTGTATTTTTAGTAGAGATGGGGTTTCTCCATGTTGGTCAGGCTGGTCTCCAACTCCCAATCTCAGGTGATCCGCCTGCCTCGGCCTCCCAAAGTGCTGGGATTACAAATGTGAGCCACTGCGCCCGGCTGAATGTAGAACGTTTAGCAGTATCTTTGACCTTTACCCTCAGTCGCACCCCCCCAGTTATGAGAACCCAGAATGTCTCGAGACAGTGCCAGCTGTCTCCTGGAGGACAGAACCGCCCCCACTTAGAACCGCCGGGCTAGACCACGCAAGTTACCTCGAGCTTGATGACTGCTTTCCAAGTTTTCTTTCCAACTTTTGGGTGAGATGTGTGTGCATTTTCTCTAATAATGATTGACACACTGAATAAACAATGGGCTCTGTTTTACTGGGGCAATGGGTTAAGTACAGATGTGTGGAAAGGTTAATCCTCAAGTTCTGTCCTTCTTATAATAAATACTCTTGTTACTCGTGAATTCGCAACCATGGAAAAATTCGTAAGGACCTTCCTTCTTCTTAACTGGACTCTCCTTCCTCCTAAAATAGGCCCTTCTGCCTCCCCCGCCCAACTCCAGGAAGTTAAAACACAACTTTTACCTGTTACAAATGACTAACTAAAGTAATCCCCAGTTTTTATGGCCCCCCAACTTTACTTCCGAATGAGTGTTTTTACCCAGCCCTGTAAAGTATTACTTTCTGCTTGAGTGTAATTAAAATCCCAGTTGTCCGTTCAAGAATGCCACTCCCTGTAAGAAATTAATTGTCTCTTGGAGCTTGAAAGTGTTCTCCCTAACAGAGTTTAATGGAGCATGCAGCTCCAAGAGACATTCATAATCACTGTCCCCTCCGGAAATATGACACTGTGGGATGCATCATTCACTTCCACTGTTTTAGGATTTAATGGAGGGTAAAGTTTTTAAATTTACTTACTGGGAGCTTAATATTTCTAAGAAAGAAAGGATGCCTTAAAGTTTCCATAGCCAGACAGGAGTCTCTTATTATTTCTTTTTATTTTAAATTTTAGTTGAGTTTAAAGACTTTTTTGGTGAGTTTTCTTATAGAAACCTATTAGTCATCATATTAATTTTAAATAATATTAATTTTTCCCACCCTTAATTACTAAATACACATGCAGAACAACAACAATAAAAATTTAATTACAGAAAAGGCCCACAGAAGCAAAACAGATTTTTGTGAATACCAACATGCAAAGAAGCTATGGAAACACGGTGTGAACGCGTCTGTGACACACCATTATTACGGTGAAAACTAAGAGCAACTCTCAATTGATCCTGGGACATGCATAGAAAACATAAGATTCCCTAAGTGAATTCCATTAGGAAGCCCTAATTCCCTAACATGATTTAAAGTCTGAGCGAAATTCTAAACCAGTCATTTTTAATTTCACTGGGCTGGGATACCTTTGATAATCCTCTGTTATTTCGGTGTTTGCAATTTTCGTTTGATGTGTTTTTGTGGTTTGTGTATGCGTGTGATTTATTTATTTAAAAAAGGCAATCTATTCACATGATTCAATACTCAAAAGGTACAAAGAGCTATGCATGGAAACATTTTCCACCTACCCGTTCCTACCCAGATGGAGCCACCATTATTTGTTTCTTGTATACTTTTCTGGAGATGTTTATACATTTACAAGCAAATAATGTTATAATGTTATACTCTCTCTCTTTTTTTTTTTAATTTGAGATGGAGTTTCACTATGTCACCCAGGCTAGAGTGCAGTGGCATGATCTTGGCTCACTGCAACCTCTGCCTCCTGGGTTCAGGTGATTCTCGTGCCTCAGCCTCTCCAGTAGCTGAGATTACAGGCATGTGCCACCACGCCCAGCTAATTTTTTTTTTTTTTTCGTATTT
>NW_012116477.1:614895-619400 GCF_000951035.1 Colobus angolensis palliatus
AATAATAATAATAATAAAAAGCAAGGGCCAGCGTGTTATCCAAACGTGTCACTTTCTGGTGACAAATGGAGCCACGGGGTGGAGCAAAGTTTGGTGAGTGACAGTCTCCTCCGAGCAAGCTTGACACGTGAGCTCAGTGCAGCGTTAAAGACTTGGCCATAGATGGGAGGACATTCAGATGTGTCGTCCTTGGGTCAAGTCAGTCCCCAGATCTGTCAAAACACCCCTGGCCCCAGGTCAGCCTTTGTAGAAGGAATTGTTTTCCTGAGCCACCCACCATGTTTCATTTCCTCACTGTGTGCACAATCTCTCCAGTTTAGATTATTCCAGATGGTTTTATAAAGACTTTTTCTTTTCTTTCCTTCTTTTTTTTTTTCTTTTTTTGGAGACGGAGTCTCACTCTGTCGCCCAGGCTGGAGTGTAGTGGCACGATCTCAGCTCCCTGCAAGCTCCACCTCCCAGGTTCAAGCAATTCTGCTGCCTCAGCCTCCCTAGAAGCTGGGATTACAGGCACGTGCCACCACGCCTGACTAATTTTGTATTTTTAGTAGAGACAGGCTTTCTCCATGTTGGTCAGGCTGGTCTTGAACTCCTGACCTTAGGTGATCCGCCCGCCTCAGCCTCCCAAAGTGCTGGGATTACAGGCGCGACTCACCATCCGCAGCCTGCCTTTTTCTTTAAGGTACAAAAGGAATACGTGAACATTGTAAAAAACTTATAAAATACACATATAAGGAAAGAAAAAAACTACCCACTACCCCACCACCCAGAAATACCACTGACTGTTAAGATCTTGGTGTTGTTGAGGTCAGGAGTTTAAGACCAGCCTGGCCAATATGGCGAAACCCCGTCTCTACTAAAAAATACAAAAAATTAGCTGGGTGTGGTGGCGGATGCCAGTGATCCCAGCTACTCAGGAGGCAGAGGCAGGAGAACTGCTTGAATCTGGGAGGCAGGAGAACTGCTTGAATCTGGGAGGCAGAGGTTGCAGTGAGCCGAGATCATGACACTGCACTCAGCCTGGATGACAGATCGAGACTCCATCCAGAGAAAAAAGGGAAATAATCATGATCTTGTTGGACTCTCGTAAGGATCACATAAGCTAACACATGCAAAGAGCTGGTGCAGTGTCTGGCATATGTTAACTTTAGCTATGATTTTGCCAGATTGTTTTTTAATTATGTGCCATAATTAATTGTTAAAATAGCCTGCTATTTCAGTTGTTTTCCATTTTTCGCTGGTTTAAATAAAAGTGCAGTGAGCTTCCATATAGGTAAAACTTTGTGGCTGGGCGCAGTGGCTCACGCCTGTAATCCCAGCACTTTCGGAGGCTGAGGCGGGTGGATCATGAGGTCAGGAGTTCAAGACCAGCCTGGCCAAGATGGTGAAACCCCATCTCTACTAAAAATACAAAAAAAAATTTAGCCGGGCTTGGTGGCAGATGCCTGTAATCCCAGCTACTCGCGAGGCTGAGGCAGAGAATTGCTTGAACCCAGGAGGTGGAGGATGCAGTGAGCCAAGATTGTGCCACTGCACTCCAGCCCAGGCAACAGAGCAAGACTCCATTTCAAACAAAAAACAGAAAACAAAAAATGTGTGCATATCCTAAATTTATTCTTTTAGGGAAAAATATTTGTGGTGATTGCTCATAAGCTTCTCTTCCCAATCAGGTTGTTTCTCTTACTATATAATGATTTCTTCTGCTTTGTTTTTCTATCACCAAATGTCTCATATCTCATAGATTGTACAAACAGCCCTCAAGCAATAGTTGTTGAATGAATAAATATATAGATAAATGTAAAGCATACTTTATTTTCCTAGTAGAAGCTTGTGTTAGTCACTTCTCACACTGCTGATACAGACATACCTGAGACTGGGCAATTTACTAAAGAAAGAGGTTTAATGACTCACGGTTCCACCTGGCTGGTGAGGCCTCACAATCATGGCGGAAGGCCAGGAGGAGCAAGTCACATCTTACGTGGATGGTGGCAGGCAAAGAGATTGGTCAGGGAAACTCCCTCTTATTATACCATCAGGTCTTGTGAGACTTATTCGCTGTCATGAGAAAAAAGCATGGGGAAGACCTGACCCCATGATTCAATTACTTCCCACCG
The DNA here is from genome assembly GCF_000951035.1 of Colobus angolensis palliatus. NCBI lineage: Eukaryota > Metazoa > Chordata > Mammalia > Primates > Cercopithecidae > Colobus > Colobus angolensis. The sequence goes on from NW_012116477.1 coordinate 617,010, forward strand.
AGTCCCTCCCACAACGCATGGGAATTCAAGATGAGATTTGGGTGGGGATACAGCCAAACCATATCAAAGCTGAAGTACTAATATGCTCTGCCATCACTGTTTCATAAATGGCACATGGTGGGAACCTATAGGCTGCTCTTTACCTTAGCCATTCTTTTCTTCCCTATAAAGGGTTTCTATAAACAGAAACCCTTACTGTTAGCAGGATTCTTTGCTGTCCAGAATTAAGACTACATTTCCCAGCTTTCCTTACTACTAGGTATGGTCATGTGACTGTTCTGACAAATCAGATGTAAATGCAAGTGTCACAGGCAACTTCCCAATAGCCTTAGGGAAGGAGTGAGGTCTCTCGGCCGCCTCTCCTCTTCACTGCTAGGTAAATGTTGATGTGCTCTCTGGAGCTCATGCTTCCATATTGAACCACAGTGAAAACTACATGTTGAGAATAGTAGAACAAATAGAATGAGCCCCAATTCCTGATAATCATGAAATCACCATATTGGCTCTGTACTGCCGATAGATACGCAAGAAAAATAAACTTCTCTCTGTGTTTAAACCACTGTTACTTGAAGTTTTCTATCTTTCCTAGCCAGACCTAATCCTAACTGATTCGGGCTCAGTAGCTTTTTGTTGACTGATGGAATGGATAGTGTATGCATAGATTCTATAAGTTTGCATTTTGCAAAGTATTTTTTCAAGCATTAATTTGTTTAATTTGGTAAAAGTTAAAAAGTACTTTCCCAATCCTATAACCTCTAAAATCTACTAGCCTCTGGTATTTTCTGTAATGTGATATATCATGTAGGATGCGTTTGTGCACAAAAGTAACACAATATGGCTTAGACAAAGACATTTAATTGTCTGAGAAAACAAAAATCTTGCATCTCCAAATGATTTAACAGTGTCATCCAGGACAGGGGCACTTCCCATCCTTCACGTGACCTTCCTCAGCACTTCACTGATGTCTTATTTCATTGCCCCAGGACGGCTGCCACTGCAACCAATATCATATTCTTTCTCCCTCTCTCTCTTTTTTGTTTTTTTTTGTTTTTTTAGACGGAGTCTCGCTCTGTCTCCCAGGCTGGAGTGCAGTGGTGCCATCTCCACTCACTGCAACCTCCGCCTCCCGGGTTCAAGCGATTCTCCTGTCTCAGCCTCCGGAGTAGCTGGGACTACAGGTGCGAGCCACATAATTTTTTTTTGTATTTTTAGTAGAGATGGGGTTTCACCGTGTTAGCTAGGATAGTCTCAATCTCCTGACTTCATGATCCGCCCACCTCAGCCTCCGAAAAGTGCTGGGATTACAGGCGTGAGCCACTGCGCCCAGCCCAATATTAATATTTTTATCCAGAAAATGAAAAGTAATTTCCCTGGGAAGCCTCCACTGCCCGCCCTGTGTTCTCCCAAACCTGGGCCAGGACTCTTCAAAGGAAGTCTGTTGTATTGAGAACTTCTCTTTCCTGGCACTCATCGACAAGGCAGTTAAATCATTTTACCTGGGGCGTGGTGGCTCAGGTTTGTAATCCCAGCACATTGGGAAGCCAAGGCTGGTAGGTCACTTGAGGCCAGGAGTTCGAGAACAGCCTGGCCAACATGGTGAAACCCCATCTCTACTAAAAATATAAAAATTATTTTTCTTATCTTTTGCTATATTACATTGCTTGGTATGTGTTCTAGAACACAGGAAATGATCCCTGTATATTTGCTAGATTAAAAAAAAAGTGACAGAGAGAAAAAAAAAGTCCTAACCAGAACTTTGTTTTTGGAAAAAGTATTAACTAACACATCGAGGTTTTATTTGGGGTTTGGATGGACACACTCTAGGATCACCTGAAAGCGTTAACTCCCATAGTTTGTATGTTTATTTTTTAATTTTTAATTTAATTTAATTGTAAGTTTCAGGATACCTGTACAGGACATGTTTATTATTTAAATCCTCAAGGGGGAAAATGTGAAAATTGGGGCTTTCTTGAAGAGAGCAAGTTGGATTGGCAAGAGGGAATGCTTGCTTTCTGCACAAGCAGAGGTGGAGGTTGTTCTTTTAATAGACCGTGCCATAGCTCCTGCTCTAGGGAGACCCCGTGCCTGCCTGCCAGTGGTTCACCTGCAAGAGAGAGAGTCAGACCCAGAGACAGGTCTTTGCAGAGCTGTGGGTTAGGTGTCAGCAGAGAGTGGGCAGAGGACCAACGAGTGCTGGGCAAAATGACAATGGTCAAGCCGGGCATGGTGGCTCACACCTGTAACCCCAGCACTTTGGGGGGCCAAGGCAAGAGGATGGCTTGAGCCCAGGAGTTCAAGACCAGGATGGGCAACATAGTGAGACCCCATCTCTAAAAAAAAAAAAAAAAAAATAGCTGATCACAGTGGCATGTGCTTGTAGTCCCAGCTATT
>NW_012116477.1:625275-626282 GCF_000951035.1 Colobus angolensis palliatus
TTTTTTTTTTTTTTTTGAGACAGATTTTCGCTCTTGTTGCCAAGGCTGGAATGCAGAGGTGCGATCTCGGCTCACCACAACCTCTGCCTGTTGGGTTCAAGCGATTCTCTTGGCTCAGCCTCCTGAGTAGCTGGGATTACAGCTGTGCGCTACCACACCCAGCTGATTTTTGTATTTTTAGTAGAGCAGGGTTTTGCTATGTTTGCTATGTTGGCCAGGCTGGTCTTGAACTCCTGACTTCAGGTGATCCACCCACCTCATCTTCCCAAAGTGCTGGGACTAGAGGCCTGAGCCACTGCACCCAGCCAAGTCTGTTATTTCAAGAAAAACAACACAGACTCTTCATTGCCAGTAACATTTGAGCTTTCAAGCAAAAAATTCAGCTTTTGAGATATTTATTTATATTCACAACCATGAGTTTGAAAGCTTCACAATACTTAAATACTTTTCTAATGAAATCGATCGTTATATTAACAATTGGTTTTTAATATTTAATAATGAACTGTGCCAACATTTTGAAGATCTGTAAAACTCAAAACACCAATATTTTCCAGATGGTCAATATATGTTGTTACAAAATCAGGCACATGTAAAAGATCCATTCAGAGTACAAGACAGAGCAATTGATTTTAATGTCACAGACAGTACAAAAAGTTCAGTGATAAGGTTTCAGAATTGGTATTACAATTAACCTTTAAAGGCCTGGCGTGGTGGCTCAGGCCTGTAATCCCAACACTTTGGGAGCCTGAGGCGGGTGGGTCACTTGAGGTCAGGGGTTCGAGATCAGCCTGACCAACATGGTAAAACCCCATTATCTACTAAAAATACAAAAATTAACCAGGCGTGGGGGCAGGTGCCTATAATACCAGCTACTTCAGGAGGCTGAGGCAGGAGGATCGCTTAAACCCGAGAGGCAGAGGTTGCAGTGAACCAAGAAGATCGCGCCACTGCACTCCAGCCTGGGTGACAGAGCAAGACTCTGTCTCAAAACAAACAAACAAACAAAC
>NW_012116477.1:626332-632751 GCF_000951035.1 Colobus angolensis palliatus
AAACAAACAAACAAACAAACGAGAAAATAAACTATTTGTCAAGTTTCGGTGAAGTGTCAAGTTAGTACCTCTACAACTATCTGAAAAGACCATTAAAATACATCTCTCCTATCCAAATATATATCTATGAGAACCAGGTTTTTTTCTCATACTTCAACCAAAACAGTATATCACAACAGACTGAACCACAGAAGCAGACGCGAAAATCCTGCCATCATCTATTAAAGCCAGACATTGAAGAGATTTGCAAAATGTGTAAAAGATGTAGTGATAAATCTTCTCATTAAATATTTGTTTTGGAAGTGTAGTTGATCACAACATATTTCATAAATATTATGTATGTGTATTAATATGTAAGAGGATTATTTTTAATGAATTAATATATAAAAATTTACAATTTTCTCAGTTTTCATTTCTAAGTTGGTGACTTGACACCAAGAAGTTTCAGAACTATTGGTTTAGAAGAAACCAGAAATTGAGCACCATTCAGTTTCAGCAGAATCAGGATCCAGTTACAAGGAATAAGAGGAGACAGCTATTCAGTAGGCAAAGCAAGAGTGTCTGCAACATCGGCCAGGCGCGGTGGCTCAAGTCTGTAATCCCAGCACTTTGGGAGGCCGAGACGGGCGGATCACGAGGTCAGGAGATCGAGACCATCCTGGCTAACACGGTGAAACCCCGTCTCTACTAAAAATACAAAAAACTAGCCAGGCGAGGTGGCGGGCGCCTGTAGTCCCAGCTACTCGGGAGGCTGAGGCAGGAGAATGGCATGAACCCGGGAGGCGGAACTTGCAGTGAGCTGAGATGTGGCCACTGCACTCCAGCCTGGGCGACAGAGCAAGACTCCATCTCAAAAAAAAAAAAAAAAAAGGAATGACTGCAACACTTCAGGGACTCAGATTGTGGCCAGGAGCAGTGGCTCACGCCTGTAATCCTTACACTTTGGTAGGCAGAGGCGGGTGGATTGCTTGGGACTAGGAGTTCGAGACCAGCCTGGCCAACATGGTGAAACCCCGTCTCTACAAAACTACAAAAATTAGCTGGGCATAGTGGTGGGCGCCTCTAGTCCCAGCTACTCGGGAGGTTGAGGTGGGAAGATCACTTGGGCCTGGAAGGCATTGAGCTGAGATGGCACCACTGCACTCCAGCCTGGGCAACAGAGCAAGATCCTTTCTCAAAAAAATAAATAAATAAATAAAGAACTCAGATTGTTTATAAAGCATATGTATACATTAAGTGTATGTATTTCTGTCATTTCAGTATATGATTTATATTAAACTTACACGTTTTTCATGGCATTGAGGTTAAGGGTTTAGACCCCACAGATCTGGCACTAATCAGTTGTATAGCCTTTTGCAGTATCCTCAGCTCTGAGAACTTCAATGTCCTAATCTCTAAAATGAGATCATGGACCACTCAGCTCATTTTGCAGACTCCTTCTTCTGGTGGGATGAGAAGATGACACACATCCGAACCTAGTACCGTGCCTGGCACAAAGTAAGCACTTGGTGGTGTGGGCTTTCATTCCTTTTTGATGACTTTTATGAATGTTTTCAGTCACAATCATTTTCATTAACTTTTTGTCCCCTAGAGGCCTACCAAGGTGATTTTTTAAATTTTTTTTTCTTTTTTTGAGATGGAGTCTCACTCTGACACCCAGACTGGAGTGTAGTGATGTGATCTTGGCTCACTGGAACCTCTGCCGCCTCCCAGGTTCAAGCAATTCTTCTGCCTCAGCCTCCTGAGTAGCTGGGATTACAGGCATGTGCCACCATGCCCCACTACTTTTTGTATTTTTGTATTTTTAATAGAGACAGGGTTTCACCATGTTGTCCAGGCTGGTCTCAAACTCCTGACCTCAAATGATCTGCCCACGTTGGCGTCCCAAAGTGCTGGGATTACAGTCATGAACCACCGCAACCAGCAAGGGGATGTTTTAATGTGCCACATAGGGAAATCACCAAGACCACAATGACCTACGGAGCCCTTACTCTGAGCAGAACTTAAAATTTGACACAAGCAAGCAATAATGAAGTAATTCTTCCTTTCTCCTTCTCTTCCTGATCTATTTCATCTGTCAGTCATTCTTGTTCTGTCTCTTTCTCCCCTTATATATATATACACACACACACACACAGCTAAGCTATATATATATGTGTGTGTGTGTGTATGTATATGTCTGGATTTATTTAACTCCTGACTTTACATCCTATCAAGAAAGAAATCAATCCAGTAAACAAACACATTCAGTAAGTAATTTCCCACCATCTTTTAGGGGTTTATTGCACTGTCCCCACCATGAGTAAAAGAGCTATTTCACAGGAGGCCTGAGGGACTGCTTAATGGGCACAAACTTTTCCTTTGGGGTTGATAAGAATGTTCTGGAACTAAATAGTGTCAGCTGGTTGCACAACATTGTGAATGTACTAAATGCCACTGAATTGTACACTTCAAAATGTTAAGTTTTATGTTAGGTGTATTATACCACAATTAAAAAGAGAGAGAGTCCAGTGACTTTCCAGTCCCTCCTAGAAAGACACGGGAGGCCTTCCTGACACTCAGATCTCCCCACCATAGCAAATCCTCCATCTGCTGGAGATGTGGGTGTCCACTTGCACACGTGTCTCCTCATGGACTGACCCATGCATCCACCTGTACCACCTCTTTGCTTCCTCCTGGTCTGGCAGCTGGAATAATTACAACAAAGTCTATTTTTGTTTGTTTTTGTTTTTGTTTTGAAACAGAGTTTCACTCTTGTCGCCCAGGCCGGAGTGCAATGGCGCAATCTCGGCTCACCGCAACCTCCGCCTCCCGGGTTCAAGCGATTCTCCTGCCTCAGCCTCCCGAGTAGCTGGGATTACAGGCATGTGCCACCACCCCTGGCTAATTTTGTATTTTTAGTAGAGATGGGGTTTCTCCATGTTGGTCAGGCTGGTCTCGAACTCCCGACCTCAGGTAATCCGCCCACCTCAGCCTCCCAAAGTGCTGGTTTTACAGGCGTGAGCCACCACGCCTGGCCTACAACAAAGTCTTATGCAAAAAGAGCTGCAAAGCCTTCACAGGTGTGGTGTCTTTTACCAGAATGAAACAGTCTCCTCTCCTTAATGCATAACAAACCACCTTCCCAAGCCCCGCCAAGAGGTGTGTTCAGATCATGTCTTCATTCTTCTTAATTTCAAGTGAAAGAGCTGCATTCTTGGAACTTTGTAGAAATCCAAGATGTGTGCTAGAGCTGCTCAAAGACCTGCCATTTACTTACTGTACTTGTGTTATCAAAGACCCCATAAAATCAAGTGATTTCCTCTGCTTTTGTCCAGGCCTCTAAAGAACACGATGCTTAATCACCTCAAATTCCCTTCTGTCTGTGATCCGCTCTGAGACATAAAGCCATAAATATGTTGAGTTCTGTTGACATTCACACCGGAAATAGCACAGAGCTCCAAGTATTGTGGTCTCCTCTCCGATTTTATTGCTAAACAGCAAGAAAAACAGCACAGGGGCTTTCCTGGCGAGTCAGAGAAATACAACATGGTTTTTTTTTTTTCTCCCCAAGACAGGAAACTATCTCTTCACACCATTGCCAAAGCCAAGAGACTTCGAATGAACAGACAGAGCCCAGAGCAGAGCAAACACCATTTGATAAAATGCTTAGAGCACATCTCCCAACAGAGGCAGGGAATATGAGGGTCTGAAAAGCAGAGCTCCGGCCTCCCCTCCTCCCCAACTCAAGGTTGAAAATATCAACAACATTCCTGTCCACTGTAATCAAATACTTACGCAAAAAGCTATGGAATGCACAATAATTTGTCAGGCATCCTTTTAGCAGAGTCCACTAGAGCCAACTCTGGTAGGCTTCCTTGACCCTCAGAGACTGTGCCCTTTAACCTTATTTGGGTCTCTTTTATGGGGGCCTTCACTCTGACCAGATGGCTAAACTATCAAAGGATTTTATGAGTAAAAACTGCTTTCCCAACTCGTAAGCTGTATATTTCTTTCCATGTTAATGTGAACTATCAACCCAGAGGCTTTAAATTGAAAACACAAGAGGTGTCCTGCAGCTGGGGCTCCCCCCGCCATCCCAGCATTGTGTGTGACCACAAGGGTTATGGGTGTTTGCAGAGAAAACAGCTGACACCCAGATGAGGACAATTTCAGCTAAATATTTAAAATAGCCATCAAGAAAGGAATGATTGATTGATTTTTTTTTTTTTTTTTTTGGTTCAGGCCATGATCTTTTATCACGCTGCAGGCAAACATGCTTCCTACATAAATCCAAACTGTATCTTTCTTTTCTTCCATCCCATCCTGTGCATCCACTTTTCAGAGAGGCTGGGTGGCAAATTAAACATAATTAGATCAAATTATGTGGAATCCAAAATGGAAAAGGATGCCATCTCTCAATGTTGAATTTCAAGTTAAATAGTCCTGAGACCTTGAATTGGCAGTGAGTGTACACTTATAGTTTGTTTTGTATGATTCTTGAAAATTTTCATAAGAAATGATCAGGATGAGTTGATGCAATGAATATTTATGAGCGAAAACCAGGAGGCTGACACTGTTCTAGCACTTAGCAGGCTGCGTGAACAAGGCAGCAGACACTTCACTGAGAAAGTGCTTATGTTCTACTGGAGAGACAAACAACAAAGAACCTCAAAATGGCAGGTGGTAATGAGCAATGGGACAGGGCAGACCCCACTGGGGAGGGGATGACAAAGTAAAGGTCTGAATGAGAAGAAGGAGAACAACTCAGGGAGATGTAGCTAGTGCTCCCATTAGAAATGTAATGTGGGCCGAGTGTGGTGGCTCATGCATGTAATCCCAACATTTTGGGAAGCAGAAGCAGGTGGATTGCTCGAACCCAGGGATTCAAGACCAGCTTGGGCAACAGAGTGAGACCCCGTCTCTACAAAAAAATACAAAAATTAGCCAGGTGTGGTGGGGCACCTGTATTCCCAGCTACTGAGGAGGCTGAGCCCAGGAGGTAGAGGTTGCAGTGAACCATCCTTGCCCCAACTGTACTGTAGCAGCCTGGGTGGCAGAGTGAGACTGTCTCAAAAATAACAAAGTAATGTGAGCCATGTTTGTAGTGCTAAAAAATTTTCTAGTAGCCAGATTTTAAAAAGTAAAAGGAAATGTATGGAAATAATTTAATATATTTTTAAATGCGTTTATAATTTATTATATGTATTTTTATTTTGTTACTTATTTATTTAATAATATATTTTATTATATATATATATATATTTCTAAGACAGTGTCTTGTTCTGTCTCCCAGGCTGGAGTGCAATGGCGCATACATATCTCATTTCCACCTTGAACTCCTGGGTCCAAGCGGTCCTCTTGCCTCAGCCTCCTGAGTAGCTAGAACTACAGGCATGAGCTACTGTGCCTGGCCTATTTTATTATATTTAGATCCATTTGTACTATTGTATTTTCTAGTAGCTATATTTTAAAAGGGTAAAAAGAAATGAGTGAGCCGTATGCAGGGGTGTGAGCCTGTGGTCTCAGGGTTTCTTAGTAGGATGAGGTGGGAGGATGGTTTGAGCCCAGGAGTTTGAATCTAGCCTGGGCAACATAATGAGACCCAGTCTTATAATAATAATATGAAGAAGAAAAGAAGAAGAAGGAGGAGGAGGAGGAGGAGGGGAAGGAGGGGGAGAGGGGGAGGAGGAAGAAAGAAAAAACAGGTAGAAGCAATTTTAATATATTTTCTTTTTCTTTTTTTTTCTGTTTTTCTTTTTTTGAAACCGAGTTTCGCTCTTGTCACCCAGGCTGGAATGCAATGGCATGGTCTTGGCTTACTGCAACCTCTGCCTCCCAGGTTCAAGCAATTCTCCTGACTCAGCCTCCCAAGTAGCTGGGATTACAGGCATGCGCCACCATGCCCAGCTAATTTTTGTATTTTTAGTAGAGATAGGGTTTCACCATGTTGGCCAGGATGGTCTCGAACTCCTGACATCAGGTGATCCACCTGCCTCAGACTCCCAAAGTGCTGAGATTACAGGTGTGAGCCACCGCGCCTGACCAATTTTAATATATTTTCTGTTTATTTTAATAATATATTTATTTGCATGTCATCATTTTTATTTATTTTACATTTTTAATTTTGCTTATTTGTTTATTTAATAATACATTTTATTATATTCAACTCATGTGTAGTGTTAAATTTTCTCATAGCCAGTTTTAAAAGATTTTTAAAAAGAACACAGAAAATACAGGTACAACAAGCCAGGCATGGTGGCACATACCTATAGTCCCAGCTACTCAGGACATTGATGTGAGAGCACAGCTTGGGCCCAGGAGTTTGAGATCAGCCTATGAAATGCAGTGAGACCCTGTCTCTAAATAAATAAATAAAATGGAAAAAAACAAGTAAAATAATTTTAATAATATCTTTTATTTTTATTTAATCTATTTTT
>NW_012116477.1:633941-635365 GCF_000951035.1 Colobus angolensis palliatus
AAAAAAAAAAAAAAAATCCAGTTCCTCCCATGCACCAGTCACATCTCAAATGTGGAGTCACCACCTGGGCCATGTGGCGACCTGATGGACAGCGGAAGTCTGGGGAAGGACATCGGAGGCCCAAGGAACAGCTAGAGCAAGCTCTGGAAGCTGGAAAGAGCTTGGCATATTCCAGGAGCAAAGGGCAGCCGGGAGCTCCAGGGCACCCAGACAGGGAGGAGAGGCAGGGATGGGCTGCCAACACCTTGCGCCTCCTTGGATCCACAGGCTGGGTGAAGAGCTCGGATTGACCATAAGTGTCACTTGTTAGTCCCTAGTTGGTAAGAGGGGTGCAAGACCAGGATAAATTTCTCTGGGATAGCTTGGAGAGTACCGTATCAAGAGAAAAGTAACACGTTCATGCCGTAGAACCTAGGAACACACCCTCAGGAATGTGCCAAGGTCATAAGGAAGCTCATGGCATGGCTGGAATGGCAAAATATTGCCAACAGCCTAAATATCCACCAGGCAGGGGGAGGGTAATAGACTGTGATCTGTTCCCGAAAAGGAATATGAAGCTGCAATCAAAAATAATCATGTGTCAACACATCACATCTTTTTGTTTTGTTTTTTGTTTTTTGAGACATAGTTTTGCTCTGTTGCCCAGGCTAAAATGCAGTGGTGCCATCTCGGCTCACTGCAACATCCACCTCTCAGGTTCAAGCGATTCTCCTGTCTCAGCCTCTAGAGTAGCTGGGATTACAAGTGCCCGCCACCACACCTGGCTAATTTTTGTATTTTTAGTACAGACAGGATTTCACCATGTTGGCTAGGCTGGTCTTGAACTCCTGACCTCAGGTGATTTGTCAGCCTCAGTCTCCTGAAGTTCTGGGATTACAGGCATGAGCCACTGCACCCAGCCTATTTCCTTCTTTTTTAAGGCTGAATAATATTTTATTGTATGTATATACCACATTTTTTAAATCCATTCATCTTTCATCTGGTAAAGGCAGAAAATTATTTTAAATAGAGCAGATGGGGCTGAGCGCAGTGGCTGCTGGCCAACATGTTACATCTTAAACACAAAAGGATGAGTCAAAGAAGAAACTATGTATATAAATTAAGAATACCTTATAGCATTTAAAGATACAGGTAAATATATACACACACATAGACATGGACATATACATTTATTACGAAACTGATCAACATGGGCTGGAAGGAAACACCAGTTTCATGGTGGCAATAGCTCCTGGGGAGGCCTTGAGGTCCAGTGGGCTCAACTTTATCAGTAATGTCTTATTTTTTATTAAAAGAGTATCAGCCAGGCGCAGTGGCTCACACTTGTAATCCCAGCACTTTGGGAGGTCAAGGCGGGTGGATCACGAGGTCAGGAGTTTGAGGCCAGCCTGGCCAGTATGGTGAAACCCCATCTCTACTAAAAA
>NW_012116477.1:635675-636778 GCF_000951035.1 Colobus angolensis palliatus
GTCGAGGGCTTACAATTAGAGAGTACAGACCTATTACGTACAGTGTTTACTTATAACATTTTCTGAGGGGAGAAAAGTTTCTGGTCTCGTCTAGCAACATCTAAGTCAGACAAGCAAGAGAATTTTTAACTCTTTCCTCACTAGCATCAAGCCACGTATTTTTCTTTTCTTCTCCTGTGGCTTCAGGGTTTTGAGCCCTACATGCTCCTTTACCTCTCAACATTTGAGCCACTAAAGGCAAAACACGTTCCATGTTGAATGGAAAAAATAAGTAATGAAGAATTAAAAAGTTGGCCACACAGTTCTCCATTGCTTCAAAGAAAATAAGTGTCTCTTGTTTGTTTTCGGAAGATCTAACTGCTTCTAAAGGCTGTCTTGAAATCCATCACTAGCTGCACAGACTTCCGTCATTCAACCTCCCCAAACCTTAGTTTGCTCATCTACCTTACAGGGATAACAATAATTGGACCTAGCCAGGCGTCGTGGCTCAGGCCTGTAATCCCAGCACTTTGGGAGGCAGAGGTGGGTGGATCACCTGAGGTCAGGAGTTTGAGGCCAGCCTGGCCAGTATGGTGAAACCCCATCTCTACTAAAAATACAAAAATTAGCAGGACATAGTGGTGGACTCTTGTAACCCCAGCTACTCAGGAGGCTGAAGCAGAATTGCTTGAACCCGGGAGGCGGAGGTTGCAGTGAGCCGAGATCACGCCATTGCACTTCAGCCTGGGCAACAGAGTGAGACTCCATCTCAAAAAATAAATAAATAAATAAAATAAAAAATAAAATACTATCTAAGATGCTACAACACAATGGTTATATTTGGTAATCTTAAGTAGTGAAGCTATAGGTGTTTGTTATACTTTATTCTGTACTTTTCAGTTGATTTAAATATTCTCCAAATTTAAATAAAAACAAACCTATAAAAGATAAAACAAAAGAAAAGAAACCTCTTTCACCTTCAGCCCTCTAGATTGTCTGTCCCTGTGTCTCCTGTAACCTTCCAGTGCTGTCGAGGGCTTACAATTAGAGAGTACAGACCTATTACGTACAGTGTTTACTTATAACATTTTCTGAGGGGAGAAAAGTTTCTGGTCTCGTCTAGC
>NW_012116477.1:644138-675266 GCF_000951035.1 Colobus angolensis palliatus
AGACAAGGTCTCACTCTGTTGCCCAGGCTGGAGTGCAGTGGCACGACCACAGCTCACTGCAGCCTTGACCTCCCAGGCTCAAGTGATCCTCCCACCTCAGCCTCCCAAGTAGCTGAGACTACAGGCACACACCACCACACCCAGCTAATTTTTTAATTTTTTGGTAGAAATGGGATCTCACTATGTTGTCCAGGCTGGTCTTGAACTTCTGGGCTCAAGCGATCTTCCTGCCTTAGCCTCTCAAAGTGCTGGTATCACAGATGTGAACCACTGCACCTGGCCCTGGGTGACTATTTTGGATAGTGTCTTAGAACACAGGCTTTGTGGTGAGACAGGTGGATTGTACACTTAGCTTACCCACTTCTTAAGTGAACTTAAGTAGCTTAGTAGCCATACAGGGGTTGAGAAAACTAAATGAAATAGTGCTTTAAAGATGCCAGCAGGAGACCTGGCATGTATGTGATCAATGCTGCAGGGATGCCAGCTGATGCGAGGAGGACATGGTGCCTATTCATACTGGACAGCAGCAGCATTTACAACAGAGAAAACTAGTATTTCCATGATGTTTGTCTGCCCATACATAGAGCACACAAGCCAACTTAGCCTTCTGCAAATTCATTTAACAGTTTCTTATATAAATATGTTATTCTGAGCCACATCAATATAAACCATCACACATTCTTTCTTAAAATATGCTGTACATTTAGAAGTATGGTTTGGCCTCCAATTTGAAGCTTGTCACTTTCATTAGTGCCTCTAGTTATCGTTGTGAGCCCATCAGCCTTGCTTATCCAACAAGTTTATGAATGGCAAATGTTGATGGCTTCATTGAGTTGTGACTATACATGCAAGGAATATGAGAACAAGGGTGGAGAGGTAGCTTCTTTATAACAGCTGTAATTTTTATTTTTATTTTTTATTTTATTTTTTTTATTTGAGACGGAATCTTGCTCTGTCGCCTGGGCTGGAGTGCAGTGGCTGGATCTCAGCTCACTGCAAGCTCCGCCTCCCGGGTTCACGCCATTCTCCTGCCTCAGCCTCCGGAGTAGCTGGGACTACAGGCGCCCGCCACCTCGCCCGGCTAGTTTTTTGTAATTTTAGTAGAGACGGGGTTTCACCGTGTTAGCCAGGATGGTCTCGATCTCCTGACCTCGTGATCCGCCCATCTCGGCCTCCCAAAGTGCTGGGATTACGGGCTTGAGCCACCGTGCCCGGCCAACAGCTGTAATTTATCCAGGGTTTTATGCTGGCCTTTGATTTGGGGGCTGACTCTGAATCCAGTGTTCCCCCCGATTGCATTAGGAGCAGCCCTTAGGGTCAGATGGAATTCTAAGGTGCTGGAATTAGTTAGAAGAATGAGAATGCACATGTGTGAAGGGGCAGGGGAAGGGGCCTTTACAAAACTCATCCTTCAAGACCCAAACACCAACTTTCTGCCCCGGTGACCTAGAAAGAAGACAGGGCCAACTTCAGGGCCATGCAACCCTTGCGGTCACACAGGCCCCGAGCTCAGATGGGTTCTAGCTTGGCTTAATGCTCTGCTGTGGCCATCTTGAAATTCTTGATAATATTTTTAACAAGAGGCCCTGGGTTTTCATTTTGTGCCATGCCCTGCAAATTCTGTGGCTGATCCTGGGACCCTTGAGTGACGCTGAGGCTTTTGCTCACCCCTGGACACAATCATGACTGTTATAATGAATGACAAGTATTTTGTACATCCAGGGAATAATACTGATCACAGTAACATGTGTAGGCCAAGTACTTTACACAGATGACCTTATTTAATCTGTCCATGGACGCATTTTAGAGGTGATGAAACTGAGACATAGAGATAATAGTTCACATTTATCAAGCATATGCATAATCTTACTTTTCACAACAATCCTGCCAGGCTCAGTGTCTCATGCCTGTAATTCCAGCACTTTGGGAGGCTGAGGCAGGTGGATCATGAGGTCAGAAGTTCGAGACCAGCCTAGCCAACATGGTGAAACCCTGTCTCTACTAAAAATACAAAAATTAGCTGGGTGTGGAGGTGCACACCTGTAATCCCAGCTACTCGGGAGGCTGAGGCAGGAGAATAGCTTGAACACGGGAGGTGGAGGTTGCAGTGAGTCAAGATCGCACCATTGCACTCCTGCCTGGGCGACAGAGCGAGACTCTGTCTCAAAAACAGAAAAAAAATCCTGTGAGCTTAGTACTATTGCTTGGTCACATTTTAATTCTTACAAATGCAAGCTATTAGGAGAAAAAAAAAAAAAAGAGTAATCCAAAGAAAGCAGAAGTAAGAAGGTAATAAAGGTAATTTTAAAAATTATATAGCAAACAAAGATTTTCACAGAAAAACTAGCTAATCCAAAGCTGGTTCTTTGGAAAGTCTAATAATTTACTAGTCTACTAAGTGCTAATAAAAAAGAACAAATGTATAAAAATATTAGGGATAAAAAGAGGGCGTAACTGCAGATGCAGAAGAGAGTAATAACTGAAATTTAATACTATAAAAAATTCATGGCAAGAAAAGTTGAACACTGCGAAATTAACAACTTCCTAGAGAAACATTATTTACCAAAACTGAACCAAGAGACTCCAGAATCCTAAATAGACCTAACAGTGTTGAGAAAATTAAATTAGTAGCTAACATGTATGCATACACGTGTACCTGCCTACATACATGTGTAAACATGCCGCCACACACCAGATGTAAGCAGGTTTACACTTCTACCAAACATTCAAGAAACAGGAAAATAGGCCAAGCACGGCGGCTCACGCCTGTAATCCCAGCACTTTGGGAGGCCGAGGCAGGTGGATCACGAGGTCAGGAGATCGAGAACATCCTGGCTAACATGGTGAAACTCCGTCTCTACTAAAAATACAAAAAAAAATTAGCCGGGTGTGGTGGCGGGCACCTGTAGTCCCAGCTACAGGTGGGGCAGGAGAATGGCATGAACCTGGGAGGCTGAGGCAGGAGAATGGCATGAACCCGGGAGGCAGAGCTTGCAGTGAGCTGAGATCGCACCACTGCACTCCAGCCTGGGCAACAGAGCGAGACTCCGTCTCAAAAAAAGAGAAAAGAAAAGAAAAGGAAAGGAAACATAGGCCAGGTGCGGTGACTCACGCCTGTAATCCCAGTACTTTGGGAGGCCGAGGCAGGCAGATCACCTGAGATCAGGAGATCGAGACCAGCCTGGCCAATATGGTAAAACCTTGTCTCTACTAAAAATACAAAAATTAGCCAGGTGTGGTGGCAGTGCGCCTCTAATCCCAGCTGCTCAGGAGGCTAGGGCAGGAGAATCACTTGAACCTGGGAGGCAACGGTGGCAGTGAGCAGAGATTGTGCCACTACACTCCAGCCTGAGCAACAGAGCAATACTCCATCAAAAAGAAAGAAGGAAGGAAGGAAGAAGAAGGAGAAAGAGAAGGAGAAAGAGAAAGGAAGGAAAGGAAGGAAAGGAAGGAAGGGAAGGAAGGAAAATAGCGGCCACTTATTGCTGCCTGATACTGACAGCTAACATTTCTTGAGCACTTACTGTTCAGCAAGCACTATGCTAAAAGCTGTTTGTGTATAATCTCAAATAAGGTAGGTACTATTATATTCATTTTACAGATGAAGAAACTGAGGCCAGGAAATTTTAAGCAATTTGCCCAGAGTCCTACAAATGATAAATGGTAAATCTGGGATTTGAACCAGGTTCTCCTGTCAGCTCCACAACGAGCATTCTTTACCGTTACATTCAATTGCCAATCAGAACTGGATGTGCAGAGAGAAGTGCAGGGCCTTCATGGTCTCTGGTTTTCTTGGTCTATTTCAGCCCCTGGGATATTCACTAATCACCTAGTTGGGGTTTCAGTGCCCATAGAGCTCACATTCCAGTGTTCCTGGATTAGATGCTCTTATTTGATTATCCTCCTAAGAGATAGCGGCTATTGTCATGTCATAGAAGGCCATTGTCCTTTGGAATCTGAAGGTAATCAAGTTGGGAGGCATGATCTGAGTGATGGGTATTTCAGCCACAAGTTTAAGAACAGAAAGACAGATGCATAAGAATTATGCAATGTTTATAGTTTCCACATGGAACCCATTATGAAAAGGGCCGTTTTCCATTTTTAAGAAACACACATCTATGGAGAGTCTCCTAGGATTGGTTGTGTGCTATCGTAATTAATTCCCATATTACTCACGAGGCCGCAGGGCTCAGGGAGGTCAGGGAAGTGTCTGGAGTCATACAGCTAAGGAGTCTGGAGCCAGCCAATCAAGTCTCAAATCCAGTGATCCCATGTTCATTACAGTGGCATTGGATGCCGCGGAATTCCCGTCCGGAGAGGGAAAAGTTGGTTGTGTGGAGTTTGTTGTGCTGGTATTTCTCCTCCATACAGGACAGATCTAGATTTTGTGGAACCTGAAACTTTACAATTGGAGGGGGTGGGGGCCTCTAAAACAAAGCCTATAAAAACACCTCATGTTTGCAAATTTAACAGACACATGTCATCATGTGACAATATTGCTAAGGCTCCTGCTGGGGCTATGAAAGAGGCCCTGAAACTTAAGCCTCACAAGCCTAACAAAGCCATCATGGCCTCTATTTCTACTGTGTTTTCTAATTTGTGTTTTGGGAATAATAATGAGACACAGTGTACTAGAAAAAAAAGGGGGGTATTGAAGCACTCAACTATATTATTATTATTATTTTGCATTTTTGTTTTGTTTTGTTTTGAGATGAAGTCTCGCTCCATCAGCCAGGCTGGAGTGCAGTGGCATAATCTCAGCTCACTGCAACCTCTGCCTGCCGAGTTCAGGTGATTCTCCTGCCTCAGCCTCCCAAGTAGCTGGGATTACAGGCATGCACCACCACATTGGCTAATTTTGTATTTTCAGTTGAGACAGGGTTTCTCCATGTTGGTCAGGCTGGACTCAAACTCCCGACCTCAGGCGATCTGCCCGCCTTGGCCTTTCAAAGTGCTGGGATTACAGATCTGAGCCACTGCGCCTGACCTCAACTTTATTATTTATTCAGTGTTTTCAATAGGTCAGACTTCTGCTGAGTTTGTTTTTTGTTTTTTGTTTTTTTTTTAAACCTAAGTCCTGTTAGAAGTAACTTTTTTTTCTTTTTTGAGATGGGGTTTCACTTTTGTTGCCCAGGCTGGAGTACCATGGCATGATCTTGGCTCACCAAAACCTCCGCCTCCCAGGTTCAAGCGATTCTCCTGCCTCAGCCTCCTGAGTAGCTGGGATTACAGGCACGCGCCACCACACCGGCTAATTTTGTATTTTTAGTTGAGATGGGGTTTCTCCATGTTGGTCAGGCTGGTCTTGAACTCCCAACCTCAGGTGATCTGCCTGCCTTAGCCTCCCAAAGTGCTGGGATTAGAGGCGTGAGCCACCGCACCTGGCCCAGAAGTACTTTTTTTTTAAGTTTAAATCTGTTAAGTCTTATGTCCCTTATGATTATGCCCATTCTACAGATGGAGGGACTAAGTCTCTGAGAATCTAAGTGACTTGCTCTGGGTCACACAGATGGCAGCCGTATAATTTGAGACTCAAACCAGTTGGTCTGATTTCTGGACTTCATTCTACCTCTTTGTTTCAGCCAGGATATTCATCCCGACTTGGAACTTTTGTGGTGCTGCTCAACCTCTGCTCTGATACCCACCATGGCTCACTAGTGCCTGTACATATCATGACATTGGGTCAGCCAACGATATAAAAAGTGGTATTTCCCAAAATAGCCACACATTTTAAAAACCAATTTGGGAAATTATTTCATAAACACAGATTTTATGGCCTCGATGCATGAAAACCTGAGAGTACGTTTGCAGATGTTAATTTCAGTAAATATTTGGCATAAGCATTGATGAAACCAGACTTACATAGTTTACAGCCAAAGGTGCACTTTTTTTTTTTGTTTGTTTGAAACAGAGTCTCATTTTGTCGCCCAGGCTAGAGTACAGTGGTGCGACCTGGGCTCACTGCAACCTCCACTTCCTGGGTTCAAGCAATTCTCCTGCTTCAGCCTCCCGAGTAGGTGGGACTACAGGCGCCTACCACCACACTGGCTACTTGTTATACTTTTAGTAGAGACGGAGTTTCATCACATTGGTCCGGCCCACCTCGGCCTTCCAAAGTTCTGGGATTACAGGCCTGAGCCACCATGTCCAACCAAGGTGCACTTTTTATCATGGAACAAGTTGGGTTTTACAGAAAACTTGCAAAGACAGTACAGACTGTTCCCATATACCCCTCCTCGCTTTCCCCTCACTGGGGATACATGTCACTGTTAAGAAACTAACCTGGGTATGTTATTATTAACTAAACTACAGACCTTTGTTTCAATTTCATAAAAGGTACTTTTTTTTTTTTTTTTGAGACAGCATTTTGCTCTTGTAGCCCAGGCTAGAATGCAGTGGTGCGATCTCAGCTCACTGCAACCTCCACATCCTGGGTTCAAGTCTCAGCCTCCTGAGTAACTGGGATTACAGGTGCCTACCACCACACCTAGCTAATATTTTTGTATTTTTAGTAGAGATGGGGTTTCACCATGTTGGCCAGGGTGGTCTTGAACTCCTAACCTTGGGTGATCCACCTGCCTTGGCCTCCCAAAGTAGTGGGATTACAGGCGTGAGCCACCACACCCGGCCCAAAAGGTGCATTTTTAAAGGACTTTCGTAGCTAACATTTGTTGTACACCTATTGTGTATCGTGCATTGTGCCTAACACTTGATATCCCATTTAATTCATGCAGCTACCTGGAGGAACAGCTACTTTCCCCATTTTGCAGATGGGAACCCTGAAGTCCAGAGTTCACTGTGCAGCAGCTAATAAGATGGGGTTTGAATCCAAGCAGGCTGACTCCAGAGTCCCTGCCACAGACCATCACATTAGGGCATTCATTGTATTTTCTATCCTTCAGGCTTCTCAGAAAACTCAACCCAAGCCCAGGGACACATTCATTCATTCATTCATTCATTCAACAAATATTTCCCTCCTCAATTTCTTCAGACCCCATCACCACCGCCACTGATCTGCCCACTTCAATGAACTCTAATGGCTTGAAACATAAGGGTCACAACTCCAGTGATCTCAGGGGGCCCTGGCATGGGTCAGAAATGTGTGCAGCGGGCCAAGTAGGAACTCTGGTGATGATGAAGGCCATTCTGTCTCCAGGGGCTGTGTCTGTGTGTCTTGCCAGTCAGCCTCTCGCTGTTGCCCCCATGATCCAGCCAATGGTCTCCATGCAGAAATGCAGACCCAAAACCACCCGATTTTTCCATTTTTTAAAGAAAAGCCAGAACTTTTCATTTCATGTGAATTTTAACAACCTTCTAAACTCTTTGTAGGTTAAAATCCATCTACGGGGCCAGGCGCTGTGGCTCATAGCTGTCATCCCAGCACTTTGGGAGGCCGAGGCAGGTGGATCACCTGAAGTTAGGAGATGGAGACAAACCTGGCCAACACGGTGAAGCCCCGTCTCTACTAAAAATACAAATTATTAGCCAGGTGTGGCGGTGGGCACCTGTAATCCCAGCTACTTGGGAGGCTGAATCAGGAGAATTGAACCTGGGAGGCAGAGGTTGCAGTGAGCCAAGATCACGCCACTGCACTCCAGCCTGGGTGACAGAGGGAGACTCCATCTCAAAAAAAAAAAATCCATCTGTGAGTGAAAGGGGGGCCGTAGACCAGCAGTTTACAATCCCTGTCATGACTTGCTTCCCTCATCACTCAAATGTGGATAAGAAAACTTACCATGAGATGTAGGTGAGTTCATGTTTGTAAAGCATTCAGAACCAGGCCTGACACAAGGCAGCAGCTGCTCTCATTCTTGTAGATTTTTAAAGAATAATAATAAATTAATTCAAGGGAGAAACCTATTCAAGCTGAGTCATCAATGGTCTTTCCCTCCCTCCACAAACCCTGAAGTGTTGACTTACTGAATCTTTTAGCTTTCAACTATGTTTAGTCTTGTTGACATAGCCTCAGTGCTTGCATTGGAGTACACTGGGGCCTCACTGCCCAGCCATGTGGTTGGAGCCATCAATGTCCCTCACTCACATTAAAAAACACAAAAAGGGCCAGGCGCGGTGGCTCACACCTGTAATCCCAGCACTTTGGGAGGCCAAGGCAGGTGGATCATGAGGTCAGGAGATCGAGACCATCCTGGCTAACATGGTGAAACACCATCTCTAATAGAAATACAAATAATTAGCCGGGCGAGGTGGTGTGTGCCTGTACTCCCAGCTACTCGGGAGGCTGAGGCAGGAGAATGGCGTGAACCCGGGAGGTGGAACTTGCAGTGAGCCGAGATCGTGCCACTGCACTCCAACCTGAGCGACAGAGCGAGACTTCGTCTCAAAAACAAACAAACAAACAAAAACAAAACACACACACACACACACACACACACAAAGGAGAAACTTCAATACTGCCAGTGAAGTCCCTATGTGCGTGCTCAGGCTCACCTTATAAAAGCATTATATGCTCTGCCGGGTGTGGTCCTCCCGCCCATAATGCCACCTGCCACAGCCACAGCATGCGTTAATACAGGAGATACCTATTTTATTTTATTTATTTATTTTTGAGATGGAGTCCCACCCTGTCGCCCAGGCTGGAGTGCAGTGGCGCAGTCTCGGCTCACTGCAACCTCCACCTCCTGGGTTCAAGCGATTCTCCTGCCTCAGCCTACGAAGTAGCTGGGATTACAGGCATGCACCACCACACCCGGCTAATTTTTTGTATTTTTAGTAAAGACGAGGTTTCATCACGTTGGCCAGGCTAGTCTCGAACTCCTAAGCTCAGGTGATCCGCCTGCCTTGGCCTCCCAAAGTGCTGGGATTACAGGCCTGAGCCACCACGCCTAGCTGGAGATACATATTTTAATGTATTACACTCTTTCGTCAAAAGACGTAAAGCAAAAGAACTGACCTTTGGTGGAGACAGATGATCTGCCCACCATTTTCTATTTCTAGCACTGGAAATCAAAAATAAGGTTTTGCTCAGAAAAGTCTGGAAGTTTCTATCTCTGAATGCTGAAAGATTGTCTTATTTTTAGTTCTGTGCAAGATGAGAGAAGCTCTCCCCATGAAACTGTTATCCTTGGATGGCAAAGTACAGCCTGCACTTGGCACTGAGACACTGCCTGCATTCAAAACACGTGGAGAACATAATTTGAAGACTCAGGTATGGCCAGCAGTGCCAGAGGGGCAGAAATAAGTCTAAGGCTGGCGAGTGAATCATTGCTCAGCTGTACCTTGGGTTGCCTGGTCTGCAGCCCCAGGGTGGCCTGGAAGCCTTCTTTCATTGGATGAGAAATTTCCCAGTGCTGGGATTGAACCCACAGTTGTGGCAGAGTTGAGGGGACAGGTGGCCCTGGTGGGCCCTGGTGGATCTTGGACTCTCCCAGCTCAATTTTTGGAGAATCATCACATTTCCCCTGCAGGATCATCTGGATACAAGGAGAGAAATCAAGTCAATGGCCAAGGCCATCTCCCTTCTGCATGTTGCCATAAACATGTTATGTGACATGCTCAAGTTTGCATTTTCTTTGAATTTCTAGACTTAGCCACACAAGTAGTTCAGCTGTTTCCTGCAACTTCATCAGGGTCCATGTGCCTAATTCAATAAGAATTGGAATTTTAAAAATAGACAAATAGCAATTATACCACTTACTCAAAGCAAGCAGCCAAAGCGTGTTTTTTTCCTCACCCAAGGTGGCCCTTTAGAAATATTTCCAACAGATTGTAGGAGTGTGTGTGTACACGCGCGTGTGTAGTATTAGTGTGTGAGTTTTTGTTAAAAACTTTTAGACACAAAGGATAGGTTAGCAATCTAAATCTAAATTAACTTCTTGAACTGTGCACACATTTAAAGCTTTTTATTAAATTTTCTTTCTTTGTGTGTGTTTTCAACTAACTGATAAAAAAGATCAGTCACGGGCATGTCAGTAAGACAGAGTAATGTGGTACCTTAATATTTGTCATCGTTGCCTAACACACCCTTAGAAAACGAACAGCAAAGAATGCGGCTTTTCATGCGTTATCAGCCATCCCAAACATCTGGTTTTCCCCAAAATAAATCACTCCAAGTAAATGAGGTCTTAGTGATGATTTCATATAATTCTCGCTAAACAGGAACAACGAAAACATCCATTAAGGAATACAATAGATTAAACACGCTGTATAATCAACTAATAGTTTAACTTTTGTGTTATTTGCCATTCATTCCACTTTTGATTAAGAAAGATTTTATTTTACTAGAGAATTCAGTCAAGTGACTGTATTTGATAGGCGTTCAGTGGAATTATAACAAGGAAAAGTATTCTCAAAGTCTAACGAAAACCAAACCAGCTTAAGACATTGTACCAATGAGCAGTTCTGCGTATTTAACTGATAAAAATATGGGTAATGCATTCATTTATTTGTTTATATAACTTTCCTTTTTTTAAAGCAGGGCCAAAGAGTCTTATGTTACAAAACTTAAAAGGCGCAAGGGTATGCAGGGAAAAGTCCTCCTTCAGTCCCCAGTTTCCTGTTCCCTCCTCAGAAGAGATCAGTGGAGCCAGTTTGCTGGGGAGCCCTTTCATGCAGTGAACTTATTCAAAGAGTATGCAATAGGATATACAATGCCATATTTCAGTATTCCCCAAAGTCTCTTATTACATGTCATTTACGTTTTTTCCTTCTAGGTTTTTTTTATTTCTAATACTTCAAATGGTAATTTTAGCAGAACCTAAATCACCTGTAGTAGCCAATAAAAGCTGAATCCTGAAAAACATAATGTGTTACTCAAGCTTCTTCTGCCTCACCTTCAAGGTTTACAGGTGTGGTGGCTCACACCTGTAATCCCAGCACTTTGGGAGGTCAAAGCAGGAGGATCATTTGAGGCCAGGTGTTTGAGTTGCTCACTGGGCAACACAGTGGGACCCTGTCTCTACAAAAAAAAGTTGTTTTTTTTTTTTTGAGACAGAGCCTTGCTCTGTTGCCCAAGCTGGAGTGCAGTGGCATGGTCTTGACCCACTGCAACCTCCACCTCCCAGGTTCAAGCGATTCTCCTGCCTCAGCCCCCAGAGTAGCTGGGATTACAGGCACTTGCCATTACGCCTGGCTAACTTTTGTATTTTTAGTAGAGACAGGGTTTCGCCATGCTGGCCAGGCTGGTCTTGAACTCCTGACCACACATGATCCACTCACCTTGACCTCCCAAAGTGCTGGGATTACAGGCATGAGCCACCACATCCAGCCCCTGAAAATTTTAAAATTAGCTGGGTGCGGTGGTGCACACCTGTAGTCCCAGTTACTTGGAAGGCTGAGGCAGGAGGATCACTTGAACCCAGGAAGTTGAAGCTGCAGTGAGCCATGATTGCACCACTGCACTGCA
The DNA here is from genome assembly GCF_000951035.1 of Colobus angolensis palliatus. Classification (NCBI taxonomy): domain Eukaryota; kingdom Metazoa; phylum Chordata; class Mammalia; order Primates; family Cercopithecidae; genus Colobus; species Colobus angolensis. The sequence continues at coordinate 655,501 of NW_012116477.1, forward strand.
GCCTGGGCAACAGAATGAGACCCCGTCTCTAAAAGAATAAAAATTTTAAAAAACAAATAAATTTGGGTGAAGTGTTCAAAGCCACTGGAATCTGCATGATGCCTATCTGGGAGCCCTGCGTGGTGTCCTATAGAAGATAGGGCTTAGCTATACTTTTTGAGACCCTGAGATTCAGCAGTTCTTGTGCCAAATTCCTCACTATCTGGGATGTTCCACGTCAACACTATGCAACAGTGTGTTGTACCACAACTTGTGTTCATTGGATCACATCACTCCCATGGTCCCTCAAATAAAGTCCACACTCCTTAGAGTCTCCACAAGGACCTGCACCCTCTGATCTGGCCTCTCTCTCTGCCTCCCTCCCTCTGTCAGCCACACTGGCCTCCTTGCTATTCTTGAACGTGCCAAGCTGGTTCCCACAGCAGGGGCTTTGTATGTGCTAATCCCCCATCCTAGAATGTGCTTCCCCCACTTGGTTTTTGTTTTTTTTTTTTTTGCATAATCTCATCACTCAGGTTTCAGCTCAGAATTCATCTCCTCAGAGAGGCTTCCCTGACCATCCTACTCAACCCTCACAGGCACCCATGCAGTCATTTTCTACCCAAGTTCCCAGTTTACTTCTTCATCATGTGCATTGCTCTTCATCATACGTTCTGGTTCTTTCATTCTCAGGCTTACTGTCACATCTCCCACTGGACAGTGCACTCTAGTGTGAGTGTGTCTGTCCAGATCACTAAACCATCCCCAGCAACTAACTATGCAGAAGTTGCTCAAGAAATAGTGGTTCAGTGATTGAACCATTTTGACCCTCTTGCTTTGACAAAAATATAAAAATTATCTCTACTTGGTGGGTTGGGATAGCTTTATTTGGTTTTCCAGTGGGAAGGTGGGGGGGAAGAGAAGGGATCCAATAATAATTATGCAATCTTCCATGCATCAAAAATTGCATCAACAAGTCACAAACTCATAGATGCCATCTTTAGTTCTGCCTGCCGCTTGTCACCTTGGTGGCCTTAGGCAATTTCTCAGCTCCTCAATTTCTTCATCTACAGAAAGGCAGTATGACTGCACGCTGTGTCTTTCTAAAGATAAAAGATGGACCCACTAGGTCTTCTTAGCGCTAATCACTCTTTGAGAGGACTTGGTGTATTTATTTGTTTTCTTATTAATTAATCTATTTGCCCCTAAAAATGTCAGCTCTGACAAGGGGAGGACATTGACCTGTTCAGTTTACCCAATGCTTAGATTTAGCATTTCTGGAGTAGTAGTATCTACCTCCTAGGGTAATTTTGACAAGAAATGAGATAATACATGCAAAGTGCCTTGAATGATATGTGAAATATATGTTAGCCATAATTATGTTTATTAGAATTATGCAAACTTGGGTTTCTGATGCTTTATATTAGGAGGAAATTAAACACATCTGTGTCTGACTGTTTTACTTTCCTAATCCTGTTTTTGTGGCAGGGATGCATGGTATCAGGAATTTAATAATGGACAAGTATCACTTAAAGGCAGCAGAAGTTATATATACTCAAAAAAGAAAAATTGGCTTGGGGAAATTTTGAAGATTGTGTCAGACAAAAATCATGTTAAATGATTTCTGTTTTTCACTAGAAAACTCATAACATATTGGTTAAGAATTATCTTATTCCAGTTTCATCTTCTCTTCAATATGTTTAATAAATGGGGCAAAATAATGCAAAATGTTATTAACAAGAGAGGATGGAAGTTAGGTGAATGGGGTTCCTTGCTTTAGGAAAATTTATTTTCATTCAACTTTGATGGTCAATTTTAGGAACCCAAGATTTAAGGCTGGAGGTGAGAGAACAGAATTGCCATTTTCAGCATTTGTTTGAACATGTTGATGTTCAGTATCATACTGGAATTCTGTCTAACAATTCCAATTTTGTTCCAGAGAGAACAAGAGTGGTTCACTTGGGTATACCTACCAAGATGTGTGCAGCTGGCTAGATTTTGTACAATGCATCAACAAATTGGTGTATTAACACTTTTTGACAATAGCTCCTGAAATGCATTACCATCATCTTCAGGAGGCAAAAATTATGAAGCACACATATACTGACTCCAGGAAGAATTTCTGAGTTAAGCCTAAAACATATATATGGATGTACTTGCATAGAAATAAAGGTCTGGGCCGAGTGTGGTGGCTCACACCTGTAATCCCAGCACTTTGGGAGGCTGAGGCGGGCAGATCATCTAAGGTTGGGAGTTCGAGAACAGCCTGACCAACATGGAGAAACCCCGTCTCTACTAAAAATACAAAATTAGCCAGGCATGGTGGCACATGCCTGTAATCCCAGCTACTCGGAAGGCTGAGGCAGGAGAATCGCTAGAACCCGGGAGGTGGAGGTTGCAGTGAGCTAAGATCATGCCATTGCACTCTAGCCTGGGCAATAAGAGCGAAACTCCATCTCAAAAAAGAAAAAAAAGTCTGTTATTTGTATATAGCAACCTGATAGCAACTGCTCCCTCTTAAGGGAATGAGGACTGAATTTAGGGATGGTAATCAAAGACTTTTAGCTTTATTTCTGAAGCATGTATGTTTTTACAGAACAAATTGGATTTATGCATTGGTTGTATAATTAAACTTTGATTTAAAATTGTAAGACAATCATGTTAAAGGTATGAAAACTAATAAGAGCAGCAGTCACCACTAAAAAACAACATGCAACCAAGCACATTGGTTTAATTAATTAACATTACTACATTTATATTTATTGTACAACAAAATGCAGTAGCTTGCCTTTTTCCTCGGGTGAATATTTACAATAGTATAGCATTGAAATTTGAATATATGACAATGTGTTAATCCCCACAAGGATTTGAAACTCTATTCATGCATCACTTCTTCTGGATCACCCTCTCCCCAACCGAAAATAAATAAATAAATAAATAAACAAAATGAGGTCCACAGTTTTGACAAGACCAAGGAGGCGTCCTTGCAGTCAAAATGAATAGGCAAAGCTGCTTAGTCCTGTAACTGCTACTTCATCCCTGACTCACAGCGCTCCCAGTTTGACATTTGATTCCCTGAAAAACATCTTATCAGATCAACAATGATTTCTGTCCGAAAAAGAAAAATCCCCTGCCTTTCCTCCATAGGAGGGATGTCAGTCACTGTGCAGAGATTCTAAAGCTCTGAGGCCATGACCAGCAGAGGAGTCATGGCGAGTCTGAAGGGATAAGGGGAGATAAAGTGTATCAAAGGGGCCTTGACACATGGGATGCTATGCAGGCCTTCTCCAGAGCTTCTCTGGCGTAACTGACAGGGGATTAATCCATGGGAGGGCGATAAACAACGGCTCAAGTGGGCTTGAGGCCCAACACCTGGATACGAGGTTGGATCCAGTCTGGGAGGCTCACCATGCTGCGAAGGAACACAGTCTCTCCCAACACGCTTCCCTTCCGCTCCTTGCACCCCTTCCGCTCCTTGCAGGGCCTCTGGCTTGACACTCTTCCCCTTGAATAACATGTTTGAAAAATAGGTTGGGATTTTGTTTGTTTGCTTGTGTTCTGTGCTTGTGAGTCAGGGAAACTGAAGAGTTTAGAAATTCAACAGTTGCCTGCTGTGAGTTCTTATAGAAAAGGGTTTCATTCGACAACCAAATGCAGTGGGGCAGACCTTGCTTGGATCCTGATTCCATCAAATCCAGGGTAAAGCAGGCATTTTTGAGATGCTGAGGACCTTTGGGTAGCAGATGATATCGAGGAGTCATTGTTTTGTTGGACGTGATAATGGCATTGTGTGGGAGTTTTCCTAAATAAACTTTAAACGCATTGATTAATACTAAGTGTATAGGGTAAAATGACATGAAGTCAAGGATGCATTTTTTTTTTTTAAATGGAGTTTTGCTCCTGTCGCCCAGGCTGGAGTGCAATGGCACGATCTCGGCTCACCACAACCTCCGCCTCCCGGGTTCAAGCAATTCTCCTGCCTCAGCCTCCCAAGTAGCTGGGACTACAGGCGTGCGCCACCAGGCCTGGCTAATTTTTGTATTTTTAGTATTTTTAGTAGAGGCAGGGTTTCACCATGTTGGCCAGGCTGGTCTTGAACTCCTGACCTCAGGTGATTCACCTGCCTCAGCCTCCCAGAGTGCTGGGATTACAGGCATGAGCCACCGTGCCCGGCCTCTTTTTTTTTTTTTTTTGAGATGGAGTTTCAGTCTTGTTGCCCAGACTGGAGTGCAGTGGTGCAATCTCGGGTCACTGCAACCTCTGCCTTCCAGGTTCAAGTATTCTCCTGCCTCAGTCTCCCGAGTAGCTGGGGTTACAGGCATCTGCCACCAGGCCTGGCTAATTTTTTTTGTATTTTTAGTAGAGGCAGGGTTTCACCATGTTGGCCAGGCTGGTCTTGAACTCCTGACCTCAGGTGATTCACCTGCCTCAGCCTCCCAGAGTGCTGGGATTACAGGCATGAGCCACCACACCTGGCCCAATGATGCATTTTTAAAAAACTTTTTAAATTATATGATACACTTTTAAAATAATAAGTGAGCACATTTTGGGGGTACATAGTGATGTTGTGATGCATATAATGTATAGTGATCAGATCAGGGTAGTTAGTCATGTCCATCATCTTTGTAACATTCTTTGCACTGGGAATATTCAATATCTTCCTTCTAACTATTTGAAACCATATAACATGTTTTGATTAACTGTAGTCATCCTACAGTGTGATATGCTTTAAAATAGAAAGGTGGGGTAAGGAGAGGAGACTCTCTGAAGTAAGTGTCGCAAAATCTTAATTACTGAATCTGGATAATGGCCTATGAGGGTCCATAGTACTATTCATTCTACTTTTAGGTGTGTTCTAATATTTTTTCCAAAACAATTATGATAATAATTGTAATAATAAGCTTTCTTGAATGTTCCAAAGAGGCCAGGTGTGTGGCTCACACCTGTAATCCCAGCATTCTGAGAAGCAGAGGCAGGTGGATCTCTTGAGCCCAGGAGTTCAAGACCAGCCTGGGCAACGTGGTGAAACCCCATCTCTACAAAAACTACAAAAATTAGCTGGGTGTGGTGGTGTACACCTGTAGTGTAAAAAAAAAAAAAAAAAAAGTTCCAAAAATTATCAGTGTTGGTATGAAAATTCAGAGTTCTACATCAGTTGGTTCTGTGACCTGGCCATGCTTTGTAAGTACACTAAATCATGAACACAGTCTCTTTTTTTTTGAGACAAGGTCTCGGTTTGTCACCCAGGCTGGAGTGCAGTGGTGCAATCACAGCTCACTGCAGCCTCAAACTCCCAGGCTCAAGCAATCCTCCCACCTCAGCCTTCTGAGTAGAGCTGGGACTACAGGCACACACCACTATGCTTGGCTAATTTTTTATTTTCTGTAGAGATGGGATCTCGTTATGTTGCCCGGGCTGGTATTAAACTCCTAGGTTGAAGTGATCCTCCTGCCTAGGCCTCCCAAAGTGCTGGGATTACAGGTGTGAGCCACCACGCCCGGCCACGAACACATTCTTATCTGCATGGATGAGGTAGAGACGCCCTTCAGAAAGTGGTGGCCGGCACCATCAGTGGCAAGCAGAAGCTGAGTAAACTGAGATGACGGTTTTCTTTTTTGGGTTGCACTGTCTTGTCAGCAACACCGCTGCCCCTGACTGAGTGCTTGGCTCTCCACAGATGATCTCATTTAGTCCTCTTGTGGGATCTATTTCATAGCCCCTCTTTTACAGACGAGGAAAGTGTGGTTCAGAGAGGTTAAGTAACTTTCTTAAGGCCACCCAGCTAATAAGTCATAGATCCAGAATTTGAACTCAAGACAATCAAAGTTTAGATCCTATGCACTGCTTGATACCTCCCCTGCCTTTTTTTTTTTTCTTTTCGAGATGGAGTCTTGCTCTGTTGCCCAGGCTGGGGTGCAGTGACACAATCTCGGCTCACTGCAACCTCTGCCTCCTGGGTTCAAGCAATTCTCCTGCCTCAGCCTCCCAAGTAGCTGGGACTACAGGCGTGCGCCACCAGGCCTAGCTAATTTTTGCATTTTTAGTAGAGACGGGGTTTCACCGTGTTAGCCAGGATGGTCTCGATCTCCTGACTTCATGATCTGCCTGCCTCAGCCTCCCAAAGTGCTGGGATTACAAGTGTGAGCCACCACGCCCGGCCACGAACACATTCTTATCTGCATGGATGAGGTAGAGACGCCCTTCAGAAAGCGGTGGCCGGCACCATCGGTGGCAAGCAGAAGCTGAGTAAACTGAGATGACGGTTTTCTTTTTTGGGTTGCACTGTCTGGTCAGCAACACCGCTGCCCCTGACTGAGTGCTTGGCTCTCCACAGATGATCTCATTTAGTCCTCTTGTGGGATCTATTTCATAGCCCCTCTTTTACAGACGAGGAAAGTGTGGTTCAGAGAGGTTAAGTAACTTTCTTAAGGCCACCCAGCTAATAAGTCATAGATCCAGAATTTGAACTCAAGACAATCAAAGTTTAGATCCTATGCACTGCTTGATACCTCCCCTGCCTTTTTTTTTTTTCTTTTCGAGATGGAGTCTTGCTCTGTTGCCCAGGCTGGGGTGCAGTGACACAATCTCGGCTCACTGCAACCTCTGCCTCCTGGGTTCAAGCAATTCTCCTGCCTCAGCCTCCTGAGTAGCTGGGATTACAGACACCCGCCACCACATCCAGCTAGTTTTTGTATTTTAGTAGAGATGGGATTTCACCATGTTGGCCAGGCTGGCCTTGAACTCCTGACCTCAGGCTATCCACCCATCTCGGCCTCCCAAAGTGCTGAGATTATAGGCATGAGCCACTGTGCCAAGCCCCCTTTTTGTTTTCAGATGAAGTCTTGATTTGTCACCCAGGCTAGAGTGCAGTGGCACGATCTCAGCTCACTGCAACCTCCACCTCCCAGGTTCAAGTGATTCTCATGCCTCAGCCTCCTATGTAGCTGGGACTGCAGGCAGGTGCCAACATGCCCGGCTAATTTTTATATTTTCAGTAGAGACAGGGTTTCACCATGTTGTCCAGGCTGGTCTTCAACTCCTGACTCAAGTGATCCACCTGCCTTGGCCTCCCAAAGTGCTGGGATTACAGGCGTGAGTCACGGCGCCCAGCCTGATACCTGTTTTTTGGTTTTTGTTTGTTTGTTTGTTTTTGAGACAGAGTCTTGCTCTGTCACCCAGGCTGGAGTGCAGTGGTGCCATCTCGGCTCACTGCAAGCTCTGCCTCCCGGGTTCACGCCATTCTCCTGCCTCAGTCTCCCTGAGTAGCTGGGACTGCAGGCACCTGCCACCACACCCGGCTAATTTTTTTGCATTTTTAGTAGAGACGGGGTTTCACCGTGTTAGCCAGGATGGTCTCGATCTCCTGACTTCATGATCTGCCTGCCTCAGCCTCCCAAAGTGCTGGGATTACAAGTGTGAGCCACTGCGCCTGGCCCAGCCTGATACCTGTTTTTAACAAAGGAGAGGAAAAAAGAGGAGACAGGGAGGATCCACACAAGCCTTGCTTGCCTGCCCTTACTTGGCATCAGAATTCTTGTTAGTTACTTCGCTCCAAATGACCCATTTGGATTTTTTTCAAAACTCACTCAGTGAAACCTTGCTCACAGATTTTGTTCTTTACCTAAAATTTTGGAATCTCGCTCATCATGGACTTTTGTTGGGCACTGAGCATTGTATGTATTACTGGTTAAATAATCACAAATCCAAAATGCTCCAAAGGCTGAAGCTTTCTTGATCACCCACATGACTCTCAAAGGAAATGCTCCCTGGAGATTTCAGATTTCAGGTTTTCAAATTCAAGTATAATGGAAATATTCCAAAATCTGAAAATATCGAAAACCGAAGTACTTCTGGTCCCAAGCATTTCAGATCAGGAAATGCTGAACCTCACTGAATCCTTAACAACTCAGGTGAACATTCCTCCCATTTCACAGATTAGACACAAAAGGTGAATAATTTGTCTAAAGCCACATAGTTAGAGAGTGGCAGAGCAAAACATGGCAATCAGATATTATTTATCTTGATTACTGAGGTTTTTTTACAGCCCCTTAAATTTTCTGCCTCCCTCTAGTCCCAGCCCTGCCTGTTTGGTGGCTAATGAGATATTTTAAAAGGTCCTAAAAAGTAAGTAAATTAAATAGCTGGGTTGGGGGTTTTGCCCTCCCTGCTATGCGTTTCTCCCCAGCAAAAACCATGTCTCTTTTATCTTTTTGTCCCCAGCTGTTCAGACACAGAAAGGCCTCATATAGGTATCAAGCCAAAGCAAAATATCTGATTACCAGGATGTTTCACCCTGTTCGGAAATTTTAACAAATAATGCTCATCGTCAGAAGATGACAATGATGGATGAAGACCAAAAGATAGGTCATTGATTATGTAACTGTTTCAACTTACTAGGAAAGAAAGAACAGCATTTAAACAATAAAAGCCCTAGAAAATAATACTCATAAACAGGTCTTAGGAATAAGAAAGCGTGGCGGGGCGCACTGGCTCATGCCTATAATCCCAGCACTTTGGGAGGCCAAGGCAGGTGGATCACCTGAGGTCAGGAGTTTGATACCAGCCTGACTAACATGGTGAAAACCCCATCTTTACTAAAAATACAAAAATTAGCTGGGCATGGTGGTGCATGCCTATAATCCCAGCTACTTGGAAGACTGAGACAGGAGAATCGCTTGAACACGGGAGGCGAAGGTTGCAGTGAGCTGAGATTGTGTCACTGCACTTCAGACTGAGTGACAAAGTGAGACTCCATCTCAAAAAAAAAAAAAAAAGAAATAGGAAAAGGAGCACATGTAGACATTTTGCCTGATAATTTGCAGTTATTGCAGCTAGATATAGAAAAATACTGATTTACAGTTTTGAAGGAAGGACTGACAGAGACAAAGAAAAGCACATTACTCATAATAATCCTAATAACAGTAGTGATAGTTTACCCTTTGAGGAATTCCAGGCTATGGCAGGAGAACAGTGCATCTGTTTGGGAACCAGCATGAAATTTTGGCAGCTTTGGGTCAAAAGTGACTGTGTCTAACAAAAGCAGGAATAATCACAATTAATAATATGCACAGAACACTGAGCTAAACATGTTATATGCACTAACTCATTTAATTTTGCAAGGTGAGTATTGATCCCTATTACAAAAATGCAAACCGTTGCCCAAAAGTCTCCTAGCTAGAAAAAGGCAGAGCAGAGGTTTGAACCAAAACATAACACTCCTCATGACCATTTAAACCAAGGGGAAAAAAATCAGTTACTTGATTTTTTTTTTAAGAGATGGAGTCTCACTCTGTTGCCCCAGCTAGAGTGCAGTGGCATGAACATAGCTCACTGCAGCCTGGAACTCCTGCCCTCAAAGGATCCTCCCACCTCAGCCTCCCGAGTAGCTGGGACTACGGGTGCATGCCACCACCCCCAGCTAATTTTTATGTTTGTTTTTGTAGAGATGGGCTCTCGCTTTGCTGCCCATTCTGGTCTCAAACTCCTCGCCTCAAGTGACCTCCTGCCTTGGCCTCCCAAAGCGCTGGGATTACAGACATAAGCTGCCATGTCAAGCCCAGTTACTTGATTTTTTTTTTTTTTGTAGTAAAGCTTCCCTACATTCCTGATGGCTTATTTCTCATGACCTTTTGTTGGCTTCTCCTGAAGCCTAAACTATTAGCAATAGAATTGTAGAATCTTCTAGGCTGGTACAAAACTTAAGATAACTTTCATGTGCAAGTATTATGGGGGGAATTATGGCTGACACTTAAAAAAAGGACCTAAACCCTTCTCAGCTCATTGTGGGTCTTTTAATTCTTCCCAGAAGATAACAAAACTGATCCTAACCAAGCTGCCCAGTAAAATAATAAAAGGAAACCAGCTGCCCATACTGTGATCTGACTTGTAGCCCAGGGTACATAATCTTAGCAAGTGGCACCAGGGGATCTTCCTTGGATGAGTCTCAAAACCGAAGGGTAGGGGAAAGCCATTGGACATCCCTCAGCAAAACCCAGTCACCAAAGGAAAGGAACACAGCTGAAGCAGGTGGCAAGTTTCCTGGTAAGTTGCAGAAACATAAATTGCATAAACTCTCCCACAAAACTGTGCTAGGCTGTGCACCTGCTACCAAATGGCATCAATCCCAGATACACATTTCTTCACATTTTTACATCTCAGATATTAGGCCTACATCTTAGCATCAAAGGCATATCACAGATTGGTTAGTATAAGTTTTTCTTTCTCTATTGTACATAAAAATAGTTCTAAAATATACAGTTTGTAGTTATCTTGGATTCAATGAAATAATGCATTAAAAAATCAATCACCTGTGTGATTCTGCTTTAAAAAATCCCAGTTTATATCTACATAATCTGTTTTAGGAGATTAAACATCGGTACATATGTTGCCTCATAATAGAGAAAAACAAAGGCTATCAGGTCAAAATATGCAAACAAGTCAAAGTAAAAATAGATATGTGGATTCCAGCCTTAAATTGCTTATGAAAGAAGCGAAGCTTAATTGTTTGGTTAATGCATTGCTGTCTTCTCCAGCCATGCATAATTTTAACCCTGCTGAAGATTATTTGGTTAGAATATGAGAGTTGCTTCATTTTTCATATTGGCTTGCAAAAGTTTTGTCTCCATTCAGCACCAGAAGCTGCGTACACAATGGCTTGCATGAATCTTGTGTATCAGTGAAGAGAGCCCCTTGAACTCCGCCTCACGGGAACAAAGAGTTTCCGAGATGCATCAGAGTAGCAGATGTTGAGTTATCTGAAGGGTCAGAATGCCAATTAGATATTGAACATGGCAGGAGGAGGGTGGAGTTTCCAAAACAAATGAAAGATGAATGGGAGCGGTCCCTGAGTTTAGGCTTAGGTCCTGCTGTTCTTTTGTACAATGATTTGTGGCAAATTTGTTTTGTCACTGAGTCATAGTTCCCCCTGGGTCTTAAAGTGATTTTGTAATCACCACAAGAATTTTTTTTCTTTAAAATATACTTTTCCTGATCAAAACAGGATATAGTACCTTAAAAATAAATTTGAGCAAGCCACATATTATCTATGGGAGAGATGAAGAAGAGGAGTAATCCTACATGAAAAAATAGAAGACAGAAGCAGTCAAGAGGGAGTGGATCATTCCACTAAAAAAAAAAAATTAGGTAGAAATCCAAAAGAATTCAGGGAATCATTTTTTCACACTTTTAAAAAGATAAAACTTATTTGGTCTAGCAATTTACAAATCTTGCTGATTTTTTCAGTTTCATAGGGTAAAGGTATAATTCTAAATCTAAGAAGCCTACAAACGAGAAAAAATGTGGGAAACCCGAGATGCAAAATTCTGCCGTGGTTAATTATGTATTTGTATCGGTGTTACCATCATAAATCATCCTTAGAGAAACAAAACCAAGCAGTTAAGAGGATGGACACAATGGCGTTCTGTTTAAATAATTTCATTTGGTCCTTGAAATACTTTTGGCTACTTTTTCTCTTGAAACCACCCACATTTAGTAAAATTATATCACTGAATAGACCCTCCCCTGTTCTCTCTGCCGACTCCTGGCAAGTACTAGACCGTGGAATACCAAAGGCAAACCGGCAGAAAAGGAAATTGGGATTGCATTGATTTAAATCAGTCAGTGCTGCAGCCAAATTATTTAGTTCTCTCTTGACCTTTGGAGGTCAAATTTGACTATTTATGCTATCTGCTAATGCTTTACTATTTTTCATTGCTTTGCCTGTCAACAATTCTGACCTGCAGCCTTTCCAGCCTGCAGGGTCGTTATATTAAACAATCGCTAATTACTCCTGAAACATATGCTCCTGTTTTAAAATGTCATTTGAGTCCAAGCCCAACCAAAACCCATACATTTGTTTCATGAATGAAAACAAAATGTAAGCATTTTGATATTTCTGAGAAGCCAAACATTGTCAGATTTGAGTGATAAGGTGGAAAATAACCTCTTGCTCAAATTAACATGGACATGGCTTAGAATAAAGACTATTCCTAAAAAATGAATATTAAAGGTAACACATACTGTCCTGTAATCACATTATCAAATATGCTACTTTAACATTCCTGCAGAGAAATGTGCTTTTATCCTTCCTAAAGATCTTAAATGAAAGAATATTATATGACATTTTCTTCCTCTTTATTTGTCTATCCTACAAATATGAGTGTCTGATGCTGTATCAGATCCTGGTATAGAGGGGTGAGCCAGATAGGCAGAATTCTCTGAAATTGGACTTTTTGTTATCCATATTGAAAATGTTACATTTGTTAAAGAACAAACGAGAGACAAACAGATGTTCACATTTCCAATGTTTACCATGAAGAGAGGTGAATACCAAGTTATTTGTCAAAGAGCATGGTTTACTTTCCCAAATTTATCTTAGATTGCATTTGAGACATAAAAGAACTTCTTTACTGCCCACGAGAGAAAAGAGAAGTAATTCATTTCAGATCAAAATAGCCAGAGAAAAAGAGCAAATTAAGATAACTCAGCTAAAATAATAATAATAACCCAGCTAATAATAATATTAATAACCTAGCTAATAATAATAATAATAATAATAGAGCTAAACCATGCGATTGAAATTTCACATGAGAATTTCCAGCAATTTGGTTGGGTGTGGTGCATGCTGCTTTCAACCCCCAGTGGTGGCTCAGGGGTGTGTGATGCCGACATAATCTAGCAAAATCTCTGCTCTCGGAGATGCTGCTGTATGTAAACAAGTGAAATATAACAGGAAAGTCGTCCCCCATCAACTTCCTGGTTTCCTGCTCTTTACATTCTTACACGTAAACCTCTAATTCATTTCAGAATGCAAAGGTCACTGCAAAAAATCGGAGGCTAAATATACCCTTTTGTCCAGCAGAAGGGTCACAGAGATCTTTTTTTTCTTTTTACCATAATGTGGCCATGGCCAGGTGTTTCCCATGTTTGCGTAACCGCATTGGGAGTGTGTTTACAGATCTGAAAAATAGCCTTCAATACTCATTTAAAATATACTTTTTATCTGGAATAATTGTTAGAAGTAAAGAAAAGTTGCAAAGTTAATACAGAGAACTCCTGTCACCTCACTTCCCCTAATAGTAACATCTTGCCTCCCAAGGCTACATTTGTCCAGACTAAGAAATTAATATTGGACAAATACTATTAACTAAACTCCAGGTTTCATGGATTTCCCCAGTTTTTCCACTAATATCCTTGTCTAGGATCAAACCCAGAAAACCACGTTACATTCTGGCAATTATCAACTTGCAAATTCAAATATTTTTGTGACTTATCTCTCAACAAATTTATTTGCAATTTATCTTTCAAGAAAATTACTGCCTCTTAAAATAAACAAATTACTTTAACTTAAAAATATGTGCGGGCGGATCACGAGGTCAGGAGATCGAGACCAGGAGATCGAGACCATCCTGGCTAACATGGTGAAACCCCGTCTCTACTAAAATACAATTAGCTGGGCGTGGTGGTGGGCGCCTGTAGTCCCAGCTACTCGGGAGGCTGAGCTTGCAGTGAGTGGAGATCGCGCCACTGCACTCTAGCCTAGGCGACAGGGTGACTCCGTCTCGGGGGGTGGTGGGGGGGAAAGGACGCCAGGCATAGTGGCTCATGCCGGTAATCCCAGCATTTTGGGAGCTGAGCTGAGGTGAGAAGACAGCTTGAGCCCAGGAGTTCAAGACCAGCCTGGGCAATATAGGAGGAAACCCGATCTCTTTAAAATAAAAATAAAAATATGGGCCAGGCATGGTGGCTCTCGCCTATGAATCTCAACAAAATTAAAAGGCATTTTATTTTTGAGCTGGAGTTTCGCTCTTGTTTCCCAGGCTGGAGTGCAATGGCATGATCTTGTCTCACTGCAACCTCTGCCTCCCGGGTTCAAGTGATTCTCCTGCCTCAGCCTCCCGAGTAGCTGGGATTACAGGCGTGCACCACCACCACACCTGGCTATTTTTGTTTTTAATAGAGAAGGGGTTTCTCCATGTTGCTCAGGCTGGTCTCCAACTCCCGACCTCAGGTGATCTGCCCACCTTGGTCTCCCAAAATGCTGGAATTACAGGCGTGAGCCACCATGACTGTCCCTATTAAGAGGCATCTTAGGAGTAAAAAGAAATCTGAATTTATTTGAATCATTTGGATCTAGATGGCAAAAGAATTCACATTTTACAGACATTTATATTTAAACAGGATACATATTTTATCAGTTGAGAAATTTACTTTATCCAAATAAGGAATTACGTTGTTTTCAAATTCAAAGAAGAAAAGAATAAGAGATATCTTTAGAGAGTAGAACCATAAGATACCATTTCTCACCCATCACATTTGCACCAATTAAACAGATTGATAATATTTTTGGCCAAGTTTCCTAGCTTCTTTGTACCTCAGTTTTCCTCTCTGTAAAATGGAGACAATCATTGCTCTTACTCATGGAGGAGGAGAGCAGAGCGGTTTACAGCAAGGACTCTATAACTGGACTTTCTGATTTGACCTGGCTTATCCCACTTTTTGGCTGTCGGATCCTGGAGAAATTACTGGACCTAAGGTTTCATGCTTGAGTTTCTCATCTGTAAAATGATAATAATAATAGTATCCACCCCAGAGGATTTTTACAAGGACTAAGTGAGATGATGTATATAAAACACTTAGGGCCAGGGATGGTGGCTCACGCCTGTAATCCCAGTGCTTTGGGAGGCCGAGGTGGGCGGATCACCTGAGGTCAGGAGTTCAAGACCAGCCTGGCCAACATGGTGAAACCTTGTCTCTACTAAAAATACAAAAACTAACCAGGCGTGTTGGCATGTGCCTGTAATCCTAGATACTCAGGAGCCTAAGGCAGGAGAATCGCTTGAACCCCGAAGGCAGAGGTTGCAGTGAGCCGATATCACACCATTGCACTCCAGCCTGGGTAACAAGAGCAAAACTCTGTCTCAAAAAACAGAGAACAAGAAAAACAACAACAACAACAACAACAAAAAACACTTAGGACAGTGTTCAGCATGTGCTATATAATCATTTTCTATAATCACTATTTTCATTTTCTGATTTATCTAAGAATTAGATTAACACGTGTAAAGGGCTTAGAACATAGTGTTAATTAATGTTGGCTCTAATTATCCAGTGCTGAGGAGGAAAGACAGGAAAAGGGCATTCTACTTTTGGAACTCAAATTTGTAGCAACTCTGATAAAAAGTTTACATTCGATCCACAATTCTGCTTCTGGGAATCTAGCCTACAGAAATTCCTGTGCAAGTGTATAAATACGTGTATAAGATGCTCATTGTGGCATGATTCATAAAATCACTCCCATTTGTCCCCCACAAAAGGAAAAAATACAGACAACTTATGTTTTCATCAACTTGAAAATAGTCAAATGGCCAAATATGGTGGCTCAGGCCTGTAATCCCAGCACTTTGAGAGACTGAGATGGGCAGATCACTTGAGCTCAGGAATTGAGACCAGCCTGGGCAACATGGTGAGACCCCGTTCCTACCAAAAATTAGGCAGGCATGGTGGCGTGTGCCTGTAGTCCCAGCTGCTCAGGAGGCTGAGATGGGAGGATGGTTTGAGCCTGGGATGTGGAGGTTGCAGTAAGCAGAGATTGCGGCACTGCATTTCAGCCTGGGTGACAGAGCCAGCCATGTCAAAAAAAAAAAAAAAAGAGAGAGAGAATAGTAAAATGAATTATGGATAGCCATTAAAGAGAATGAGATATGGTTTTATTTGCGTACATGGACATCAAAGGATATATATGATACATTCATTGTTCTTTCATTTATCCATTTGTTGATTATAATAAATAAATATTTATTTATTTATTTATTTGAGACAGAGTCTCACCCTGTTGCCCAGGCTGGAGTGCAATGGCATGATCTTGGCCCACTGCAACCTCTGCCTTCTGGGTTCAAGCGATTCTCATGCCTCAGCCCCCCAAATAGCTGGGACTACAGGCACGTGCCACCACACCCAAAGGTATCTTTGGTAGAGACGAAGTTTCACCATGTTGGCCAGGCTGGTCTCGAACTCCTGACCTCCAGTGATCTGCCTGCCTTGGCCTCCTAAAGTGCTGGGATTACAGGCGTGAGCCACTGTGCCCGGCCAATAATAGATATTTATTGAGTGTCTATTAGGTGCCAGACTCTGCTTTAGGTGCTGGGGACACACATTGTGAAAGACAGACACAATTTCTGCCACCATGGAGCCAGCATTCTAGGAAGGACACAACCAGCAAACAAGCTAAGAAATAAGCATCTGCCTACGTGTCAGAAAGGAGACCTGCAAAAAAAAAAAAAAAAAAAAAGAAGATAGAGAAGGAGTGATTAAAAAAAAAAAAAAAAGAAAAAGTCACACTGGGTAAGAAGAGGAGGTAGAGGCTGGGCACAGTGGCTCATGCCTATAATCCCAGCACTTTGGGAGGCCGAGGCAGTGGATCATGAGGTCAGGAGATCGAGACCATCTTGGCCAACATGGTGAAACCCCATCTCTACTAAAAATACAAAAATTAGCTGGGTGTAGTGGCGCATGCCTGTAATCCTAGCTACTCAGGAGGCTGAGGCAGGAGAATCACTTTAACCCAGTGGGTGGAGGTTGCATTGAGCCAAGATTGCAGCACTGCATTCCAGCCTGGCAACAGAGTGAGACTCCGTTCAAAAAAACAAAAAAACAAAAAAAAGGAAGAGGAAGTGGAAGAGGAAATGGTTTACAGAGGGAAGTCAGGGAGCTCCCTTTTAAGGAGGAGATATGCTCAGATTTTAATACATCCAGGGATGCATGTCTACAGATACCTGGGGGAAGAATGTTCCGGAAAGAAAGAACAGCAGGTACAAAAGTTTGTGGT
This sequence comes from Colobus angolensis palliatus, assembly GCF_000951035.1. Taxonomy (NCBI): domain Eukaryota; kingdom Metazoa; phylum Chordata; class Mammalia; order Primates; family Cercopithecidae; genus Colobus; species Colobus angolensis. Next base: position 672,305 of record NW_012116477.1, read on the forward strand.
TTGGAGTTCAGCATTGAACGAAAAAGATATGAAGGAAAATATGAACCAGGCACAGTGGCTCACGCGTGTAATCTCAACACTTTGGGAGGCCTAGATGGGAGGATTGCTTGAGTCCAGGAATTAAAGACCAGCCTGGGCAACAGAGTAAGATCCTGTCTCTACAAAAAATACGAAACATTAGCCAGGCATGATGGTGTGTGCCTGTAGTCCTAGCTACCTGGGAGGCTGAGGTGGGAGGATCACTTAAGCCCAGGAGTTCAAGGCTGCAGTGAGCCATGATTGTGTGATATGGTTTGGCTGTGTCTCCAGAGCTCACCTTGAATTGTAACAATCCCCACGTGTCAAGAGCGGGGCCAGGTGGAGATACCTAAATCAGGGGGCGGTTCCCCCATGCTGTTCTCGTGATAGTGAGTAAGTCTCACGAGATCTCATGGTTTTATAAATGGGAGTTCCCCTACACGAGCTCTTTCCTGCAGCCGTGTGTGATGTGCCTTTGCTTCTCTTTGCCTTCTGCCACGACTGTGAGGCCTGCCCAGCTACGTGGAACTGTGAGTTCATTAAGCCTCTTTCCTTTATAAATTACCCAGTCTCAGGTATGATTTTATTAGCAGCATGAGAACAGGCTAATACATCTGCCACTGCACTCCAGCCTGGGCGACAAAGCAAGAACCTGTCTCAAAAAAAAAAAAAAAAAGAAAGAAAGAAAAAAGAAAACTATGTGTAGGTTTCTATTTTTGAAAAGGGGAGAAAAAGAGATGAATACCTAAGTAAATAGACTGACAATGTAACAAAGGTCTGTAATAGAAAAGGCTGCAGCAGAATATGCCACACTGTTGATAGTGTTGATGGCAGGGCGTGGAACTGTGGAGAGAATCTTTCAGGTCTTCCTTTATAAACATCTAATTGTTTCTGTGTTTCCAATGAGCGCGTATTATTTGTAATTTGGAAAGCAAACAAAATAATTTTTTAGAGTTCTAGAAGAAAAGTAGTCTTTTCCTAAAATAGTCTAGGACAGAGTTTTTAACAGCAGCACTGTCGACATTTGCAGTGGAGGTTTTGGTGGGGAGGGAGCTGTGGTGCGTCTTGTGTGATGTGTTTAGTAGCATCTCAGCTTCTACCTGCTAAATCCTAGCAGCATCCTCCAATTGTGACAACTAAAAATGACTCCAAACATTGCCATACGTCCTCTCGCACAGGCATCTCCAACCCCTGGGCCACAGACCAGTAGGAACCGGGCCACACAGCAGGAGGTGAGTGGCAGGCAAGCGAGCAAAGATTCACCTGTATTTACTGTGGGCATTAGATTATCATAGGAGCTCGAACCCTATTGTGAACCGCACATGCGGGGGATCTGGGTTGTACACCACTTATGAGAATCTAATACCTGAAGATCTGTCACTGTCTCCCATCACCCCCAGATGGGACCATCGTGTTGCAGGAAAACAAGCTCAGAGCTCCCACTGACTAATTATAGTGAGGTGTATAATTATTTCATTATATATCACAATCAAATAATCATAGAAATAAGGTGCACAATAAATGCAATGTGCTTGAATCATCTTGAAACGATCCCCCGCTCCGCCCTCATCCCCTCCCCCAAGTCTGCAGAAAAATCGTCTTTCAGGAAACCAGTCCCTGGTGCCAAAAAGGTTGGAGACTGCTGCTCTAGGGGTCAAAATACCCCCACACCCTCTACCACCCCTAAGATCCACCGGTTGAGGGTAAAGCTTGGACTCCGGAGGCAGCTGACCAGGTTCAAATCTCAGCTGTGTCCCTTGCAAGCTGTGGAACCTGTGATTTCTCCTTTCGGTGCCTCTGTTTCCTCACCTGTAGAATAGGCATAATTATATTGTCTTCCGGGGCTTTCTCTGAGGGTGAAAGGAGCCAGTTGATGTGGTATGCTTAGGACAGGGTACGGCAGGTGTCAGCTGTTATCACTGATGTCCATCAGCATTCCCACCCCCCCTCCTCCGGACAGACCAAAGCCTCTTTGCTTTCACCCTCAGGCTCCCTGACAAGCAGCCCTTCCCAGCCCCAGACTCTGCCCCTGGGAATGGAAACTCAGACACGGAACAAGGGTAGGAAAAGACTCATTGTTCAGGCCGGGTAGACACCCTCCTTAAGTGCTTCCTGCATCTTTTGTGTAAGGGGAAAAGTGAGATTTATATGATCTGAAAGTGGGTGTGTACCTGCTGGGATAGTTTTCTTCCCATAAGTGTTTCCAAACATGCCTGTGTGTGCCTTTACCAAGGGGTCATTGGCCACAAAATCGTTTTGGCCACATTTCCTCCTTCCCCAACCTCTGTTGCTCACACACACACACACAGACTGTCCCTACAATGGATAAGATAAAATATTCACATATAAGTGAAAGACATTATATAAGATATAAAAACAACTGAAACCTAAAAGATACATGGACATTGACAGTGATATGCTGCATAATGACATTTCAGTCAATTGACTGAAATGAGACAGACACACACACACACAGACACAAAGACCCCCACAGACACCCACACAGCACACAAACACACACAAACACAAAAAATAGCTTACTCTCCCCAAAGCAAACTGCATTCCTCTATGGGGCCAGCTCACCCCCTAACCCCATGTGGTCCACATTTTGCTTTGGTGGAAATTAGAAGCCATATCACTTTTACTTATATTTCAGACTGCCTTTTGTTTACTTAGATTTCTCCTTCCCACATACATGGCTTTTTGTTTCTCTTAAACTTTTTTGACTGTCCTCATTATGTTTTCCTTAAAAAGGAATAATATTTCTGTTCTGAGAAATGTGTCATTTGGCAATTTCACTGTTGTGGGAACATTTTAGACTGTACTTACACAAACCTGGACGGTGCAGCCTACTACACACTCAGGCTAGACAATATGGCCTATTGCTCCTGGGTTACAAACCTGTACAGCATGTGCCTGTTCTGAATACTGTAGGCAATGGTGA
>NW_012116477.1:675885-682443 GCF_000951035.1 Colobus angolensis palliatus
AGAGTATAATAATTTTTTTTCTTTTTCTTTTTTTTTTTTTGAGACACAGTCTTACTCTGTCCCCCAGGATGGAGTGCAGTGGTGCGATCACGGCTCATTGCAGCCTCGACCTCCTGGGCTCAAGGGATCCTCCTGCCTAGCTACTCCCAAGTAGCTAGGACTACACCTGCTGTTTTTTATATACCTTTAATATAAATAGTTGGCCAGGCACGGTGGCTCACGCCTGTAATCCCAGCACTTTGGGAGACTGAGGCTGGTGAATCACACGGTCAGGAGTTAAATATCAGCCTGGTCAACATAGGAAAACCCTGTCTCTACTAAAAATACAAAAATTAGCTGAGTATGGTGGCGTGCACCTATAGTCTCCAAAAAAGTATTTTTTCTGATTTTAAAAACAATGCATTTGATGTGAATAAATTCAAACATTCTAATAGTCTATCATGTAGGAAGGAGAGGTCTCCCATGGTCTCACCCCAACCATCCATCTTCCTATCTATCTGGCAAATATGCATTGAGAATTCTTCCTATGCTGGGCTCTGGGCTAACCTGAGGATTCAACCGAGGAAACAAACAGGCACAGAAGCTGTTCTCAAGGAGCCAACAGTATACTAAGAGTGAAAGGTATTAATCAAAGAATCTCACAAGGCAATATAAAATTGTATGATGTACTAAAGTGCTTTGTGGAAAATGTGCAATTTGCACTGAGATGCTACCATGGGAGACGAAAGGGATGTGTTTGTGTGTGACATGTCTGAGCACGCCTCCCTAAACTGATGCTACCAAGAGAGGGACCACTGGCAAAAGCATGATGCATATTCATCCTGTTTGATTTTTCTGCAATGTACACACTAAGGTTTGTTCTTTTCCGATAACAGAATCATGCTTATTAATTTGTCTAACACTCACCTGTTTTGCCTAACAAATTACCCAAGGCAACTTTCCAAGGCCAAATAGCACAGTAGGTAAGATCCTGGCCTCTGGATTCAGATGAGCCTGGGTTCAAATCCTGACTCTGCCTTTCACTAGCTGTGTGATCCTGGACAAGGTCCCTAACTCTGTCTGCCTTAGTTTCTTCGTCTGCAAATAGGAATGACAAGTCTCTACCCCTTTCAAAGTGTTATAAAAAGATTAAAAAGAGATGATAAATGTAAAATTCTCAGCACTCAGCATATGCTAGATGCTATTTTAATGGTTGTGTGGTATTTGCTTAGCAGCATCCCTGCTGTGTACCCAGTGAATGCCAGTGGCGTCACCCCCACTTGTGACAACAAAAAATGTCTCCAGACATTAAAAATGTCCTAGGGGGTGGTGTGGAGTGAGGCAAAAATTATCCTTGGTTAAGAACCACTGCTTTAAGTGTACACATTTTAAATATATATATAGACTGGATATGGTGGCTTATGCCTATAATCCCAGCATTTTTGGAGATCAAGGCAGGAGAATCGCTTGAGGCCAGGAGTTGGAGACCTGCCTGGGCAACATAGTGAGACCCTCATCTGCAAAAAATAAAAATACAAATTAGCCAGGTATTATAGTGCACGCCTGTGGTCCCAGCTACTTGTGAGGCTGAGTTGGGAGGACTGCTTGAGCTCAAGAGGTCAAGGCTGCAGTGAGCTGTGATTGTGCCATTGCACTCCAGTCTGGGTGACAGAGCAAGACCCTGTCTCTAAATACATACATACATACATACATACACACATATCTATAATATAAAACATGTAATGTGGCTGGGTGTGGTAATCCCAGCACTTTGGGGAGCCAAGGCAGACAGATCACCTGTGGTCAGGAGTTTGAGACCAGCCTGGTCGACATGGTGAAAACCCATCTCTACTAAAAAAAAAAATAAAAATAAAAATAAACAAATTAAGGCCGGGCGCAGTGGCTCATGCCTGTAATCCCAGGATTTTGGGAGGCCGAGGCGGGCGGATCACGAGGTCAGGAGATCAAGACCATCCTGGCTTACACGGTGAAACCCCATCTCTACTAAAAATACAAAAAATTAGCTGGGCGTGGTGGTGGGCGCCTGTAGTCCCAGCTACTGGGGAGGCTGAGGCAGGAGAATGGCGTGAACCCGAGAGGCGGAGCTTGCAGTGAGCCGAGATAGCACCACCGCACTACAGCCTGGGTGACAGAGCAAGACTCCATCTCAAAAAAAAAAAAAAAACAAATTAGCCAGGCATAGCGGTGCACGCCTGTACTCCCAGCTACTCAGAAGGCCGAGGCAGGAGAATCGCTTCAGCCCGGGAGGCGGAGATTGCAGTGAACCCAGGTCGTGCCCTGCACTCTGGCATGGGCAACAGAGCAAGACTGTCTCAAAAAAAGACAAGCAAACCATGTAATGTGTTATATATTTAAATATAACAAGGTGTTATTTATTAAATATAAACAAATATGTTTATGCTGAAGGCATTAAAATACGCTGTTTTGGCATTTTGACTACTTCTATTTACATACATATATTTTATTTTATTATTTAAGATGAAGTCTTGCTGTGTTGCCCAGGCTGGAGTGCAGTGGCACCATCTCGGCTCACCATAACCTCTGCCTCCCGGGTTCAAGCGATTCTCCTGCCTCAGCCTCCCGAGTAGCTGGGATTACAGGCATGTGCCACCACGCCCAGCTAATTTTGTATTTTAGTAGAGATGGGGTTTCCCCATGTTGGTCAGGCTGGTCTTGAACTCCCAACCTCAGGTGATCCACCCACCTTGGCCTCCCAAAGTGCTGGGATTTACAGGCATGAGCCACCACGCCTGGCATCCATTGTTGCATTTGAAGGGGATAGAGCTAGAGAAAAATGATGCTTCTGGTGTGTGCATGGTTGTATATTTATGTGTAGATGCAAAGAAAACAAGGAATGTGATTTCTTCTAGGGGAGTGGAACTATGGGTGAAGTTTGCTCTCCTTTTTCTTTTTCCCTTATTAACCCTTTTCTAATTTTTCTGCAGTGAACATGTAATTCGCTTGATAGCACAGTCAGTTCTGTAAGATGACACACGCATTCCTAAAAATCACTGTGCAAAGAACATCGCACAATAAAAACCACAGGGCTTATGGAAAAATAGGGGTGGTGGCCTACACTCAAAAACCTCATCAGTGATGCATTTTTTAAAAGACAGGAACTTAATAAAAATCATGGCCAGGCACAGTGGGTGGCTCACACCTGTAATCCCAGCACCTTGGGAGGCCAAGGCGAACAAATTGTTTGAACTCAGGAGTCGGAGACCAGCCTGGGCAACATGGTGAAACCCCGTCTCCACCAAAAATCCAAATGTGTGACTGTGATCCCAGCTACTTGGGAGGCTAAGGGGTGAGGACTACTTGAGTGTGGGAGGTAGAGGCTGCAGTGAGCCATGATTGCACCACTGCATGTCAGCCTGGGAGACAGAACAAGACCGTGTCTCAAAATACACACACACACAGTAAACATTTTAGCACAGTTGTAAACATACTAAATTCTTTGAAAGTATATAAATGCTAAAATTAATGGCACTTTACTTTTAAAAAGTCCTCAGGTTTGCTTGTGGAAATATGATTCTAAAAAAATTGCATCCTGTGGGCCATTGTGAAGCTATGGAAGATTATCTGAAATGAGACAGGCCAGGTATAGATGAGTGTGGCTCCTAACACGTGGTGAGAGAAGTCCCTGGAGATGAATAGGTGTGTGCATTTTGTGTATACCTATGTGATTCTGTTTACCTGGGTGCAGTTTCAGTATTCAGCTAGAGTTTCCTGCAAATGAACTTGCACATAAGCAAATGTAAAATGTTTATTATGTTCATAGATGCTATTGCTCCCTAATATATCAATCAATTGGAACAAATTTGTGTTTTCACAATAAAGGTTACAGCAGAACTGACTACTAGAGCGGGGGGAGGGCAGGAGCATCTCAAGGTATTGAAGTACAAATACTTCTGGATTATAATTTTAGTTTTCTGCTTTTCTGAACAGTTATATTCAGGTTTTACAGGAAAATAGTACATGGGTTACACAGGTTTAAAAGTGATAATAGGAAACATGTCTGGAGCTTCTATTATGTGCTTTTTACATGCACGATCTTAATTAATCCCCCCCGGAACCTTTGAGGTAAGATCTACACTGAGGGACCTAAGGCTCAGAGAGGTTAGGTGGCCTGCCCAAGGTCACGCAGCTGTGAAGCGCCAGGGCCAAAACTCAAACCCAAGTCTTCCCTGAGCCGAGGTTATGCCCGCATTCATTATTCTCTATTGTATTTCAGTTGGACATATTAGTAGTGATTTTAAGTAGCAAGCTATAAGGACAGCATGAAGGACAGAGGAGGGAGGACCCAGGAAGCTGGACTTGAATGGGGCCATGTTGCCAGGAACAACAGGTAACATGAGGCCATCATGATGATCCTCAAGGACGTGTCTGGTCCTACGCACGGACTCTCAGATGCTGGATCAGCAAATCCTATCAACATCAAGCCTTGCAGACCTTGGCTAAGCATGATGGCTCACTCCTATAATCCCTGCACTTTGGGAGGCCAAAGCAGGCAGACCACTTGAGATCAGGTGTTCGAGACCAGCCTGGCCAACATGGTGAAACCCAGTCAACTAAAAATACAAAAATTAGCCAGGTGTGGTGTCATGCACCTGTAATCCCAGCTACTCGTGAGGCTGAGACACGAGAGTTGCTTGAATCCGGGAGGCAGAGGTTGCAGTGAGCCGAGATCATGCCACTGCACTCCAGCCTGGGTGACAGAGCAAGACTCTGCCTCCAAAAAAAAAAAAAAGTCTTGCAGACCAGAAAGGGCAGGTGGCAGCCCTCTTCCCTGTTCAGAGCAGTGCTTTACTTCCACCGGGCTTATATAGGAGGCCACTGTTGAATACATGTCTTGGTTCATTTGGTTTGTGAGATACACCAAGCCTCTGAATCATCTCAGAGGCAGTTTGGCATAGCGTGAAGAATGTGGGCTACGCACAAGCCTGGGTTTCAACTCCAGCTTCACCCCTTGCTAGCTGTGTGACTTTGGGCAAGTAACTTCACCTCTCTGTTTCCTCATCTATAAAATGGGTGATAATAATAAAGTGGTTGTGAGGATTCCACAGGCTAATCTGAATAAAGGACTTAGAAGAGTACTGGGCCACAGTGATCTCCCACTACATGTAAATGAGTGTAATAATTATGGTCACCCAGGGTTGTCCAACATAGCTCATAAATAAAATTTTGATCAGAAATAAAAGTTAGTACTGGGTGCAGTGGCTCATGCCTGTAATTCCAGCATTTTAGGAGGCTGAGGTGGGTGAATCATCTGAGGTCAGGAGTTCGAAACCAGCCTGGCCAATATGGTAAAACCCCGTCTCTACTAAAAATACAAAAATTAGCCATGTGTGGTGGTGGGCACCTGTAATCCCAGCTACTCGAGAGGCTGAGGCAGGAGAATTGCCTCTATCTGGGAGGCAGAGGTTGCAGTGAGCCGAGATCATGCCACTGCACTCCACCCTGGATGACAAAGTGAGACCCTGTCTCAAAAAAAAAAAGAAAGAAGGAAAGAAAGAAAACTTGGCGAAGTAGAATGGCATTATTTCTCAGCTGTTGTTACATAGACGCAGAAAATAAGTCCAGTTCGTGATCTTCAAATTTTTAAAATGATGTACCCCAGCAGTTATTGAATGTTTAGCCCTCTCTCCAATAGAGAAATGACTATTTATTTATAAACCCTATGCATTTAGAATTCTACAACTCCAAACACTGCAATAGCTCCCATTTCACACACAGTAAGAGCCAAAGTCCTTATGATAGCTGTAAGAACCCACCCTGGAGGAACCAGCTTCCTCTGACTTCCCCTACTTCCTCTACCCCACTCAATAATTTTCCCAGCTTCCTCTACTCTCCTCAATATTCATTCTGCTTCAACCAGCTCTGGTCTCCCTGCCTCTTTCCCCATATCAGTCCTTTGCCCGTCCCTCTGGCTCTTCCCTCTGCCTGGAAGCCTCATCTCCTGGAGTTCTGCAGACCTCACTCCTTCACTTTCTTTGAGTCTGCACAACTGTCACCTCCTCAATGAGGCCATCCCCTGACCGCCTATGTAAAATTGCCACTACCTCCCTCCACTTCCACATCCCTTTCCTCATTTTTCTTTTTTACTGTGATAATTTACTGTATCGGCCGGATGTGGTGGCTTACGTCTGTAATCCCAGTATTTTGGGAGGCCGAGGCGGGTGGATCACTTGAGGTCAGGAGTTTGAGACTAGCCTGGCCAACATGGCGAAACTCCATCTCTACCAAAAATACAAAAATTAGCTCGGTGTGGTGGCATGCACCTGTAGTCCCAGCTACTTCGGAGGTTAAGGCAGGAGAACTACTCGCGCCGGGAGGCGGAGGTTGCAGTGAGCCAAGATCATGCCACTGCACGATCTGCCTGGGTGACAGAGTGAGACTCTGTCTCAAAAAAAAAAAAAAAAAAAAAAAGAAAAGAAAAAATGAAAAGACATAACTTATTGTTTCTAATAACTTACTCTTTCTAATACACTATGTAATTGTTTTAGCTTATTCAGCCTGCTATAACAAATTACCATAGATTGGGTGGCTTTATTTATT
>NW_012116477.1:682978-684093 GCF_000951035.1 Colobus angolensis palliatus
ACTCCATCTCTACCAAAAATACAAAAATTAGCTCGGTGTGGTGGCATGCACCTGTAGTCCCAGCTACTTCGGAGGTTAAGGCAGGAGAACTACTCAAGCCGGGAGGCGGAGGTCGCGGTGAGAGAAGATCATGCCACTGCACTTACCGCCCGGGTGGCAAAATGAAACTCCCTCAAAAAAAAAAAAAAAAGAAAAGAAAAAAGGAAAAGACATAATTTATTGTATCTAATAACTTACTCTTTCTAATACACTATGTAATTGTTTTAGCTTATTCAGCCTGCTATAACAAATTACCATAGATTGGGTGGCTTTATTTATTGATTTACTTATTTATTAAATAGACAGGGGCTGACTCTGTTATCAGCCTGGAGTACAGTGACATGATCCTGGCTCATTGCAACCTCGACGTCCTGGGGTGAAGCAATCCTCCTGCCTCAGCCTCCCAAAGTGCTGAAATGACAAGCATGAGCCTCTGCCCTGGACTCTGGGTGGCTTAAAAAACAAGAATTTATTTCTCACAGCTCTGAAGGTTGAGAGGTCCAAGATGAAGGCACTGGCAAATCCAGTGTCTACTAAGGGCCCACTTCCTGGTTCATACCTGGCCACCTTCTAGTATCTTCACATAGCAGACAGCAGAAAGCAAGAGCAAGCTCTTGTGTCTCTTCTAATAAGGGCACTCATTCCATTCATGAGGCCTCCACCCTCGTGATGTAATCACCTCTCAAAGGTGATTTTTGGAGGGACACAAACATTTAGTCCATAGCAGTAATGTAACTACTTACATTTATTATTTATTGTTTTTCCCTTCCTGCTAGGATGTAAGACCCAAGAGGACAGGGGATTTTGTTTTATTTGCCAGTATATCTCAGCCCATAGAACAGTGCCTGGCACATAGTAAGTGCTCAATAAATATTTATTGGCCGGGCACAGTGGCTCATGCCTGTCATCCCAGCACTTTGGGAGGCTGAGGGGGGTGGATGACCTGAGGTCAGGAGTTCAAGACCAGCCTGGCGAACATGGCAAAATTCCATCTCAACTACAAATACAAAAATTAGCCAGGTGCAGTGGTGCACCTGTAGTCCCAGCTACTCAGGAGACTGGGGCAGAATTGCTTG
>NW_012116477.1:689124-690321 GCF_000951035.1 Colobus angolensis palliatus
CCCAGCTACTCGGGAGGCTGAGGCAGGAGAATGGCGTGAACCCGGGAGGCAGAGCTTGCAGTGAGCCGAGATCGCGCCACTGCACTCCAGCCTGGGCGGCAGAGCGAGACTCCGTCTAAAAATCAAAAATAAAAAAAGCAGCAGCTTGGGACCAAGGAGAGTCATTGAAGCCTTGGACTAACTATGTAGTGTTTGAGAGAAAATACCCTTTTATCTTGTTTAAGGCACTGGTTTTTTGGTTGGATGTACATAATAGACTTTTTTTAAAACCAGGAATACAAATTAAGTTAGGCTTCTGTTTAACTTCAGTGTGCAATTGGCAAGCCCTTCTCCAGCCCCCATCTGGCATAACAATCCCCTCTAGCTGGTTTAAGTTGCTGAGCCACCAATTTCTATTATTCCTGGAATCTGAGTCATCTATACTCCCTGTGTTATTACACATAATACGTTATTATGACTTTAATCAAGGAAATATTTTTTTCACTTGATATATTAGTCACATAGCACCTGGATTGTCAGAAAGAGCCAGGAATGCTAGCCAGTATTGCATCATTTTATCTGTTACTTCCTCTAGGGAGTGGCTGAAAATCAGACCAGCTAGATCTAGGCAGGAACTGGATCTTGCTTTCATTAGTTTCTGCAGTTATTTTCAGAAGGAATCAGTTTCCAAGGCAGAGGAAGGAATGAATACTATTTGCTTGGTTTTACTATGAAGTGATGTAATTTACATAACAGCAAAATTACAGCTTAGAATTCTAAGTAGCAATTATAATGTTTAAAAAAAAAAACAAAACTTTGCATTTAAGCAATAGCAAAGAGTGGAAAATGTTGGATAAATTTCACACAAAATTTAAATATTTATTTAATCTCGTTTGCCTGGAGGGGAAAAAACCCCACATTCTTTAGCCCTAAAATTGAAATAGAAGAGAACTCTCACAGACAGTAAATTCAATTCTAAAAGTCCCAACGCGGCCGGGCGCGGTGCCCCACGCCTGTAATCCCAGCACTTTGGGAGGCTGAGGCAGGCGGATCACGAGGTCAGGAGTTGGAGGCCAGCCTGTCGAATATGGTGAAACCCCATCTCTACTAAAAAATACAAAAATTAGCTGGGCATAGTGGCACGTGCCTGTAGTCCCAGCTACTCGGGAGGCTGAGGCAGGAGAATCGCTTGAACCTGGGAGGCAGAGGTTGCAGTGA
>NW_012116477.1:691064-692989 GCF_000951035.1 Colobus angolensis palliatus
GGCCGGTTTTATAACCCTTCTATTTGCCCTAAAGCAAATGGGCATTAAAACCATATTTTAATATTAGGTAAGTTATTGGTAAACAATCTTTGGTCCTAAAAAAGTGAAACTGTTCTTCATTCAATGCATAAGGATTGAAAAAATATGTTGGATTAGGAGATCAGTTTAATGCCTATCAAATCACTATGGAAAATGTTTTGAGAAACTCTGGCAGTGCCAGTTTCCCCAGAGTGAGGAATGGCTCCAAAGTGTGGTCTGAAGATTGTTATTGTCCATAAGCTAGATAACTTAGGTGGTACATGGATGTGGCATTAAATAATGCTGTAAGGCCTGATGTGGTTGCTTATGCTTATAATCCCAGCACTTTTGGGAGGCTGAGGTAGGAGGATTGCTTGAGTCCAAGAGTTTGAGACCAGCCTCAGCAAATGGTGAAACCTCATCTCTACTAAAATACAAAAATTAGCCGGGCGTGCCTTTAATCCCAGTTTCTCGGGAGGCTGAGGCAGGAAGCAAGATCTTGTCTCAAAATAATAATAATAATAATAACAATAAATAATGCTACAGGGGTTCATCTTCAATCATTTGGATTACATTAAGGAGAAAGTCTCTGGTGCTAATAGATCTTTATCACCTCTCTACACTTACTAATTTCCCATGTTGAACAGACAGCAAGCCTCAGCTGCACAGCCTTTAGCAGATTACAGTGCTTACCTAGAATTTTATTTAATTAATTAATTAATTTATTTATTTATTATTTTGAGAGAGAGTCTCACTCTGTTGGCCAGGCTGGAGTACAATGGTGTGATCTTCGCTCACTGCAGCCTCCGCCTCCCGGGTTCAAGCGATTCTCCCAGCTCAGCCTCCCAAGTAACTGGGATCACAGGTGCATGCCACCACACCTGGCTAATTTTATTTTATTTTGTGTTTTTCAGACAGAGTCTTGCTGTGTTAACCCAGGCTGGAGTGCAGTGGCGCCATCTCGGCTCACTGCAACGTCCGCCTCCTGGATTCAAGCAATTCTCCTGCCTCCGTCTCCCAAGTTGCCGGGATTACAGGCACCCACCACCACACCCAACTAATTTTTGTATTTTTAGTAGAGATGGGATTTCACTGTGTTGGCCAGGCTAGTCTCGAATTCCTGATCTCAGGTGATTCACCCACCTCGGCCTCCCAAAGTGCTGGGATTACAGGCATGAGCCACTGCGCCTAGCCATTATTTATATATTTTTGAGACAGAGTCTTGCACTGGTTCATAGACTGGAGTTCAGTGGTGCAATCATAGCTTACTACAACCTCCAACTCCCGGGTCAAAGGATTCGCTCGTCTCCTGAGTAACGGGGACTACAGATGTGTGCCACCATGCCTGGCTAACTTTTTGTCATTGTTGTAGAGATGGGATCTCACTCTGTTACCTAGGCTGGCCTTGAACTGCTGGGCTCACACGATCCTCCCACCTCAGCCTCCCAAAAAAGTGCGAGGATTACAGGCGTGAGCCACCATATCTGGCCTAGAATTTTTTTTCTTTTTTGGAAATTAATTTGTGCCATTACCTGCTGTTTAATAATGCATACTAAGTTCTCCATGCATACCAGTAATATATAAAGTTTCCTGTGAAAATAAATTTGTAGAAGGGAAAGGACATGAGTTAAATTGCTTTAATTATGCATGTTGGGTTTTTTTGTTTTGTTTTTTTGTTTTTTTTGAGACCGCGTCTCCCTCTATGGCCCAGGCTGGAGTGCAGTGGCTCGATCTCGGCTCACTGCAAGCTCCGCCTCCCGGATTCACGCCATCCTCCTGCCTCAGCGTCCCAAGTAGCTGGGACTACAGGCGCCTGCCTCCGTGCCCGTCTAATTTTTTGTATTTTTTAGTAGAGATGGGGTTTCACCGTGTTAGCCAGGATGTCTCAATCTCCTGACCTCGTGATC
>NW_012116477.1:698231-699307 GCF_000951035.1 Colobus angolensis palliatus
GCCTGTAATCCCAGCTAATCGGGAGGCTGAGGCAGGAGAATTGCTTGAACCCAGGAGGCGGAGGTTGCAGTGAGCTGAGACTGTGCCATTGCACTCCAGCCTGGGTGACAGAGTAAGAGTTCATCTCTAAGTAAATAAATAGAGATGATTTAGAGTATACAGGAGGATGTGTGTAGCTTACATGCAAATACTAAGCCATTTCATAGAAGGGCCTTAAGCATCTGGGCATTTTGGTATTCACGGGAGAATCCTGAAACTAGTGCCTCATGGATACGGGGGGATGACTGCATACATCAGAGTTTCTCAATCTCAGCACTGCTGACATGTTGGGTTGAATAATTTTTGGTTGTGCATTAGAGGGTGTTTAACAGCATCCCTGGCCCCTGCCCTTTGAATGCCAATAGTAATCCCCTCCTCTCCCTTTCCCATCGAGTCGTGAAAACGAAAAATATCTCCAGGCATTGGCAAATGTTTTCTGGAGGTAAAAGCACCCCTGACTGAGACCCTCCAGCTGACATGTAGGTATTCTGTACGATCCCCTCACAGACTGGCCCATGGTCTTGGGTTCAGAACCACCAGTATAATCAAACCTCACAGGTCACAGGTGAGAAAATCAAAGCCCAGAGTGATTTGCCTGTAGTGATTGTCTTTGTCTCCTTGGGTTGCCATAAGAGCCACAAACTGAATGGCTTAAAACAACAGGAATGTGTTCTCTCACCGTTGTGGAGAACAGAAATCCGAAATCAAGGTATCAGCAAGGCCGTGCCTTGCCACTGTGCCTGTCTCCTGAATGACATTTCATTGTATAGAGGTACCACATTGTTTTCATTCATTCATTGATAGACACTTGGGTTGATTCCGTGTCTTGCTTATTGTGAATAGTGCTCGACTAGCTTTTTCAAAAAATGGTAAAAAGTGACAGGTGGACTTAATAATACAGACTTTATGTAACTCAGTATATCCGAAATGTGATCATACATATAAGCGATATAAAAATTATGAATTTGAGGCTGGGCACAGTGGCTCACACCTGTAATCCCAGCACTTTGAGAGGCTGAGGCAGGTGGATCACCTGA
>NW_012116477.1:699357-699901 GCF_000951035.1 Colobus angolensis palliatus
AAAAAAAAAAAAAAAAAAAAAAGCAGGCTGAGCACAGTGGCTAATGCCTGTAATCCCAGTACTTAGCGAGGCCAATACTGGTGGATTGCTTGAGCCTGGAGTGGAGTTCGAGAACAGCCTGGGCAACACAGAGAGACCTTGTCTCTACAAAAAGATACAATTAGCCATGTGTGATGCTGCACACCTGTAGTCCCAGCTACTTGGGAGGCTGAGGTGGGAGGACCACTTTAGCCTGGAAAGGTTGAGCTCTGATCACATGACTGCACCCTGTGCAACAGAGTGACACCCCATTTCACAAACGAAACAAAAACCTCGTATCCCAGCTCTACCACCATTTAGTTCTGTAGCCTTGGAGAAATCACTTCACTTCTCTTAGTTACAATTTATTCATCTGTAAAATAGGAAAAATAGTACTAATAATAACTGCCTAAGGGGGTAGCTGTGAAGATTCAATAACATTTTCTGTTGTTGTTGTTGTTGATGTTGTTGTCGAGACAGGGTCTCACTATGTTGCCCAGGCTGGTCTCAAACTCCCGCACTCAAG
>NW_012116477.1:703031-704633 GCF_000951035.1 Colobus angolensis palliatus
AGTGCAATGGTGCGATCTCGGCTCATTGAAACCTCCACCTCCTGGGGTTCAAGCTAGTCTCCTGCCTCAGCCTCCCAAGTAGCTGGGATTACAGGCACTCCATCAGGCTCAGCTAATTTTTGTATTTTTAGTGATAATCGCCTCCCGAGTAGCTGGGACCACAGACGCACAGCACCATGCCCACCGTATTTTTGTTTTTGTTGTTTTTTGTGGGTTTTTTTTTTTTATAGAGATGTTGTTTTGCTATGTTGCCCAGTCTGGTCTCAAACTGCCGGGCCCAAGCAGTCCACCCACCTCAGCCTCCCAAAGTGCTAGGATTACAGGCACGAGCTGCTGTGCTCAGCCTGATCTTTCACTGTCTTTTGTACTCAGTATGGGAGCAGGGTTCTATACTGTGATTTTTCTCACCTAATACTAACCCTGCCACTTATTAGCTGTGTATCACTGGGCAAGTTACTACCCTTTTTTGTACCTCAGTTTCCTCATCTGTGAAGGTGACAATATACCCAAATATGTACTTCAGCATTGATGAGATAATTGAGTACTGAAACACACAAGACTTAAAATAATGCCCAGTACACTCAATTGTTATACTTTGTTTTTCTTTTCTTTTTTTTTTTTTTTTGAGACGGAATTTTGCTCTGTTGACCAGGCTGGAGTGCAATGGAACAATCCTGGTTCACTGCAACCTCTGCCTCCCGGGTTCAAGCAATTCTGCCTCAGCCTCCCAAGTAGCTGGGATTATCTAGTGCACCATCATGCCCAGCTAGTTCTTTTGTATTTTGAGTAGAGACGGGGTTTCACCCTCTTGGCCAGGCTGGTCTTGAACTCCTAACCTCGAGTGATCCACCCACTTTGTTGTATTAGGTATTGTAAGTCAGTGGTGCCCAACCTTTTTGGCATAAGGGACCAGTTTCGCAGAACACAATTTTTTCCACAGACCCGGTGGTAGGGAGATGGTTTTAGGATGGTTCAAATGCATTACATCACATTTATTGTGTCCTTTATTTCTATCATCACACTGTAATATATAATGAAATTATTATACAACTCACTGTAATGTAGAATCAGTGGGAGCCCTAAGCTTGTTTTCCTGCAACTAGACAGTCCCATCGGGGGGTGATGGAAGACAGTGACAGATCATCAACAATCTAGATCCCTCACGTATACAGTTCACAGTAGGGTTTGCGCTCCTATGAGAATCTAACGTGGCCACTAATCTGACAGGAGGCGGAGCTCCGGTGGTAACGTGAGCCATAGGAAGTGACTGTAAATACAGAGGAAGCTTTGCTTGCTCGCCTGTTGCTCACCTTTTGCTCTGCAGCCTGGTTCCTAACAGGCCATGGACTGGTACCTCTGTTATAAGTAATCTAGAGGCTGGGCACAGTGGCTCACGCCTGGAATCCCAGCACTTTGGGAGGCCGAGGCAGGCAGATCACCTGAAGTCACGAGTTCGAGACCAGCCTGACTAACATGGTAAAACTCCATCCCTACTAAAAACACAAAAATTAGCTGGGTGTAGTGGTGGGCGCCTGTAATCCCAGCTAATCGGGAGGCTGAGGCAGGAGAATTGCTTGAACCCAGGAGGCGGAGGTTGCAGTA
>NW_012116477.1:708702-722081 GCF_000951035.1 Colobus angolensis palliatus
AGAGCGAGACTCCGTCTCAAAAAAAAAAAAAAAAAAAAAAAGAATGTTTCAATGGCTAGCTTTGTGCAGATATCATTTCAACCCCATCCAAGTGCACCAGAGGAGAAATCCAGAATTGGAATTTATATGTCCGAGAATATGGGCGTGTCTCATTTTGGTCTCACTGCCAAATTCCCTTCCCAGGAGACCATGGCAGTTGACAGTCATACCTGCTATGTAGGGAACCTGCCTGTGTCTCACGGCCTCACCCTCACCGGGTACATCCACATGCGGTTTTCTCTGCCGGGCCGTTGCACATGGACAGTGATACAGCTTCATGGTTTCCACTTGTCATTCTCTCCCCTTGGCGAGAATGGGCATCTTTTCCTATGTTTAAGGGCTGCTCAGATTTCCTTTCCTGGGAATCTTTGCTCATTTTTCTATTGGATTATTGGGTTAAGTCTTTTTTAATCCTTGTCTTTTCAACCAGCCTTTCCGACCGCTCTCTGCAGACCACCTAGCTGCCTTCCCCCTACATCCCTCACGGCAGTAATTTGGACTTACTTTCTGTTGTCATCCTGAGCTGTAATGTCCATCTCATATTGTCAAGATGTCACACAGGTATAGCATATGTCCTTGGTTATATGCTCCAGGGCAGACATGGGCTTGAGGCCTGAGTCCTGAGCAGACGTAGCACTGAGCCTTGTATTAGACAGGCATTGCATGACTATTTCTCAAATTTGTTTTGAAAAAGAAAGTCAGGCCAGGCACAGTGGCTCACGCCTGTAATCCCAGCACTTTGGGAGGCTGAGGTGGGCGGATCACGAGGTCAGGAGATCGAGACCATCCTGGAGAACATGGTGAAACCCCATCTCTACTGAAAATATAAAAATTAGCTGGGTGTGATGGTGCATGCCTGTAATTCCAGCTACTCAGGAGGCTGAGGCAGGAGACTCGCTTAAACCCAGGAGGCACCCAGGAGGTAGAGGTTGCAGTGAGCTGAGATCACACCACTGCACTCGAGTCTAGTGACAGAGCAAGACTCCATCTCAAAAAAAAAAAAAAAAAAGTTGGCCTCAGCAAAAATGAATTTGTTTCCTTTAAAAAAAAGAAAAAAATCAGTGATAGTTATTGAAAAGAGGTTATCACTCTTACTTGCCACACTTATTTTTTCAAGCTATTAAAATGATGACATATATCACATTATAATTATCAAATTATTAACAACTATTAAAATTAACTATTGGCCGGGCGCGGTGGCTCAAGCCTGTAATCCCGGCACTTTGGGAGGCCGAGACGGGCGGATCACGAGGTCAGGAGATCGAGACCATCCTGGCTAACACGGTGAAACCCCGTCTCTACTAAAAATAGAAAAAAAAAAAACTAGCCGGGCAAGGTGGCGGGCGCCTGTAATTCCAGCTACTCTGGAGGCTGAGGCAGGAGAATGGCATAAACCCAGGAGGCGGAGCTTGCAGTGAGCTGAGATCTGGCCATTGCACTCCAGTCCGGGCGACAGAGCGAGACTCCACCTCAAAAAATAAAATAAAATAAAATAAAATTAAATAAAATTAACTATTAAAGCTATTGCATTTCTGTGACTAAATTATTAAAATTTAAGCACAATAGGAGGAAAGATTTTCTCTCCCCAAAGAGGGGTACTTTAAACAATTTGTCAGACACTTTTAAGATTTTTACTTACCGGCCAGGCACGGTGGCTCACGCCTGTAATCCCAGCACTTTAGGAGGCTGAGGTGGCCAGATCACAAGGTCAGGAGTTCGAGACCAGCCTGGCCAACATGGTGAAACCCCATCTCTACTAAAAATACACAAATTAGCTGGGCTTGTTGGCACACACCTGTAATCCCAGCTACTCAGGAGCTGAGGCAGCAGAATTGCTTAAGCCCAGGAGGCGGAGGTTGCAGTAAGCTGAGATCGCGCCACTGCACTCCAGCCTGGGCGGCAGAGTAAGACTCCATCTCAAAAAACAAACAAAAAAGATTTTACCTATGATTGTACAAACCTACATATTAAAAAGCATAAGGATGTGTGTGTGTATAAACCCATGGAAAGACAGAAACATGTAGTTTTGGGAAGTCGTTAGCAACAAATCAGACTTTACATTTTGTTCTTCGATTGGCAATTTTGCAATTTTACCTTGATTACTCATTCAAAAAATATCGTGGACCTACTGTGTGCCAGGGACTACATTTTCTTGTTGGTTTGTGAGGTTATCTTTTGTTTTTGTTTTTTAGTGTTTTCCGTGATCAAGAAAATTTCAGAGGCCAGGTGAGGTGGTTCATGCCCGTAATCCCAGTACTTGGGGTGGCCAAGACAGGTGGATCACCTGAGGTCAGGAGTTTGAGACCAGCCTGGCCAACATGGTGAAACCCCGTCCCTACTAAAAATATAAAAATTAGCCAGGCGTGATGGTGCACACCTGTAATTCCAGCTGCTTGGGAGGTGGAGGCAGGAGAATTGCTTGAACCTGGGAGGCAGAGGTTGCAGTGAGTCAAGATTGCGCCATTGCACTTCAGCCTGGGCGACAGAGCGAAACTCCATCTCAAAAAGAAAAAAAAAACAGTTTGGGGCTGGGTAGAGTGGCTCACGCCTGTAATCCCAGCACTGTGGGAGGCTGAGGTGGATGAATCACGAGGTCAGGAGATCGAGACCATCCTGGCTAACGTGGTGAAACCCCATCTCTACTAAAAAATAGAAAAAGAAAATTAGCCAGGTGTGGTGGCGAGCACCTGTAGTGCCAGCTACTCGGGAGGCTGAGGCAGGAGAAAGGCCTGAACCTGGGAGGCGGAGCTAGCAGTGAGCCGAGATCGCTCCACAGCACTCCAGCGTGGGCGACAGTGCAAGACTCTGTCTCAAAAAAAAAAAAAAAAAAGTTTGGGAAGCACTGAGATGGTCACAGAATCCAGGTTTGGGATAAGCTTTCAGATTTCTTTCCCTGTCTCCAAACAGAGCATCCAACCTATCTAAGTCAATCTGGCTAAAGTTGTAATTTAAAAGACCTCCCATGAAAGGGACTTTACTGCAATCTTCAGCATTTCTCCTGAGGTTCGCTCAGCACTGTGCTCTTTGGAAGAAATTTATATAACAGACAATAAATGATGCAGTAAAGTGCTCATAGCATGAATCTGTATTGAAGAAATAAAACCCAGTGAGGAGATAGGTTAGGATCAAAGTCTCTGGGTCCCCATAGTGGTTGCCTGTGCTCCTCCAGGTGTGCGACTCAGCTAGAGAAGACATTTAGCCCCCTGTAAGCCTTTGTTTTCAAAGGAGTTCATTCTAGAAGCCAGTGTATAGAGGAAAAATTTGCGTATGGTCAAAAATGACCTTGCATGCCTTTTCTACTATAGTATCACCATCAGGGACTAGACAGAGCTCAAGACCAGAAAATGTATGTGTGCCTCGTCTCTTACCTGCAGGAGTGTACACGGTGGCCCAGATAATTTAAATCAGTCTTCTTTTTCTCTGTTTCCGTTTTCTCTCCAAACAACTAGTAGAAATCAGGTAGATTCAATGCACCTATTGGTGACTGCACTTGAATAACCATGCTATAAGTTTTTCTAATGATTAAATATATAATTCATGAAATAATTTTTCTAATTATTAAATATATAAATATATAGTTCCATGCCTGAAAGTCCATCTCAAAAAAAAAAAAAAAAACTCCTCCTAGAGAATTAAGGGAAGATTTAAAGTAAAACTACAAAGAAAAAGTACTTCATTCAACAAATATTTTCAGAATGCCTACACGTGACAGGCATTCATAAAGGCTCTAAGAAAACCATGGTGAACGAAACCTGGAAAGACTATGCCCTCCAGATAAACTGGGGAAGATACACAATAAATAAAAGTCCAAACACTCATTATCTACTTAATGGATACCCAGTTTGTGGTCCTAGTTTTCTGCAAGGAGAAACTGAGTCTTAGAGAAATTGTCACTTGCCCAAGGTGAGCCCACCAGTGAGATGAAGAACATGCTAGCCCGAGAACTTACTCCCCAGGACTCCACCTGTGCCAAATGCAGCTTCCCCACCATGGAAGTCTGTGAGGAAGGGAGGTGTGAGTTTTCCTTTATGCAGGGTGCCTACTGCATGGCTCATACATAGTGCACCATTTGGGGGTGGGAGTGGGGAGTGGACAGGATTGAAGAACTATCCAGAACTAAAACCTGCATAAAAAAATGAGGAGTAGACTTCCAGATTATCTACCCAAGTATGGGAGTAGAATCCACAGAGCCAGCATCATTAACAAGGGAAATGGGAAGAAGGAAGGCTCCTTTCCCCAGGCCAGGGATACCTTAAGTGGTTCCCTGACTTTTCAGCTTTTGTCCTCTACACAAGATCCACATCAAGGCTCCAGAGCACACTTAGCTAGGGACATCACCAAGGAAGACTAAACCCTGGCAAATGCCTACCATAAGGGGGCAGTAAGGACAGACGCGAAGTCAGGCTGACCAGAACCAAAATCAGGTGCCCCTGGTTAGGAAGTCCTGGTATCGAGGATGGGAGGAGCACGGCATCATCCCACCCAGGGGCCCAGCAAGCTTCCCAATCCTGGGGACAGAATGACCTCATGGGGATACTTTACTTTTGATACGTAGTTTTCTAACAGGAAAGTTTAAAAATAGAGAAAGTAGAAAAAAAAATACAATAAGCAGCCTTTTATCCTTCTTTCAAAGTAACAACTGTTAATGTTTCTTTTTTGGAGATGGAGTCTCGCTCTGTTGCCCAGGCTGGAGTGCGGTGGCACGATCTCGGCTCACTGCAATCTCCGCTTCCCAGGTTCTAGCAATTCTCCTGCCTCAGCCTCCTGAGTAGCTGGAATTACAGGCACATACCACCATGCCCGGCTAATTTTTTGTGTTTTAGTAGAGACGGGGCTTCCCTGTGTTCCCCAGGCTGGTCTCGAACTCCTGAGCTCAGGCAATCCACCTGCCTTGGCCTCTCAAAGTGCTAGGATAACAGGCGTGAACCACCGTGTCCAGCCACAACTGTTAACATTTCATATTAGCTTTTTTTTTTTTTTTTTTGAGACAGAGTCTCACTCTGTCGCCCAGGCTGGAGTGCAGTGGCGCGGTCTCCGCTCACTGCAACAACTCCCAGGTTCAAGCGATCCTCCTGCCTCAGCCTCCCGAGTAGCTGGGAATACAGGTATGTGCCATCATACCCGGCTAATTTTTGTAGTTTTAGTAGAGATGGGGTTTCATCATCTCAGCCAGGCTAATCTCAAACTCCTGACCTAAAGTGATGTGCCAGCCTCAGCCTTCCAAAGTGCTGGGATTACAGGCATGAACCACTGCACCTGGCCGAACGTTTCATATTAGCTTTAGGACATTTTTTTTCAGATAGTTATTTTCTTTTATTTTCATCTTCCTTTATATTTGACCCTGTTTTTCTTCTTACTGCATTTTGAGTTAAATGTTAGCTTATTTATTTTTAATCATTTCCTACATTTGAAGCTATATATTATCCTATTTATCACTTCAGGTGCATCCTGCTTTTTTTAGTGGTGGTGGTTGTAGTTTTGAGATGGATTTTCACTCTTGTTGCCCAGGCTGGAGTGCAGTGGCACAATCTCGGCTCACTGCAACCTCCGCCTCCCGAGTTCAAGCGATTCTCCTGCCTCAGCCTCCCAAGTAGCTGGGATTACAGGCAAGTGCCACTATGTCCCGCTAATTTTGTATTTGTAGTAGAAATGGAGTTTCACCATGTTGGTCAGGCTGGTCTCAAACTCCCTGAATGACTTCAGGTTATCCACCCACCTCAGCTTCCCAAAGTGCTGGGATTGCAGGCATGAGCCACCACACCCAGCCATCCCACATTTTTTTTTTTTTTTTTTTTTTTGAGACGGAGTCTCACTCTGTCGCCCAGGCTGGAGTGCAGTGGCGCGGTCTCCGCTCACTGCAACAACTCCCAGGTTCAAGCGATCCTCCTGCCTCAGCCTCCCGAGTAGCTGGGACTACAGGCGCCCGCCAGCTCGCCCGGCTAGTTTTTCATATTTTTTAGTAGAGACGGGGTTTCACCGTGTTAGCCAGGATGGTTCCGATCTCCTGACCTCGTGATCCGCCCGTCTCGGCCTCCCAAAGTGCTGGGATTACAGGCTTGAGCCACCGCGCCCGGCCCCATCCCACATTTTTTAAAAAAGAAAACTTCTGCTTACATACAAGCATGTTTAATTGTGCAATTTTCATAGATACATACAGTGAATATATCATACATATTTTTAAAATACCACCATTATTTAATTTTCTTCTTTTTAAAGGAAAGTTCTACCCCCTTCTCCCTTTCCGCCATAATACTCCTCAGCCTCTGGAGCAGCTGGGATTACAGGCACCCGCCACCACGCCCAGCTAATTTTTGTATTTTTAGTAGACGGGCTTTCCCCATGTTGGCCAGGCTGGTCTTGAACTACTAACCTCAAGTGATCCGCCTGCCTAGGCCTCCCAAAGTGCTGGGATTACAGGTGTGAGCCACTGTTTGCCCGGCCTGAACAAAGGATTTGATTATAAAAGATTCAGTCAGTTGAGAGAGACCCTAGCACTTATCTGATCTGACCTCCTTGTTTAAGAAATGCTGGGAGGCAGGACAGAAAGCCACCCTGGCTAGCTGAGGTCACCATTCCCGGGCTTCTCATCATACCTGCCACAGTAGCTGCTGTTAACAACTTTCTTCTCCTGTGACACCTGGAATTTTTTCTTTCAAATACTCAAAGGTGTGTATTGCGGTATTGTTAATGGTAACAAACACAAAAACAAAACTAACAGAAAACCTCTAGAAACAAAAGGAAAAAATCCTGACACACACCTTGGAATATTATATAGACCTTAAATAAAATGAAATAAAACTGGAAAAATTGTCTTACAGGAGTTTCAGTTAAGTATTGTTGAGGGAGGAGAGAGGCTGAGGCACAAGAATTGCTTGAACCCAGGAGGCGGAGCTTGCAGTGAGCCAAGATCGCGCCACTGCACTCCAGCCTGGCTGATAGAGCGAGACTCCGTCTCAAAAAAAAAAAAAAAAAATATGTTCACTCGTGCATCCACCCAGCAGAAACTGAGTACTTGCGATGTGTAGACACTAACCTAGATACTTTGAACTTGACCAAGAAGAGGGTGGAGAAGACTCTGGCTCTTAGGGAGCTAATGTTCTATTGGGGAGAAGCAGATGATGAAGCACAGATAAATGATATCCACTCTATGCTATTAAAAGGGCTGGAATTTGGAAGATGATGGTAAAGAGCTCTTTAAGGGCCGGGCGCGGTGGCTCAAGCCTGTAATCCCAGCACTTTGGGAGGCCGAGACGGGCGGATCACGAGGTCAGGAGATCGAGACCATCCTGGCTAACACGGTGAAACCCCGTCTCTATTAAAAAAAATACAAAAATCTAGCCGGGCGAGGTGGCGGGCGCCTGTAGTCCCAGCTACTCCGGAGGCTGAGGCAGGAGAATGGCGTGAACCCGGGAGGCGGAGCTTGCAGTGAGCTGAGATCCGGCCACTGCACTCCAGCCCCGGCAACAGAGCGAGACTTCGTCTCAAAAAAAATAAAAAATAAAAAATAATAATAATAAAAAAAGAGCTCTTTAAACAGGTGACATTTACGCTGAGCTGTGGACCTGGCCAGCAATCAAATCTGAAATTGTTTTCTATGTATTAGTGATTCTCATAACTTTAAATTTGTAGGTGTTCCTATGCATTCATAGTTATTTCTGATTTTGAGAATCAGGGAAGGGCAATTTTGCAATGAGTCTAATTACTAGAGCTTCAGGGTCTGAGCCTGTATGTAAATTGGAAGCAAATACCTGTTTTCTGAAAATTCACCAGGTGAGTCTGATCCATAGGTGGGCTTGGAAATAACTTTATTATGGGAGTATCAGAGAGGAGGTGTGAGCCCCCAGACATGCAGTGAAAAGACGTAGGGAGAAGGTAGGTGAGGATTTGAATTGAAAAGACTCTTTGTGCCTGCTGCAATGGCTCATGACTGTAATCCCAGCACTTTGGGAGGCCGAGATGGGCAGATCACCTGGGGTCAAGAGTTTGAGACCAGCCTGGTCAACATGGTGAAACCCCGTCTCTACTAAAAATACAAAAATTAGCCAGGCGTGGTGGTGCATGCCTGTAATCCCAGCTACTTGGGAGGCTGAGGCAGGAGAATCGCTTGAACCCAGGAAGCAGAGGTTGCAGCGAACTGAGATTGCGCCACTGCACTCCACCCTGGGCAACAAGAGCAAAACTCCTTCTCAAAAAAAAGAAAAGAAAAAAAGAAAAGGCTGTCTGGGAGAACTTGTTCCCCTTCCCCCTCAGACCCTATGCCTTTCAAAATCTTCAACTGCAAAGAGAAATATCACAGGGGCCCCACACCCCCACCCCAGGAAACCTCCCAGGACTATTTCTAGAGCTTGACTTATTTGATGTGAAGTAGATATATAACAAACAGTGGTGGTCTGCTGGAACACCAGGAGAAAGAAAAATCTAGAATTGCAAATGTAAAACTCCCGCCCTCCGACAAAGATTATGCTGATGAAACTGAGAGCTCAAACAGAAGCAGAAATGGTCAGATACCCGAATATCCATGAAGGAAAATGCCAGGGGCAAGTCACACGAGCCATCCCCCATCCCCTGTTATTATTCTGGGAATAATAATACCTTCCTCAAAGGGATGTCCTGAGGATTAAAAATAAGACCGTTTTTCATGTCAGGCCTTGAGCAACCCCTCCATGCTTAGGGAGGGCTTAACCCAGGTTCCTCTAGTTCCCTTCCCCCAAGCAAATTCCTCCTCCAACGTTTCCACTCTGTCGGAGAAATCCCTGTGGTGACTGTGTACATTATCTGGATATTTAGCTAGTGGGCTTACCCAGGTGGCATATTGTAACTTTACTCCGACAATTTGGAAAAACAAACAGAGCAGTTCTGACCTTTCCAAGTGGTTTTGCTTCTGCATCCCCTCAAAGCCTGCCCATTCGGTAGGATCCTGTCGCCTTTAAACTGGGAAGTTCCAAACTGCACATGGGGCGTGGGTTT
Organism: Colobus angolensis palliatus; assembly: GCF_000951035.1. Taxonomy (NCBI): domain Eukaryota; kingdom Metazoa; phylum Chordata; class Mammalia; order Primates; family Cercopithecidae; genus Colobus; species Colobus angolensis. The sequence continues at coordinate 717,709 of NW_012116477.1, forward strand.
GGCCAAGAGGTTCCTTTTTTGTTTTACCACCTTAAAATGCTAACTATGCTCATGGCTGAGGTCAATTCTATAAATGTTCTTTCTGTTGTTTGCACTTATCTGATCTTGTCCTATCAAGGGGCTTAATCTCACTCTTACTGGAAATGACAATTTAGTCCATTTTAGGATGCCGCTTTCACAGCTGTTTCAAGGCTGTGTTGTGAAAACAACCCAAAATGGTACTGGGTTTGTTCTGTTTACACAACTGTGGGGAGGTGGGGAGTGAAGCGCGTTTGAAAGTCACTTCATTTAAATGTCCTCATGAAATATATATATATTTATATAAATTTCATGAAATATATAAGACATAAATGTATATGTAATATAAACATATAATCTATATATAATATAAATATATATACACATTTGTATATATTTATATGCAAAGGATTTGCTTCAAGTGATATGTTTGGATCATATGGAAATTTGCCGAACAGAATTTTGGTCTGAGCATCTACACCTCAGTCCTTTGAGAGACGCTTTGAGATGTTTGAGATCGTTTGCACGCTCCTTTGAGACCCATTCCTGGAGCTCCGAAGGCTTATTGGATATTTCTGCGGAGTATGAGAGTGACTGACATAGGTACTTTGTTAAACATTTCCAAAAGGGCTATATTAAGAAGGAAATAAAAATCCACCTCTTGTCCAACTCCTGGTTAGCACTCAGGTGTGTTTCCTTCCAGCCTTTTCTCAATGACCTGCAGTCAGGCTTTTCAACCTTCAGCCCTGTGCCTAAGGCTGGCATTCCTGCTTGTATCCTATCTGCCCACGTTTTGTCTGTATTCACAAGCCCCGCTCAAATTGCTGTTTTAGAAAAATCTAGGGCTGGGTGCAGTGACTCACGCCTGTAATCCCAGCACTTTGGGAGGCTGAGGCAGGCAGATCACAAGGTCAGGAGTTCGAGACCAGCCTGGCCAACATGGTGAAACCCCATCTCTACTAAAAATACAAAAACTAGCCGGTCATGTGCCTGTAATCCCAGATACTAGGGAGGCTGAGGCAGGAGAATTGCTTGAACCTGGGAGGCAGATGCTGCATTGAGCGGAGACTGGGCCATTGCACTCCAGCCTGGGTGACAGAATGAGACTCTGTCTCAAAAAAAAAAAAAAGAAAAAGAAAAAAGACCTAAAATGGTCTTGAGGGAAGGTTGGGGGAAGGGAGGAGGGAGGAATGAATCATTTAGAAAAGCAACCGCAAACGGAGAAGAGCTTTATTTTTTACTTCATAATTGATAGCGTGTCTCCCTTCTCCACTACCCCGCAAAAAGACCCTCCTTCCTCTATTCCACCTTCCCAAGGCAGTTCACGCTTTTTGTACCTGGGATGAAAAGGGAGGGGAATTTACTGCCCTCCGTGGAAATGTCCAGGGTCAAATTATATACTCTCATGGTAGAGAGAGGGGAATGGGAGTCGGGGCAGTATGGTTTTCACAATTCCTAGCCAGGCTTTAGCCCTGGCTGACTCGCTTGCGTCATGATAATACAATTTTGTATGTTAAACAACAGATGTCAAACAGAAGAAAGAGACGGGGCTTCGCTTTTCTTCTCTTGTGGACCTTGCTCCCCCCAAAGCAGCCATTTTTTCAGTTGCCATGACAGTGGTAATAGGAGTTTATCATTTTCCCATGCCTGCTGCATGCTAATGTGGAATCAATTCATGACTCTTATCTGGTTGGGCTACCAAGGATCCCAACCACACACAATCTGGGTTTGTGGAGCGGTATAGAGGGCACCATGGACTTTTCGCCCTCCTCACAATCCTCAGCTCCCAGTTAATGGAGCAATTTATGTAAAGCAGAAGTTTTTATTTGCCTATTAAAATATCAGTTACAATCAGCCTGAGAACTACTGATGGTCTGTGCACGTATTGACAAAGCAGGTTGATCTTCGCCTCTTGTGAAAAGAAGTCATAAAGAACAAAGATCATCTAGACAGAAATCATACATAATATCTGGAAATCATATATGTATTACATAACAATTTCACCCTTACGTCTTAACGCTAACCTAACTTTCAAAACAAGACCCATTTACACAGAGCAAGGAAAGAAAGACTTTGAGAAACTTAACTAAAACTGAGAAAATCATAATTTTTTATAAGAAGAACACCTTCTTTTAGTGAACAAAGGTGATATAGAAATCAAGAAAAATCACATTTGAAAAGACTCGGAATGAAGGAAATGTATTCTTTAAAAATGAACAGGAAGGAAAAAAGGAAAAATCGTTAAACCCTGATGGTAGATACATGAATGTTCCTTGTGGTATTCTTGGTACTTTTCTGTATATTTGAAATATTTTATACTTCCTAAAAAAGGTATGAGTCAAAATCTTTCAGTTTGGCTTGTAATTAACAATGTTTAAGCCACAGCCAAATGAAGAAAAAAGAAGAAACAGAAGAAACGATGTAGCAGGGTGGAAACAAAATTAAACCCCAAAGTGATTTATAGCATCCTTAGGTTTATTTCCCTCTTAATTTCTAACAGAATGTGGCAGTACTTGTCAGCTGACGTTTGCCTTTTTTTTTTCCCCTTCCTAATCTCTTTAAAAAAAATGTGTGCATCAAGTAACCACCAAAATGATTACTTCAATTGTGGGTAGAGTTTATTCTCCAGAATAGAAAAACCAGTTGCTTTTATTTGCATTGTCCTCCTTATTTTTTAGGCATCTGGCACATTTTATTCCTTTTTTGTTATTTTGAGTTGTCCTTTTATCATTATCTGCAGGAAGCAGCATTAGCATGCCGCAGATAAGACCACAGATCCAGATGTGCATATCAAAGGATGAACAGCTACTTATTAAGAAAAACTTTTCTTTTTAAGCCCAGCTTCTGTTCAAAGGAATAATAAAGCCTATGGCGTTAGTGACAAACTGGTAATTCAATGCCTTGTCACCGCCATGCATTGGAATGGAAAAAAAGGAGGGGGAGGTCAAAGAAATTGGTAAGGTCCACATTTTAGAAAGCTGAAAAGGCAGAACTAGTGTAAAAGTTCATCTTCTCCAGATGCATGCATTTATATCCTGCTGTGTTTATACACTTTTTTTTTTTTCCTGGGGGAAATGAAAGAGCCACAAAAATGGGCTGGCTGTTACGATTAAGGATGGATTCCGAATCACCAAAATTATTTTTAGAAGAATGAAATATGTTTCCTTTGAAAGCATCTGATTTCACCATCGACCTCTGGTTCCTTTGTGCTTGAAAATATACTTAATAACGCCAGCCGTGCATATCTGTAAAAGAGTCGACACTGAGAGTTTGCAAAGTAAATCTAAATGTCTCTTTCACTGTTGCTCTGTTTCTAACATTAGGTCACTCCCCGCTTGCTAGGATGTGTGTGTCTTCTGTATCTCTAGGAATTTACATCCGTAAATGCACATATATACATATATACATGCATAAATGCATATCTATACACATACATTGCCGTGGTTTTTTTTTTAATGCTGTCATACCATAATGACAGTCATACTTCTTTTATCTCACTCAGCTATTAGACTTGCCAGTCTTTCCAAATTGGTACATTTAAGTCTGCCTCATTCTTCAATATTTATACATAGTCCATGGAGAGATATATCATGACATATACAACCACTTCTCTTTTAGTGGCCATTTAGTGTTTTTCAGATTTTTCATGATTGCCAACAATGATGCAGTACGTGCCTTCATTCAGCTATTTTTGTGAGCTGATCCTCTCCTGTGATGTGTTACTTTTGTTTCATTCTCTCTGTTATCCAACAAAGATTTCTTTAAGTCTCTGGGAAAACTTATGCATCTATATTCTTAAGCCTAAAATAAATTAGATTTAGAAATGTCAGTCTCTTACTTTTTCCTTAGACGTAAGATTTCAGAAAACGGTCACATGTAAATTCATTCTGAGCCTCTGCCTTTGCTCTTGGGTTCCTAAACTGAGTTTTATTACTGACTAAAAAATGACTTCAACTGAAGTAATATTTACGAGGATTGTTTTAAAAGTTAGTTATCTGAGTCTTAAGTCTGTGAAACTAGCATTGGAGTTTTTTTAAAAAACATGATTAGCAACAAAAGAAAAAAACAATAAATTAAACAATAAATAAAAATTAAAAATAAGAAAAAAAACATTAGCCTTCCCGTTTGGTAAATAAGCCACGATGAAGTAAAGAAACTTAGCCCAGGACATAGGCCTACTAAATTAATTTTACCATAAAAATGATAGTGGTAGGCTGAGCACAGTAGCTCACACCTATAATCCCAGCACTTTGGGAGGCCGAGGTGGGAGGATCACCTGAGGTAAGGAGTTCAAGACCATCCTGGCCAACATGGTGAAACCCTGTCTCTACTAAAAATACAAAAATTAGCTGGGC
>NW_012116477.1:722436-724363 GCF_000951035.1 Colobus angolensis palliatus
CCAGGCGTGGTGGCACGTGCCTGTAATCCCAGCTACTTGGGAGGCTGTGGCAGGAGAACTGCTTGAACCCAGGAGGTGGAGGTTACAGTGAATGGAGATGGCGCCACTGCACTATAGCCTGGGGGACAGAGCAAGACACCATCTCGGAAAAAGAAAAAAAGAAAAAAATGATACTGGTTTAAATCCTATCAACATATACAGAGGGATCTATACTATGACATTATTTATGATAGTAGAAAAAATAGAAATGCCTAAATATTCACCATGAGAGGTTTTCCTTAAAAATTTATGGTACATGGCCAGGCACTGTGGCTCATGCCTGTAATCCCAGTACTTTGATAGGCCGAGGTGGGCCAATCATGAGGTCAAGAGTTCAAGATCATCCTGACCAACATGATGCAACCCTGTCTCTACTAAAGATACAAAAATTAGCTGGGCATGGTGGCACATGCCTGTAGTCCCAGCTACTCAGGAGGCTGAGGCAGGAGAATCGCTTGAACCCGGGAGGCAGAGGTTGCAGTGAGCAGAGATTGCAGATCGCACCACTGCACTCCAGCCTGGGCAACAGAGTGAGACTCTGTCTCAAAAAAAAAAAATTATAGTACATGCAAAGGATAAAATACCACTAAAATAAATGAGCAAATATTCTGACAGGAAATGCATCGGGTGTATTGCCAATTGAAAAGACAAATTGCTTGGGCTCAAGTGGTGCGTGCCTGTTCCCAGGTACTCAGGAGGCTGAGGCAGGAGGATTGCCCAAGCCCAGAAGTTTAAGATCAGCCTGGGCAATGTAGCAAAAGCCCCATCTCAAAAAATAAAAATTAAAAAATAAGGTAAATTGTAAATCTACATGTGTTAGATAATCTAACCATAAAGATGGTTAAAGTGGTGAGGAGTGGATGGAAGATGGGGGGCTCCTATTAATAAGAGTTATCCCCAAGGTATGAAAGGACTAAGGAAAAGAAGAGGCATGGTCAGGCACGGTGGCTCACACCTGTAATCCCAGCACTTTGGGAGGCCGAGGTGGGCGGATCACGAGGTCAGGAGTTCAAGACCAGCTTGGCCAACATGGTGGAAACCCCGTCTCTACTGAAAATACAAAAATTGGCCGGGCATGGTGCTGTGCACCTGTAATCCCAGCTACTCAGGAGGTTGAGGCAGGAGAATTGCCTGAACCCAGGAGGTGGAGGTTGCAGTGAGCTGAGATAGCGCCACTGCGCTCTACCCTGGATGACAGAGCAATAGTCCATCTCAAAAAAAAGGCATTAGGTATTTCAATATTTTCATACTAGTTAACTTATTTGTATGTGTGTGTGTTGGAAATATTTCAAATCTATTCTTTTTTTTTTTGAGACAGAGTTTCACTCTTGTTGCCCAGGTTGGAGTATGGTGGAGCAACCTTGGCTCACTGCAACCTCTGCCTCCCGGATTCAGGCGATTCTTCTGACTCAGCCTTCTGAGTAGCTGGGATTAAAGGCGCCAGCCACCACACCCGGCTAATTTTGTATTTTTAGTAAAGACGGGGTTTCTCCATGTTGGTCAGGCTGGTCTCGAACTTTCGACCTCAGATGATCCACCCGCCTTGGCCTCCCAAAGTGCTGGGATTATAGGCATGAGCCACTGTGCCCAGCTCAAATCTATTCTTGCGGCTATTTTGAAATACACAATACATTCTTGTTTACTACAGTCACCCTACTGTGCTATAGAGCACTAGAACATACTCCTTCTATCTGATTATATGCTTGTACCCATTAACCATCCTCTCTTCATCCCGAACCCCCTAGTTAACTGATTTACAGTGGCATGTAAATCTTTTCCTATTTAAAAGTCATTATTGGCCGGGCGCGGTGGCTCAAGCCTGTAATCCCAGCACTTTGGGAGGCCGAGACAGGCGGATCACGAGGTCAGGAGATCGAGACCATCCTGG
>NW_012116477.1:724908-728009 GCF_000951035.1 Colobus angolensis palliatus
AAAAAAAAAAAAAAAAAAAAATTTAACCAGTTTACAATTATCTTACATCCTTATTATTTAACTTTTCATGGGTGTATATCCCCTTGGTTCAAAAGTCTAAAACTAGGCCTGGCGAGATGGCTCATGCCTGTAATCCCAGCACTTTGGGAGGCTGAGGCAGATGGATATCCTGAGGTCAGGAGTTCGAGACCAGCCTGGCCAACATAGTGAAATCCCGTCTCTACTAAAAATACAAAAAAATTAGCTGGGCATGGTATCATGTGCCTGTAGTCCCAGTTACTAGGGCAGCTGAGGCATGAGAATCACTTGAACCAGGGAGGTGGAGGTTGTAGTGAGCCGAGATCGTGCCACTACACTCCAGCCTGTGCAACAGAGCGAGACTCCATCTCAGAAAAAAAAAAAAAATCATTTTCTAGTTTTAGAGTTTATTATTTTTTTTTTTTTTTGAGACAGGGCCACCACTCTAGTCACACCTCTTCTTTTCCTTAGGATCTTTAAAGACTTAGTTTGATTATGTCACATTTAGCATGAGCAAGTCCATTTTTGTTTGGTCTGTTGAGGCCTAGTGTATGAGCTCAATCCAAAACAATGGCCTCCCATAATTTTGTTTAAAAATTCCCCTTTTTGGCCAGGCACGGTGGGTTATGCCTGTAATCCCAGCACTTTGGGAGGCTGAGGCGGGTGGATCACCTGAGGTCCGCAGTTTAAGACCAGCCTGGCCAACATGGTAAAACGCCATCTCTACTAAAAATACAAAAATCAGCCAGGTGTGGTGGTGCATGCCTGTAATCCCAGCTACTCGGGAGGCTGAGGCAGGAGAATAGCGTGGACCCAGGAGGCAGAGCTTGCAGTGAGCCAAGATTGCGCCACTGCACTCCAGCCTGGGAAACAGAACGAGACTCCGTCTCAAAAAGAAAAAAGAAACAAGGAGCCTTTAAAAAGCTGCAGTTGCTGCTAACAGACTTTAAATTTATAAGCAGATAGGAAAGGAGACAGTGTTGGCCATTAATAAGTGCGCTGAAGAAAGCATAGTAGTGACTCAGGGGAAGGAAACCACTTTCACCTAGGAAGTCAAGGAAGGCTTCCTGGAGGAGGGAATATTTGAACTGAGACCGAAGGACAAAGAACCTACCATGTGAACATCTTGAGAAGAACATTTCCAACAGTGAGGCCAGCCAGGACAGATGGCCTGAGAAGGAAAGAAGGCAGGGTTGGAGCTCCATAAAGTAGACCAAGGTGGTCAGAATCAGACAGGAGAAAGTCTTCTTTGTACAAAGAGAAAGGGAGGGAAGCCATCAGAGGGTTATTGTTCTCGTTTAGATTTGGGGTTGAGGAGTTGCATTTTAAAATAAAACAAGTGTATGAGGCAGATATTAAGTTACTTTTACAATTTTCTAGCCAGGCACATTGGCTCATGCCTGTAATCCCAGCAGTTTGAGGGGCTGAGGCAGATAGAACACTTGAACCCAGGAGTTCGAGACCATCCTGGCCAACATGGTGAAACCCCATCTCTACTAAAAATACAAAAATTAGCCAGGCATGGGGGCACACACCTGTAGTCCCAGCTACTTGGGAGGCTGAGGCACGAGAATCACTTGAACCCAGGAGGTGGAGGCTGCAGTGAGCCGAGACTGTGCCATTGCACTCGAGCCTAGACAACAGAGTAAGACTCTGTCTCAGAAAAAAAAAAAAAAAAAAATTTCTTTTTTTTCCAATTTTTTTTTTTTTTTTTTTTTGAGATGGAGTCGCACTCTGTCACCAGGCTGGAGTGCAGTGACACAGTATCAGCTCCCTGCAGTCTCCGCCTCCTGGGTTCAAGCGATTCTCCTGCCTCAGCCTCCAGAGTAGCTGGAACTACAGGCACGCGTTACCACGCCCAGCTAATTTTTGTATTTTTAATAGAGACAGGGTTTCACGATGTTGGCCAGGATGGTCTCCAACTCCTGACCTCATGATCTGCCCACCTTGGCCTCCCAAAGTACTGAGATTACAGCCTTGAGCCACCACGCCCAGTCTTTTTTTTTTTTTTTTTAAGAGATGGGATCTCACTATGTTGCCCAGGCTGGGCTGGAACTCCTTGGCTCAGCAGATCCTCCTGTCTCAGCTTCTTGAGTAGCTGAGACTACAGGCATGTGCCACCATGCCTGGCAATGTTTGTTGTTTTAAAGTCTCTATTCATGTCAAGCTTTAGTCATGGTTTAAATAACAGTGGACTTTTTATTGAAATAAAACTACAGTATTCATGCAATCTAATTCTGGAGAGCCCAATGATGTGGAAATAATGTCTTCATAAAAATTATGTTAAGCAAATCAATATTTGAAAATAGAATCTAGGCATTGTAATGCTGTAAAAACTTGCATATGAGCATTTGTGGCATCAACTAAATAATAGCAGTTGAACCAGAAAGAGATCAATCAATGACTTTTTTTTTTTGAGACGCTCTTATTGCCCAGGCTGGAGTGCAATGGCATGATCTCGGCTCACTGCAATCTCCACTTCCCAGGTTCAAGAGATTCTCCTGCCTCGGCCTCCCAAGTAGCCTCCCATCACGCCCGGCTAATTTTGTATTTTTAGTAGAGATGGGGTTTCTACTGAAACCTGGCCATGTTGGTCAGGCTGGTCTTTTAACTCCTAACCTCAAGTGATCTACCCGCCTCAGCTTACCAGAGTGCTGGATTACAGGCGTGTGTGAGCCACTGGCCAGTCCCAATCAATGACTTTTAAAGAGAGAAAGATGGCTGAGCATAGTGCTAGACTGTGGCTGTTGGCTTTCGAGATGTAAGTCAATGTTGCCATAGCCTATGGAGGTGGCCATAGAGTTTCACTCAAGGATTAAGGATTCTTGATTAAGGGAGGTAAAATTCAGGATTAAGGGAGGTAAAAGTAGCACATGAGTGTCATCCAACAAAGGTGCTGTGGCAGCTGGGTGCAGTGGCTCACGCCTGTAATCTCAGCACTTTGGGAGGCCAAGGCAGATGGATCACGAGATCAGGTGTTTGAGACCAGCCTGACCAACATGGTGAAACCCCGTCTCTACTAAAAATACAAAAATTGGCCGGGCGCGGTGGCTCAAGCCTGTAATCCCAGCACTTTGGGAGGC
>NW_012116477.1:732139-739298 GCF_000951035.1 Colobus angolensis palliatus
TAATCGCTTGAACTTGGAAGGCAGAGGTTGCAGTGAGCCGAGATCGCACACTGCACTCCAGAATAACAATGTTTAGGAAAGAAGCTTCCAAAATAGTCTACATCTAAACACCAGCTTTCAGACTTCCTGGATTAGCTGCTTTTCCTTTCTGAACATCAGTTTGTTCATCTGTAGAATGGACACAATCATGTCCGCCTCATAGGGTCATAGTGGGGATGAAATGATGAAATATTAAGCATTCAATAAATGGTGGCCGCTCTTACGCTTACTGTTATAATTATCATCATTATTTTTACTCAACTTTTATCTTTGTTTTGGATAAAATATATCTGATGGGTTCTCTGATGTGGAACGGGCTCAGAATCCTGAAATGAGGAAAGCACTATTGCACAACCTCATAGGGCAGCAGAAATCCTCATCTTTTCCTCTAAAAATATGAGTGTGTATAATGTGTCACATGTTCACAGGCTCCAGGGTTTTGAGCTGTGGTGTCTACCTCCACGTTTCCTAAGAGGTCAAATGACCTCCCGATTTCATTTACCTTTTCTATTATTCTCTTCTGAAAGGGACAATGGAGCTCTTGTTTGAACAGCTTTGGTGAGCCCAAAGGAAAATTTGGTCATTATAGACAGCACAAAAGATTCGCTTTCCATACATTAGTTTGTCAATTGCTCTCTTAATGCAAGGTTGGGTAGGGAAATATAGACAATGGGGGGGAAAAAAAAGATTATTTTGTGTTTTGTGTCCACAGATAGCTGTCAATATTTGACAGCAATAAATGGAGTTTCTTTTTTTTTTTGAGACGGAGTCTCGCTCTGTCACCCAGGCTGGAGTGCTGTGGCCGGATCTCAGCTCACTGCAAGCTCCGCCTCCCGGGTTCACGCCATTCTCCTGCCTCAGCCTCCCGAGTAGCTGGGACTACAGGCGCCCCCACGTCGCCCGGCTAGTTTTTTGTATTTTTTAGTAGAGACGGGGTTTCACCGGGTTAGCCAGGATGGTCTTGATCTCCTGACCTCGTGATCCGCCCGTCTCGGCCTCCCAAAGTGCTGGGATTACAGGCTTGAGCCACCGCGCCCAGCCATGGAGTTTCATATCACATCTTTGCAAACATAAAAATTGTGCAAGTAAGAAATCCTGTTAGGTTTTCACATTGTCTCTTTTCCACTGGTCTTCAGCCATCACTGTGCTGTGTGATGTTGATTAGGTCAATAGAAAGAAGTGAGGGAGCAACACAAAGAATTGATTTTGTTGAAATTTTAGTTGCTTCTGTCCCCTCAAAATAAAACGTATGCGGCCAGGCATGGCAGCTCACGCCTGTAATCCCAGCGCTTTGGGAGGCCGAGGCGGGCGGATCACCTGAGGTCAGGAGTTCAAGGCCAGCCTGGCCGACATGGCGAAACCCCATCTCTACTAAAAATACAGAAATTAGCTGGGCTACTCAAGAGGCTGAGGTAGGAGAATGGCTTGAACTCAGGAGGCAGAGGTTGCAGTGAGCCGAGATGGTGCCAATCCACTCCAGCCTGGGCGACAGAGCAAGACTCCATCTCAAAAACAAAACAACAGCAACAAAAAACTGACTTTATGATCCAGCACAAAGTTGAATATAAAGTCAAGACTATCTTAACATGCTGGGCTACGATTTTTCTTGGGAAAATTAACCCCCGAAACAAAACAACAAATAATATTTATTCATTCTTAAGGACATCTTCAGAACTAATGCAGAGGCTGTCATTATGACTTGCATTTGGTTATAAACACAGCATAAAATAAGCTTATTTTTGCAGCTTTGATTTTTTTTTTTTTTTTAAAGAGATTCATTCTATCGCCCAGGCTGTAATGCAATGGCACGATCTTGGCTCACTGCAACCTCCGCCTCCCGGGTTCAAGCGATTCTCTTGCCTCAGTCTCCTGAGTAGCTGGGATTATAGGCACCTGCCACCATGCCTGACTAATTTTTGTATTTTTAGTAGAAATTGGATTTTGCCATGTTGGCCAGACTGGTCTTGAACTCCTGACCTCAGCTGATCCACTCCCCTAGGCCTCCCAAAGTGCTGGGATTATAGGCATGAGCCACCGCACCCAGACAGTTGTTTTATCTTTTGGTACTGTAAACAACGCTGCATTGATTAACACTTTTCATATAAGACATTAGATATTTGCACATGTATAAGTATGTCTGCACAATAAATTCTTGGAAATATAGTTACTGGTTTAAAGGACATAACGTGTTTATAATTTTGATAGATATGAAAATGGCTGTTTTACCACATTCTTGCCCACATATTATGTTATCAAACTTTTTGATCATTTGTCATTTAGTAGGTGAACAAAACCACTATCTCCGTATAGTCTATTTTGCATGTCTCTTATTATAAGGAAGATTAATCACTTCCCACATGTTTAAAAGCTACTGGTATTCCCTTTTCTGTGAACTATCGTATATATCCTGGTTTCAGCTTTTCTGGCAGACTCTTGGCCTTTTTCTGATTGATTTTGAGAAACTCTTTGTATATAGGGAAATTAATACTTAGCTATGTAAGTTGCAATTATTTTTTCCAAGTGTCTTGCCTTTTGACTTTATTTATGATAGCTTCTGCTGTGCAAGTGTTTCAATGTTATAGTTTCTGATTTATGTGTCTTAGCAAAAAAGATCTCCCCCTCTTCACGATTATTTTAACATTCTGATAACTTCTAGTGCTTTTATAATGTTTTTTTTTTTTTTTTGCAATGAAATTTTTTATCCTTTTAAAATTCATCCTTGGGTATGCTTGGAAATGTAGCTCTAAGTTTATGGTTTTTCTAGATAGCCACTAAGTTATCCCAATACCATTTATGGTCTAATTCATTTTTCCCCCTTACTCATTTTTGTTTGTTTGTTTGTTTTTGAGACAGAGTCTAGCTTTGTCACCCAGGCTGGAGTGCAATGGCGCGATCTCAGCTCACTGCAAACTCTGCCTCCCAGGTTCAAGCGATTCTGCAGCCTCAGCCTCCCGAGTAGCTGGGATTACAGGCGCCTGCCAGCATACCTGGCTGATTTTTTTTTTTTTTTTTTTTGAGACGGAGTCTTGCTCTGTCGCCCAAACTGGAGTGCAGTGGCCGGATCTCAGCTCACTGCAAGCTCCGCCTTTCGGGTTCACGCCATTCTCCTGCCTCAGCCTCCTGAGTAGCTGAGACTACAGGCGCCCGCCACCTCGCCCAGCTAGTTTTTTTGTATTTTTTAGTAGAGACGGGGTTTCACCGTGTTAGCCAGGATGGTCTCGATCTCCTGACCTCGTGATCCGCCCGTCTCGGCCTCCCAAAGTGCTGGGATTACAGGCTTGAGCCACCGCGCCTGGCCGATTTTTGTATTTTTAGTAGAGACAAGGTTTCACTATATTGGTCTGGCTGGTCTTGAACTCCTGACCTCAAGTGACCCACCCGCCTCAGCCTCCCAAAGTGCTGGGGTTACACAGGCGTGAGCCACTGTGCCCAGCCACTCCCTACTCATTTTAAAGGCAATTTTTATCACATGCTAAATGCCCAAATATAATTGGCTTCATTATATATAATTTTAAAATTGTTATCTTATAAATTAAAGTGGCCACACAGAAGTATATGTATGTGTACACTTTGATATTTAACCCATTAATGTAACATTGCCAAAGGAAACAGGAACCACTAACCAAATCAGAATACACTGGAATAAAATGTCTTTTATATTAATGTTAGATGTGTGAACATGTACACACACACACACACACATACCTGTTGCCTTGGATGTGAGCCCACCAGGGCAATCTCAATTTCTTGCCAAGTTGTGAGCTGGGAATAGGTATGTGATGCAACTTTGACCAACAAGATATGAGGGAAAGTGGTTGAGAGGGCTTCAGGGAAGGTTTTCACCCTTAAAAAGGAATAGAAGGCTGGGACTTTTCTCTTTGCCTCTGGACATTGCCATCTCCCTCTGACTTCTACAACTCTTCAGCCATCTTGGGGCCATGATGAGAGGCAGCCTGAGAAAACAAGCTGAGCATACGAGAATGAAAGGAAGGAAAAATCCTGGCTCCTCCATGGGGCACAGTGGCTCACACCTGTAATCCCAGCACTTTGGGAGGCCAAGGCGGGAGGCCGATCACTTGAGGTCAGGAGTTCAAGACCGGCCTGGCCAACATGATGAAACCCCATCTCTACTAAAAATACAAAAATTAGCCAGGAGTGGTGGTGGGCACCTGTAATCCCAGCTACTAGGGAGGCTGAGGCACGAGAATTGCTTGAACCCAAGAGGTGGAGGTTGCAGTGAGCCAAGATCATGCCACTGCACTCCAGCCTGGGTGACAGAACCAGACTTTGTCTTTAATAATAATAATAAAAAAACTTGACTCCTAAATTAACTACTAAATCACCATCCTAGAGACATCCTAATGCCAAACTTCTTGAGAGACGCCCTGCTGAGCTGGGTTTCTGTGATTTGCAGCTAAAATATCCTAACATTCCAGCTTCCCCAAGATATTGAAACATTCAGAACGTTCTCTTCTCTGTGGAGCTGAACTGACTCTACCCTCTCTTTGAAGTCAGGGAGTGTGGAGTAGGTTGAGAGGGAATTTAATTAAACTCAATAGGTCAAATAAAATTATAAAAATATAGGCTACCTAGCCTGGGCAACATGATGAAACCCCATCTCTACAAAAAATCCAAATAAAAAGCTACTCCTCAGGGAGGGGGGACTGAGTGGGGAGGATCTCTTGAGCCAGAGAGGTCGACGTTGCAGTGAGCTGAGATTGCACCACCACACTTCAGCCTGGGCAACAGAATGAGACTCTGTCTCAAAAAAAAAATACAGGCTGCCAGTGGTCACCTACAACCCAAATATGTGATACCTTCACACGGATGCACAGAGAAAGCTGTTGGTCTCCTTGTGACAAATGATATTTCCCACATTCTAATGTAATATGGTATTATTTTTTCTCATTACTTTAAAGATTAATTATTTAGAGCATAGGTTAGAAACCACCACAAATGCCTTAGAGCTATTTTTGCAGAGACAGGAAATTATAGACTACAGAGAGCTAAAGCTAAAAGAAACCTTCCAGGGTCTCTAAAGTGCTGGTTTTTAACCAGATGACTTTAGAGTCATCTGGAGAACTTTAAAAAAATTATACTAACGATTGCCTCCCATCCCCAGAGAATCAGATTTTATTGGCAGGGTGTGGCCTAAGCCCCAGGATTTTTTTTTTTTAAAGGTGGCCAAGGCCGGGCGCGGTGGCTCAAGCCTGTAATCCCAGCCCTTTGGGAGGCCGAGACAGGCGAATCATGAGGTCAGGAGATCGAGACCATCCTGGCTAACACGGTGAAACCCCGTCTCTACTAAAAAATACAAAAAACTAGCCGGGCGAGGTGGCGGACGCCTGTAGTCCCAGCTACTCGGGAGGCTGAGGCAGGAGAATGGCCTGGGAGGCGGAGCTTGCAGTGAGCCTAGAGTGCGCCACTGCACTCCAGCTTTCGCAATAGAGTGAGACTCCCTCTCAAAAAAAAAAAAAAAAAAAAAAAGAATCCCTTGCTGGTGGTTAAAAGTTAATCAACTGCAGAAGGGGTAATAATGAAAACTAAGACTGCCTTGGCCTACTCCTCTTAGGAAACCACTTTTAACTCTTGCTGGTTGTAATTTTTTTTTGCTCTTACTCCTGAAATCTAAATAATACATTTACACTCCTGGCTGTTGAGCATCAGTTATAATACATTTACACTCCTGGCTGTTGAGCATCAGTTATAGAATTTAATCTTTTGACTTCTTGCTGGGGAAGAACGAAGGATTTTCTTTTGAGATGGAGTTTCACTTTTGTCATCCAGGCTGGAACACAGTGGCACAGTCTCAGCTCACTGAAACCTCCTCTTCCTGGGTTAAAGTGATTCTCCTGCCTGAGCCTCCCGCGTAGCTGGGATTACAGGCGCCCATCATCACACCTAATTTTTGTGTTTTTAGTAGAGATGGGATTTCGTCATGTTGGCCAGCCTGGTCTCGAACCCTTGACCTCAAGTGATCCACCTGCCTTGGCCTGGCAAAGTACTGGGATTACAGGCATGAGCCACCCTGCTCAGCTGAAAGAGCTCATTTTCTAGAATCGTTGTCTTTTTTGTTCTCTTCCGTTTGATAGTTATCTATCATTATTATTTTGTTTCTAAAGTACTTTTTTTTTCTTAAGGTTCCAAACAGAAAGATACAAGATAGGATAACTTTTCTAGCCATTTAGGAGATGGAGATGATTAGTAAGTTAAATGTTCAAATGTTTATAACCTGCCAAAATGCTTTGGAAAAAATAGCCTCTTCTTAACCTTAAGTACACTGAATAAATATATTGTTTGGTTGGGCTATGGTAGTAACAAACCACATTGTAGCAGATTTTTTTCCCTTCTCTGGAGTTTGAGAGAGGACCATCGGGTTATCGTGGAGTGTGTTTATATCTTGCCCTTTCCTGTTCTTCTAGATAGGTAGTCCTACAGATCACAGTTGAAAGAATTGTAATTATAGCCTTAAACCATGCTTCTATGTATTCATTCGACAAACACCAGGAAGAGTGAGGCATTCGTGATCACAGGATAAGGGTTATTGTGGAGTGATGAAAATATTTTGGAACTAAACAGAGGTGTTGGTTGCATAACATTGTGAATGTACTAAATACCACTGAATGGTTCACTTTAAAATGGTTAATTTTATGTTTTATAAATTTCTCCTCAATTAAAAATGAAGGGCAGATGCAGTGGCTCATGCCTGTAATTCCAGCACTTTGGGAGGCCAAGGTGGGCGGATTGCTTGAGTACAGGAATTTGAGACCAGTCTGAGCTACATGGCAAAACACTATCTCTACACAAAATACAAAAATTAGCCAGGGCCGGGCGGGGTGACTCACACCTGTAATCCCAGAACTTTGGGAGGTTGAGGCAGGTGGATCACCTGAGGTCAGGAGTTGGAGACCAGCCTGGCCAACGTGGTGAAACCGTTTCTACTAAAAACACAAAAATTAGCCAGGTGTGGTGGCAGGCACCTGTAATCCCAGCTACTCAGGAGACTGAGGCATCAGAATCACTTTAACCCAGGAGGCAGAGGTTGCAGGGAGACGAGATCGCGCCATTGCACTCCAGCCTGGGTAACAAGAGTGAAACTCTGCCTTAAAAAAAAAAAAAA
>NW_012116477.1:740718-742903 GCF_000951035.1 Colobus angolensis palliatus
GTTTTTCTTTTTTAAAATCTGTATTTTAAAATTTGTCCAGAAGAGTTATTTGTGTAAAATTATTTTTAAAAAAGTAACTATACATATTTATATTTATGTTCCTTTTATAGTTTACTTTTGCCACATTCTACCTAAACAATTTCCCAATTTTTGTTGTTGTCTCGCTACAGACTGTAAATTGGACTCCGTATTCATTAACATAACAGTGGAGGTGAGATTTCTGTTTTCTTCTTCTTTTTTTTTTTTTTGCCCAGGTTGTTGCCCAGGCTGGAGTGCAGTGGCAAGATCTCAACTCATTGCAACCTCTGCCTTCCGGGTTTAAGAGATCCTCCTGCATCAGCTTCCGGAGTAGCTGGGACTACAGGCACATGCCACCACACCCAGCTAATCTTTGTATTTTCAGTAGAGACAAGGTCTCACCAAGTTGGCCAGGCTGGTCTCAAACTTCTGACCTCACCTGCGTCGGCCTCCCAAAGTGCTGAGATTATAGGCATGAGCCACCGCACCCAGCCGAGGGTGAGATCTCATGATGTGAATGAACACAGCTTCAGACGCTGGTTCCTCAGGGAAGCGTGGATCTGCCTGTGCCATAGTTTCCCATCCTGTGAGTGGATTTAGCTCCTCTGTTCTCACAGTCACAGTCCATGAACAATTGCAAAATCTGAAAATAAAACTGGCTCTATGCAGCCCAGGCAATGCAAGAAGACGGATTTAAAGAAGCACAATCAAGCAACACAAGGAATTCTGGTTTTTTCCTCTATCTGAATACAAGTAAGAGGAGTCCATTTAAAGTGATTAGTGCCATTTTTATTGTTTTATTTTTATAGATGAGATCTTGCCCTGTCACCCAGGCTGGAGTGCAGTGGTACAGTCATAGCTCACTGCAGCCTCGAACTCCTGGGATCAAACAGTCCTCCCACCTCAGCCTCCCAAGTAGCTGGGACTACAGGTGCTTGCCACCACACCCAGCTAATTTTTAGATAACTTTTTGCAGCAACAGGGGTCCCGCCCAGTGTGTTGCCCAGACTGGTCTCAAACTCCTGGACCCAAGCAAGCCTCCTGCCTCGACCTCCCAAAGTGCTGGAATTACAGGTGTGAGCCACCACCCCCGGCACAGTAGCACTGTTTATTAAAGTCCCCTTTCACTTTTCTCCCTAGCTCGCTCACAGGCCCTGCGTTAGTTCCCTCTTGCTGCTGTAACATTACCACAAACTTAAAACTAAGGGGCCAACAACACAAATTTATTCTTACCTTTCTGGAGGACAGAAGTCCTAAATGAGTCTCAGGGGATGCATGTCAAGGTGTGGGCAGGGCTGGTTCCTTGGGGAGTCTGGAATGGAAAGTTCATTTCCTTTCCCTCTCCTGGCTTTCTGGCTGATCCCTTGCTCCTGAAACCCTTCTCACATCACCTGACCACTGCTTCTGTTGGTACATCCCCTCTTTCCTTCTTTGACCTACCTGCTTCCCTCTTATAAGTAAGTGCCTGTGATTACCTTGGGTCCACCTGTATAATCCAGGATGATCTGTCCATCTTAAGAGCCTTAATTTGACTGGGCGCGGTGGCTTGCAACTGTAATCCCAGCACTTTGGGAGACCGAGGTGGGTAGATCACTTGAGGTCAGGAGTTCCAGACCAGCCTGGCCAATATGGTGAAATCCCGTCTCTACTAAAAATACAAAAATTAGCCAGGCATGGTGGTGCACACGTGTAATCCCAGCTACTCAAGAGGCTGAGGCAGGAGAATCGCTTCAACTTGGGAGATGGAGGTTGCAGTGAGCCGAGATCACACCACTGCACTCTAGCCTAGGAGACAGAGCGAGCCTCTGTCTCAAAAAAAAAAAAAAAAAAAAAAAGCTTTAATCATATCTGCAAAGTCCCTTTGGCTGTGTAAAATAACGTATTCACAGGTTTTAGCGACTAGAGCACGGATATCTTTGGGGGCCATTATTCAACCGACCACAGTCCATATCATTTCATGCGAGCCTCTTGCTCTACCAGGTGTGGTACACTTCTCTATCCCGTTTCCCTTTCCTGCCATACTTAGCCACTGACACTTCTACTCCTGCCCGTCGATCTTGCTCATCTGAAAAATGGGGCTAAAAACAGCCCTGATTCTGCAGGCCTGTGGTGAGACCGGATTTAAAGCACACAGCACTATGATCAACCGCCGCCTGCTGCTGGCCCC
>NW_012116477.1:744248-754670 GCF_000951035.1 Colobus angolensis palliatus
TTAGTAGAGATGGGGTTTCACCGTGTTAGCCAGGATGGTCTCGATCTCCTGACCTCGTGATCTGCCCACCTCGGCCTCCCAAAGTGCTGGGATTACAAGCATGAACCACCGCGCCCGGCCTAGTGTTCAATTTTAATGGAACACAGCCACATCATTCATTTATGTATTGCTATGAGTACCTCTCAGCTATAGCATTAGGACGTAGCAGAGTGAACAGGGACCATATGGCTCACAAAGTCCAAAATATTTACTCTGGCCCTTTACAGAAAAAGAACTCTGAACAGGAGATATATGAATCAACATGAATAGATCCCAAAAATATAATGGCAAATTTGGAAAGCAAGTTGAAGAACGATATGTAAAATACCAATCGTACAATTTAAAAAAAGTATGAATTAATTTGAATTTTTTTTTTTTTTTTTTTGTTCAGTCAGTCTCGCTCTGCCACCCAGGCTGGAGTGTGTGGTACTATCTCAGCTCACTGCAACTTCCACCTCCTGGGCTCACACCATTCTCCTGCCTCAGCCTCCTGAGTAGCTGGGACTACAGGCGCCCACCACCACACCTGGCTAATTTTTTTTTTTTTTTTGCATTTTTTAGTAGAGACAGGGTTTCACCGTGTTAGCCAGGATGGTCTCGGTCTCCTGACCTCAGGAGATCTGCCTGCCTCAGCCTCCCAAAGTACTGGGATTACAGGCATGAGACACTGCTCCCAGCCTGAATTCTTACATGCATAATAAAATATAAGGAACAGATTGAAAGGTACGTGTACCGTCATGATAATGGTTGTCTGAAGAGGGAAGATGGAAAGTAGAATTTGAAAGGGCTGCCAAAGAGATTTCCAGTTCATTAATGATGACTTTTCCCTTTAATAAAAAGAAACTAGGCAGGGCATGGTGGTTCACGCCTGTAATCCCAGCACTTTGGGAGGCTGAGGCGGGCAGATCATGAGGTCAGGAGATTGAGACCATTCTGGCTAACATGGTGAAACCCCGTCTCTACTAATAATACAAAAAATTAGCCGGGCGTGGTGGTGTGTGCCTGTAGTCCCAGCTACTTGGGAGGCTCAGGCAGGAGAATGGGTGAACCCGGGAGGCAGAGCTTGCAGTGAGTCGAAATGGCACCACTGCACTTCAACCTGAGTGACAGAGCAAGACTACTCAGTTTCAAAAAAAAAAAACAAAAGAAACTAGCTGGTGGGTTTAACAATGTTTGCTATTGCAAACACTTTGTGCTATTCTGAGGTTTAACTATACACATACATATGTATTTATACATGTACTTAATTTTTTTAAAGGGCTGACTGTGCATGTGTTTGTATAGTCAAAATTTCTTGAAAAAAAATTACCGGGTGCGGTGGCTCACACTTGTAATCCTAGCACTTTGGGAGGCCGAGGTAGGTGGATCACAAGGTCAGGAGTTCGAGACCAGCTTGGCCAACACGGTGAAATCCCGACTCTACTAAAAATATAAAAATTAGCTGGGCGTGGTGGCAGTTGCCTGTAATCCCAGCTACTCTGCAGGCTGAGGCAGGAGAATCATTTGAACCCAGGAGCCGGAGGTTGAAGTGAGCTGAGATTGTGCCACTGCACTGTAGCCTGGGCAATAGAGCTAGACTCCATCTCAAAAGAAAAAGGAAAGAAAATTAAGGGCCAGGCGCGGTGGCTTATGCCTATAATTCCAGCACTTTGGGAGGCTGAGGCAGATGGATCACCTGAGGTCAGGAGTTCAAGACCAGCCTAGCCAACATGGCGAAACCCTGTCTCTACTAAAAATACAAAAATTAGCTGGGCGTGGTGGTGCATGCCTGTAATCCCAGCTACTTGGGAGGCTGAGGCAACAGAATCGCTTAGAACCCTGGAGATGGAGGTTGCAGTGAGCTGAGAGAGTGCCATTGTACTCCAGCCTGGGTGACAGAGCAAGACTCTGTGTCAAAAAAAAAAAAAAAAATTAAGTACCACTGTTGCACTTCAGCCTAGGCAGTGGAGTGAGACCCTATCTCAAAATAAAACAAAACAAAACAAATGGATGGTGGTCAGGCCCAGTGGCTCACACCTGTAATCCCAGTACTTTGGGAGACCAAGACAGGTGGATCACTTGAGGTCAGGAGTTCGAGACCAGCCTGACCAACATGGTGAAACCCTGTCTCTACTAAAAAAACAAAAATTAGCCAGGCATGGCGGAGGGCTCCTGTATTCCCAGCTACTCAGGAGGCTGAGGCAGGACGATCGCTTGAGCCCGGGAAGCAGAGGTTGCATTGAGACGTGATTTGGCCACTGCACTCCAGTCTGGGTGACAGAGCCACACCTTGTCTCAAGAAAAAGTACCCCAAAAAGTGGACACTTCCATCTACTGATCACCACTATTAGATTTGGCAGCCTCCAACCATACACTTCTCTGAGCATATTTGTGCACCATTTTGCTGGGTATGTTTCGTGTATACATTCTGCTCTGCCATCTGCATCTTTAAATTTCAACAATATGTTGTGGGCATCTATTTTATGAATCATTTTACTTTGTTTTTCTTTATTTTTTCACTTACAAACTAATAGATG
This sequence comes from Colobus angolensis palliatus, assembly GCF_000951035.1. Classification (NCBI taxonomy): domain Eukaryota; kingdom Metazoa; phylum Chordata; class Mammalia; order Primates; family Cercopithecidae; genus Colobus; species Colobus angolensis. The sequence continues at coordinate 746,804 of NW_012116477.1, forward strand.
CCCTATGGCAACTTTTTATTTTGAAGTAATTTATAGATCACAGAAATGTCAAAATAGTACGGTAAGTCCTATTTACTCATCACCCAGTTGCTCTCCATGGTAACATCATCAAAACCAGGAAACAGACAATGACGCAATACAGTCAACAAGGCTACAGGTCATAATCAGATGCACTCACTTGTTTTTTTTTTTTTTTTTTGAGACAAGTCTCGCTCTGTCACTCAGGCTGGGACTACTGGTGCGTGCCACCACAGCTGGCTAATTTTTTGTATTTTTAGTAGAGACGAGGGTTCATCATGTTAGCCAGGCTGGTCTCGAACTCCTGACCTCATGATCCACTCTCCTCAGTCTCCCAAAGTGCTGGGATTACAGGCGTGAACCACCGTGCCCGGCCCTCACTTTTGTTTGTTAATGTCCTTATATATAGATCTATGACATTTTATCTCTACATAACCTTTAAAAAAAAAATACAGAAATATAAAGTAGAGAACATTCAAACCCATTGTGATGTTTGAGCTGTTTTCCCCAGGTTATTTTCTCTGTGTAGATGCTATTTTTTAAAACAATAAAGGATCTTCTAAGCTGGAAATTTTTTATTTTTTGAGATGGGGTCTTGCTATATTGCCCAGGCTGGCTTCCAACTCCTGGGCTCAAGCAATCCTCCCATCTCAGCCTCCTGAGTAACTGAGGAATATAGCTATTGTGCCTGGCTAAAATTTGCTTTAAAAAAAATTGTGAGCCAGGCGTGGTGGCTCACACCTGTAATCCCAGAACTTTGGGAGGCTGAGGCGGGCAGATCACGAGGTCAGGAGATGGAGACCATCCTGGCTAACCCGGTGAAACCCTGTCTCTACTAAAAATACCAAAAAAAAAAAAAAAAAAAAATTAGCTGGGCATGGTAGTGGGTGCCTATAGTCCCAGCTACTAGGGAGGCTGAGGCAGGAGAATGGTGTGAACCCGGGAGGCGGAGCTTGCAGTGAGCCAAGATAGCACCACTGCACTCCAGCCTGGGTGACAGAGCAAGACTCTGTCTCAAAAAAAAAAAAAGAAAATTGTGGAAGAGGCCAGGCGTGGTGGCTCACCCCTGTAATCTCAGCCCTTTGGGAGGCCAAGGGAGGAGGGCTGCTTGAGGCCAGGAGTTCGAGAGCACGTGGTCAACATAATGAACCCCCATCTCTATTAAAAAAAAATTGCAGAAATCTTTCTGTGTCAAAACAAATTTAGATCTACCATATTGTCACTGTCTTTAGGACATTAAAACATCTGCACTGTAGCTATTGATTTCTCATGGAAGTTGTCACCCAATTCATACCCAGCCTTTAAATTTCATTGAACAACATGGTGGGCCTCAACTGTCAGAATTTCAGAACTTGAGCCTTGGCATTTTCTGGCACTCTGTGCCCAGGCCTCCTCCATGCCCTGCCTTGGGCATAAGGGAAAGCACTTGCTTCCCCTCAGAGTGGGCAGGCCTTCCCGTCCCTCTTCTCATTGTCCTCTGGGGGTTCACTGCCCCCACACCTGCTTAAGCTTGAATCGCTGTTAACATTTACAAAACATTTTTATGAGACATCCACCTTAACAACTTCCAGCGAAATCATTGGGGGGTCGTTGGGGGTGGCGGGTGGGGTTCTGGCACCCCTTCCCCCACTCCAGGGCAGCTCATTTCGGGTCTGATGTGAACGGTTCCATTTTGCTTTTATGCATTGGCATAAACATTTCTTGCAGCCCATAAACACCTTGGCCATTTTAGCAGTGTCGTGAAGGATGTTTATGACCCAAATATGAAAACTTTGTGAGAATTAACACTTAGGCAAACAGGCTATGTTATTCTTGGAAAGAAATATCTTCTCAAAAAGACCGAAAGCAGGCAGGGGCTGCATGTGAAAATACACCATGTCAGCACACTTACCTCTAAAACCCTAAAGATAGTCTATGATCCAAACTCTTAGCTGTTGCTCAGTAACAGGGCAGTCCTGCAGTTTTTAATGGTTATCAGCTTCCTCTATGAGTGTTTTTATAGCATTATTATGTTGCAAAGTGAATGAGGCAAAATAAAATAGGAGAAGAGATGCTGGACCAGGAGGTTAATAAAAATCCGTGTTGTCACTCGACAGCCTCCCCATACAGCTTCTTTTTCCATGCGCCTCTGAGTCACTTTGTATTGACAGATGCCATTTGCTCATTTACGATGTGATAATAAAAACCTTCAGCCTTGTTCAATGTTATTCTTTTCCTCCCCTGACAGGAGGGAACCAAATGGTTTGTAGTTCGCTCAGCAGGCATTTTTTCATTAAAGATAATAACCTTGCAATGAACAACATTTAAAAGACATTTCAGAAAAGTGGCAGAATTTGGTCAGGGAGAGAAAGATCTATGGCGACATACTACTCAGGTAGACCCAGAAACGGATCTGTAAAATGACCCAAGTTTTACACAATTAAAAAACATTTAGTAAGCATGGATGAATGCTCGACAAGTATGAACCTGAATGACAATATGTGCAGAGAAAAATCAAACGTAAGGCTCTGCTCATTTTTCCAATTATGTTGTTTGCATAAAAGACGACATTTAAGCAATAACTCCCTGATACCAACTTTTAATTATTCTTATAGAATCTTACATGAAAATATTTCCCTTTCTGCCATTAATTTGTTTCTAGTATTTGACTCCAAAGTTAAGTTAAAATGAAGCCTGGAAGTTTCATAGCTTTTATTCCAAAAAACAACACTTGACGCAGCTTTATTGATAGCAATCATTTTCAAAATTAATGGTTTTCCAATCAGGTACGGTGGCTCACACCTGTAATCCCAACGCTTTGGGAGGAAGAGGTGTGAAGATTGCCTGAGCTCAGGTGTCGGAGACCAGCCTGGGCAACATGGTGAAATCCCATCTCTACTAAAATACAAAAAAAAAAAAAAAAATTAGCTGGGCATGGTGACACATGCCTGTAGTCCCAGCTACTCAGAAGGCTGAGACACAAGAATTACTTAAACCCAGGAGGAGATTGCAGTAAGCCGAGATTGCGCCACTGCACTCCAGCCTGAGCGAAAGAGAGAGACTGTCTCCAAAAAAAAAAACCAAAAAGGTTTTCGGCCAGCAGAGCCATATGGCTTTTTTCTTAAAACATATATTGTAAGTGCTTTTTGTCACTAGTTCAAATCATAGATTAATTGTACCCACTAGTTTCAAACAAAGCCATATTAGACAGTTGTGACTCAAATTGCTCCATTTCTATATGTGCCATAAACCATAAATTAGAATTGTTGGCAGTCGACAGATGTCTTTTGAAAGAATGTAGACAGATTGCTGTGTTTTAACATTAACTCTCTAGAGTCTAGACAGAAATTCCTTTATAACCACCAATTTTTGTGTATCCTTCCTGAAATGTTCCATATGCAAATAAACCTACATAGTAAATGCAAGGCACAGGCACAGCCTTGCTTGAAAAGCACAAATGTGATCAACCATATTCAACATATTCTGCCATTTGTAGGGTTTTTTCCTTAACCATAAATAAGAACATTTCAGTACATATAGATCAACTTTAGTCTTTTTGTAATGTTCATTTCTAATATCGAGTTGTAATAATATATAATAGCAAAGAGTATTGAGAACTTACTGTGTGCCAGCCTTGTTCTAAACGCTATCTATTAACTAATTTAGTCTTCATCATCAGCCAGTAAGTATTCTGAATATCTTTGTTCTACAGATGGGGATATTGAAGAACTAAGAAGTCAACTAATTAACAATGGACTTATTAATAAACAGATTGTTTCCAGATTTTTCTTTTATTGGGGGGGGGGCAGAGTCTCACTGTCGCCCAGGCTGGATGGCAGTGACATGATCTCGGCTCACTGCAAGCTCCCCCTCCCGGATTCAAGTAATTCTGCCTCAGGCTCCCGAGTAGCTGGGACTACAGGCGCCCGCCACTGCACTCGGCTAATTTTTTTTGTATTTGTAGTAGAGATGGGGTTTCACCGTGTTAACCAGGATAGTCTCCATGTCCTGACCTCGTGATCCGCCCACCTCGGCCTCCCAAAGTGCTGGGATTACAGGCGTGAGCCACCACGCCCGGCCCAGACTTTTCTTTCTTTTTTTTTTTTTGAGATAGACTGACTCTTGCCCAGGCTGGAGTGCAGTGGCGCGATCTCTGCTCACTGCAGCCTCTGCCTCCTAGGTTCCAGCGATTCTCCTGCCTCAGCCTCCCAGGTAGCTGGGATTACAGGCATGCGCCACCATGCCAACTAATTTGTGTGTTTGTGTGTGTGTGTGTGTGTGTTTTGTGACAGAGTCTTGCTCTGTTGCCCAGGCTGGAGTGCAGTGGCGCAGTCTCGGCTCACTGCATCCTCCGCCTCCCGGGTTCAAGCAATTCTCCTGCCTCAGCCTCCTAAGTAGCTGGGACTACAGGCGCGTGCTGCCACGGCTAATTTTTGTATTTTTAGTAGAGATGGGGTTTCACCATATGGGCCAGGCTGGTCTCGAACTCCTGACCTCGTGATCTGCCCACCTTGGCCTCCCAAAGTGCTGGGATTACAGGCGTGAGGCACCATGCTCGGCCTTAATTTTTTTTGTTTTTTTTTTGTTTTTTTGAGACGGAGTCTCGCTCTGTCACCCAGGCTGGAGTGCAGTGGCCAGATCTCAGCTCACTGCAAGCTCCGCCTCGCCATTCTCCTGCCTCAGCCTCCCGAGTATAGCTGGGATTACAGGCCCCTGCCACCATGACCAGCTAATTTTTTGTATTTTCTTTTGTATTTTTTACTAGAGACGGGGTTTCACCATGTTAGCCAGGATGGTCTCTATCTCCTGACCCCGTGATCCGCCCATCTCGGCCTCCCAAAGTGCTGGGATTATAGGAGTGAGCTACCGTGCCTGGCCATTTCCAGATTTTTCTATCACAGTCAATGCAGTAATGAGTGTCCTTGTACATCCTTTTTTTTTTTTTTTGAGATGGAGTCTCGCTCTGCCACCCAGGCCGGAGTGCAGTGGCGTGATCTCTGCTCACTTCAACCTCCACCTCCTGGGTTCAAGCAATTCTCCTGTCTCAGCCTCCCAAGCAGCTGGGACTACATGTGTGTGCCACCACGCCCGGGTAATTGTATTTTTAATAGAGATGGGGTTTCACTATGTTGGCCAGGTTGGTCTTGAACTCCTGACCTTGTGATCATCCCGCCTCAGTCTCCCAAAGTGCTGGGATTACAGGCATGAGCCACCGCGCCTGGCCTTAAAATTCATTTTCTAAGTGCCCTTGAGTTAATAGCTTTTCATGCTAGCTGTCCCTTGATCACCACCAAATGTAGAGGCTGGACTAAAAGACTGAGATTGTTTTCCAAAAATCGTGGAAAAGCTATTTGCTGGACACAAATGTCAGCTTTTTCCTTTCATCTTCACTTAGTTATCAAGTTCCCCAAACTTCTAAAAATCAGTTGTTGTTATTGTTGTTGTTGTCATAAAATTCATTCTGAGAAGCAACACACACACCAAATGGTGAGTCCCAGCAACGAGAGGCTTCCCAGGTTTTCGGCAGGAGTCACTCCCCAGAAAAAGTCGTCAACATTCCTAGTTCCCTTTCTCCCTTTCCAATGAATACACAGCAAAGGCAAACAGCTTTGACTTCAAAAAAGCAGATCAATCTGCTTCCAAACTCACAGTTCAGTGCTCATAAAATCAGATCGTGAGCAAGGCGGCTCTGAGTGTCTGCACACCTTCATAATCAGCAAGACAGAAACGCACTTCAGCAATTCCTGGTGACTGGTGGGCAGCCCTGTCATCTGTGAGCTGGAAGATCAAAGGCTCAACTCCAGGAAGGGAAATGAGGAGAATTAGTGTCCCGCCAGGAACCTCTCGCCCCACAGTAAGGATAGTGGTTCTTCTTATGATCACCAGCTATTTGGGTCTTAATTTGGGATTTCATTAAGGGAATATCCACATTTGAATAAGGGGAATGAAGTTTGCTGTTTCTTTTGAAGTCCAGTTGTTAGAGTGAATCGTGATTCAGAACTGTCCCATATTTGCAAAGCCCAGAGCTGGGTCCCTGGCACACAGTAAACCCATGGTAGCTTTGGCCATGATTTTTATCATGAACATAACTTGATGGCACAATTATCCGCATGGTTCAAATAAAAAAGAGTGATCTGATCCTGCTTTTATGGAGTGCTTTGGCAATTTCTAGAATGGAGTCTGGCACATAGAGCTTAAAATCTTTCTTGTACAAATGACTCAGCTCTCCTGGGGATGATTTAGCATCCCTATGAGAAGCTGGCTGAGGCTCAAAGAGCTGATGTCATTTCCCTGAGGTGGGATTTGAACTCAGGTCTCCGGAGGGTTGCCCTGCCTTTATACTTTTCTCCACAAGTAAGCCCACGTGGTTGAGCCACTGAATTAACTGAGGTGTCTGGCTGTTCTAGTGTAACCAGTACATGGAAGAGATCATTCTGCAAACATCAGCTGTAGCCAAGCTTAACCTGGTTGGAAACTCACAGACTTCAGGGCCCCACAGACTTGGGCTCCGTCCCCAACCCTGACACTGGAGCTGTGTGATCCTGGGAAACTCAGTTTACTTCTCTGAGCCTCATGCTCTTCATATGCAAAGTTGAGATAATGGCAGACACGTTTCAGGATCCTTATGAGACTACATAAAATAACATCTGTAAAGAATCCACAATTATGGGAGGCGGAGAGACAGCTGTGTCTATAGGCCATCAAAGTAGCCAGTGGGGTAGACAGAACGGCGGCCCCTAGAGATTGTGCACATCCTAATCCCTGGCAACTATAAATATGTTGTATTACGTGGCAAAGGGAAATTAAGGAAGCAAATAGAATTAAGGTTGTTAATCAGCTGACCTTCAAATATAGGGATTATCTTGGATGTTCTGAGCAGGCCCAATGTAATCACAAGGGTCCTGTCAGTACAAAAAGGCAGCAGAAGATTGGGAGAGTGTTGTCTGTTGTTTTTCTGCTGTTATCTCTGGTACTCAGAACTATGCATGGCATATAGTTGATGCTCAATAAATATTTGTGGCGTGAACGACTGACTGAATGAATGCTATGTTAACTCAGATCATTCCTGTGACCATTTTAGAAGCTAAATTTGCCAGGCGTGGTGGCACACACCTGTAATCCCAGCATTTTGGGAGGCTGAGGCAGAAGGATCGCTTGAGCCCAGGAGTTCGAGACAAACCTGGGCAACATGGCAAAACCCTGTCTCTACAAAAAGTACAAAAATTAGCCAGGCGTGGTGGCGTGTGCTTGTAGTCCCAGCTACTTGGGAGGCTGATGTGGGAGGATGGCTTGAGTCAGGGAGGTCAAGGCTGCAGTGAGCTGTGATTGTACTGCTACACTCCAGCCTAAGTGACAGAGCAAGACACTGTCTCAAAAACAAAAAAGAAACTAACTGAATTTTGGGTTAGGCAAACCAGGAAATTTTGTGTTTAAATTGAATTTTTAAAAACAATTTTATTGCGGTATAATTTACATACCATAAAGTTCACCCATTTTTTCTGCACAGGTCAATGATTTTTTAAGTATATGCACTGATATGCAATTAGTTTCAAAAGTCAGTTTTGGAAACATTTTCATCATCCTAATAAGGTTCCCTCATTCCTGTCCTTCCTGTTTCCACCCCCAGCCCCTGGCAACCATCAATCCACTTTATGTCTCTATGGATTTGCCTTTTCAGCCAGGCGTGGTGGCTTACGCCTATAATCCCAGCATTTTGGGAGACCAAGGGGGGCAGATTTTTTGAATCTAGGAGTTTGAGACCAGCCCGGGCAACATGGTGAAACCCCATCTCTATGAAAAATATGAAAATTAGCCAGGCGTGGTGGCACACACCTGCAGTCCCAGCTACTGGAGTGGGCAGACGGGGAAG
>NW_012116477.1:754736-761747 GCF_000951035.1 Colobus angolensis palliatus
CATTTCATAGAATAGCGATCAGAAATATGACTAATGGCAGTGACGAGGCATTGTGATGTCTGCATGCCCCTTCCCGTGGAGGGCCCTGTGCCATGGGAAGGCGAGAAAGGTGCAGTGAGCATCTTCCCTTAAGGCCAAGGCTCATAGACTGTGGGTGGGGACAGCTTACCCTGGAGACCCGGAGATCTCAGAACTGGGGTAAAAGTCTATTTGGTCAACATAGATGGCGTGTGTATCAGGTGTTAGCAACATGTATCCAGCTCTTCCTTAGTTAGGTTAAAAGTGTCTTTTCCCGCCTTATTTCCTTCCTCTCTTCCTTTTCTTCCTTCCTTTTTTTCCTTCTTTAGCAATGGAGTCTTGCTGTGGCCCAGGGTGGAGTACAGTGACTCAATCTTGGCTCACTGAAACCTCTGCTTGCGGGATTCAAGCAATTCTCCGGCCTCAGCTTCCCAAGTAGCTGGAACTACAGGCGGGCGCCACCACACCTGGCTAATTTTTGTTTTGTGTTTTGTTTTGTTTTGTTTTTTGAGACGGAGTCTCGCTTGTCGCCCAGGCTGGAGTGCAGTGGCACAATCTCAGCTCACTGCAACCTCCGCCTCCTGGGTTCAAGCAATTCTCCTGCCTCAGCCTCCTGAGTAGCTGGGATTACAGGTGCCTGTCACCACGCCAGACTAATTTTTGTACTTTCAGTAGAGATAGGGTTTCGCCATGTTGGCCAGGCTGGTCTTGAACTCCTGACCTCAGGTGATCCGCCTGCCTCGGCCTCCCAAAGTGCTGGGATTACAGCCATGAGGCACCGTGCCCGGCCTAATTTTTGTATTTTTTTAGTTGAGATGGGGTTTCACTATATGTTGGCCAGGCTGGTCCCGAACTCTTGACCTCGGTGATCCGCCCATCTCAGTCTCCCAACATGCTGAGATTACAGGAGTGAGCCACAGCACCCGGCTTTCTTCCTTACTTTCTTTCTCCCTTCTTTTTTCCTCCTTCTCTCCTTTCTCCCTCTTCTCTTTCCTCTCTCTCTGACTTCCTTCTTCCCTTCCTCATTTCCACCTTCCCTCCTTCCTGTCTTTCCTCCTTCCTTCTAACTCCCCTATGCTCCAAGCCCCATATAGAGGGTGAAGGGATATAACCCAGGCCCTCAGGGTACCCCCTGCTGTCCTCCCCTGCAAGCTCCCACTTCCTGTAATCCTGCCCTACCCTCTCTCTACTAGCTGTCTTCCAGATCTGGGCGTCATTATCACTTCCTCAGGAGACCTCCCGTTCTCCCCCTCAACTCCCCCTCATCACCCCACCACCTTTCACTAATCCCCTGGTTAACTCTTTAACTTCCTCCCACATGGGACTCTAGGCACCGTGGGATGGGATCAGGCTAGCCTGTCTCCTTCACCATCGGAGCCCAGAAACCTGGCTGAAGTCTTTGCACAGTCAAGTGTCCCAATAAGTATTTAGGGTTTTTGGAGGTTTTTGGTTGTTGTTTGTTTGTTTTTTGAGACAGAGTCTCACTCTGTCACCCAGGCTGGAGGGCAGTGGCGCAATCTCGGCTCACTGAAACCTCCACCTCCTGGGTTCAAGCGATTCTCCTGCCTCAGCCTCCCTAGTATCTGGGATTACAGGCGTGTGCCATCATATTACAGGCGTGTGCGAATTTTTGTATTTTTAGTAGAGACAGGGTTTCACCATGTTGGCCAGGCTGGTCTCTAACTCCTGACGTCAGGTGATCCTCCCCCTTCTGCCTCCCAAGGTGCTGGGATTACAGGCATGAGCCACTGCACCAGGCCTAGTGTCCCAATAAGTATTTGTTGAATGAATTAATGCTTGAATGAATGAATGGAATTACACTCCCATATACCACCAAATAATTAATTTGACTTTGTTGATGTTTTTCCTGATTTCCCCAATCTCTACCATTACTCACTTCCTGAATTCACCAGAGCTGTATCTGCTTCCTGTTGCTTTTGTAACAAATTACCACAAACGGATGGCTTCCAACACCATACATTTATTATCTTACCAGTTCTGGAGTTCAAAAGTCCAAAGGGGTCTCACGGACTACAATCAAGGCATCGGCAGGACGTGTCCCTTGTGGAGGCTCTAGTGGGGAATTCCTTTCTTTCCCTTTTTCGGCTGTTAGAGGCTGCCTGCCTGCCCCGGCTCATGGCCCTGTCCACCTTCAGGGCCAACAATAGCGGTGGAGTCTCTCAGGCCGCATCCCTCTGACACGGACTCCCCCTGCCTTCCTCTCCCACGTATAAGGAACCTGGGACAAGGTTATGTTACACAGCAAGGAGGGATCGAGGTTGCAGATGGGATTAAAATTGCCAATGAACCGAATGAGATATCCTGGGTCATTTGAGTGGGCCCAATTTAGCCACAAGAGGTGTTTATTTTGTTATATACCGGGGTCAGCAAATTTTTTCCCATCAAGGCCCAGAGAGTAAATATTTTAGACTTCGTGGGCTGGGCACGGTGGCTCATACCTGTAATCCCAGCACTTTGGGAGGCCAAGGCGGGAAGATCACGATGTCAGGAGTTAAAGACCAGTCTGACCAATATGATGAAACCTCATCTCTACTATAAATACAAAAATTAGCTGGGCATGGTGGCCTGCGCCTGTAGTGCCAGCTACTCAGGAGGTTGAGGCAGGAGAATCGCTTGAACCCGGGAGGTGGAGGTTCCAGTGAGCCAAGATCGTGCCACTGACCTCCAGCCTGGGCAACAGAGCGAGACTCTATCTCAAAAAAAAAAAAAAAAGTTCAGACTTTGTGGGCCAAAAGGTAATGTCCTCAACTCCTCAAGCAACCATTCTTGCTAAAATACTGAATTGCCTTTTTTGAGACAGAGTCTCACTTTGTTGCACAGGCTGGAGTGCACTGGTACGATTTTGACTCACTGCAACCTTTGCCTCCTGGGTTCAAGCAAGGACGTCTGACTAATTTTTGTATTTTTTGTAGAGACGGGGTTTCTACTTGGCCATGTTGGCCAAGCTGGTCTCAAACCCCCGACCTCAAGTGATCTGCCCACTTCAGCCTCCCAAAGTGCCAGGATTACAGGTATGAGCCACCACACCTGGCCTTGTATCCTGTTTGTTTGTTTGTTTTGAGACGGAGTTTTGCTCTTTTTGCCCAGACTGGAGTGCAATGGCTCGATCTCAGTTCACTGCAACTTCCACCTTCTGGGTTCAAGCAATTCTCCTGCCTCAGCCTCCCGAGTTGCTGGGACTACAGGCGCCCGCCACCACGCCTGGCTAGTAGAGACAGGATTTCACCGTGTTAGCCAGGATGGTCTCGATCTCCTGACCTCATGATCTGCCCGCCTCAGCCTCCCAAAGTGCTGGGATTACAGGTGTGAGCCACCGCGCCCGGCCACAAATTTTGTATTTTCAGTAGAGACAGGGTTTTACCATGTTGGTCAGGCTGGTCTTGAACTCTGGACCTCAGGTGGTCTGCCCGCCTTGACCTCCCATTGTGCCTGGCCTGTATCCCTTTTTAAAATCTTACCATATATTATGAACATCTCCTTAGAATACTAAGCTATTTAACAATTCTATTTATTTTTTATTTATATTTAACTGCTCCTTAAAAATTAAGAGTAAAACAGCAGGGCTAACCTATAGGCAGTGTGCCCAGAGTAACCTATTTATTTATTTTTAGAGACAGGGTCTTTCTCTGTTGCCCAGGTTAGAGTGCAGTAGCGTGATCACAGCTCACCGAAGCCTCGAACTCCTGGCCTCAAGCAATCCTCCCACCTTAGCCTCCTGAGTAGCTAGAACTGTAGTTGCTTGTCACCATGCCTGGCTAATTTTTTATTTTTATTTTTTGTAGAAACCAAGTCTTGCTATGTTGCCCAGGCTGGTCTAAAACTCCTGGCCTCAAGCAATCTTGCCTCAGCCTCCCATTGTGCTGGGATTGCAGGTGTGAGCCACCATGCCAGGCCTTAACAATTCTGTTTTTATGGTTACATAATATTTGTACCATATTGTTCAATGTTCGCCATTTAGTCTCTCTCACACTGTTTTTTTTAGACTACTATAAATAATGTCATGCTAAATACCTTTGAACATAAATCTGTGTTCATATCTCTGAGTATTTCTGAGAATCAGTTCCCAGAAGTGGAATTACTTCTAACCTAACCTTTTAGACAAAAGCCTTTGAAAAGGTCAGTGGAATGAAATGTGATTTCAGCAAAAAAGGATAAAACCCTGAATATGGAGAAGCTTATGGGGGCAAAGAATTAGTTGACAGAGGTTCTGCCTTGCCAGATAGCACCAGGTTCAAATCCTGACTGTGCCATTTACTAACTCGACAGCCTTGTGTATGCTCCTTCACCTGCCTGGGCCTCAGTTTTCTCTTCTGTAAAATGGGGATATTAATAGAAGCTACCTTCCTGTTTAAATGAGATCACACACATGCCTGGCCCACAGCAAGTACTCAGTAAATAATGGCTTTGATCATTATTACCGCTGCTGCTGCTTATTTTTACCAAGACTCTGAGAGGAAATGGAATCTATAGTGTGTTTCACTGACTCTTACCACCTTGATTTTAAACCTAACATTTAAATTTGTTGGCCAGGCACAGTGGCTCACACTTGTAATCCTAGCACTTTGGGAGGCCGAGGCAGGCAGATTGCCTGAGTTCAGGAGTTCGAGACCAGCCTGGGCAACATGGTGAAATCCTGTCTCTACTAAAATACAAAGTAATAATAATAATAATAGCCGGGCGTGGCAGCGTGCGCCTGTAATGCCAGCTACTTGGGAGGCTGAGGCAGGAGAATTGCTTGAACCCAGGAGGCGGAGGTTGCAGTGAGCCGAGATGGTACCACTGCACTTCAGCCTGGCAACAGAGCAAGACTCCATCTCGAAATAAATAAATAAATAAATAAGTTGTTTTTGTTTTTGTTTTTGTTTTTTTGAGACAGGGTCTCACTCTGTCACCCAGGCTGGTGTACAGTGGTGCAAACTCAGCTCACTGCAACCTCTACCTCCCAGGCTCAGGTGATCTTCCCACCTCAGCCTCCGGAGTAGCTGGAACTAGAGTAGCTGGGACTTTAGGTATGTGCCACCAGGCCTGGCTAGTTTAATTTATTTTTTTAAAAGTAGCCAATGACAATACCCTTGCTACTAATTCCTGGGGATCCTGCAGTGTTGATAGGCATGTTCCTTAACTGGGTTAGCCTTGTTCATTTTGGAGTCCGGACAAGTTGCCTGACAAGTTGGGAATCTGTGCCTCAGTTTCTCCATTTATTAAGTCATCATGCCTGCCTTACCTGACTCATGAGGATCAGATGAAATAATTAGTTGGAAACTCAAGTAAAGAAAAAAAAGTCATATTTATAGCAAGAGAAATGTATGTTCATTAGTGCCATGAATTTTGGAATTCAACATGTTTCTACTTAGATAATACAGCATTATACTATGCATCAGTAGGGGTCTGCATAGCATCATCAAACACATGGATATTTCTGCAGCAAAAACTACGAATATTCACAGAAATTCTCTTGTGCCAATTCAACTCAAGTTTTGCCAACAAATGAGTTCAGATCAGATGAGCTTTGGCTATCAAGTTTTTTAAAGTTTGGTTTTCTGAGCTTGTTGGATTTAAATCACACCCTTCTAAGGGCATTATGTAGGTGACTTACTCCAGTGTGCACAGTAACCTTATGAGATGGATACTGTTATAATCCTCAGTTTACAGAGAGAGAAACTGAAGCCCAGAAAAGGTGAGTAACTTGCCCACACACACAGAGCTAGTAAATGGCAGAGCTGGGATCCCAACTCAGAGACCTTATACCCCTTACACCAGGGCAGTTCTTAACTGCGCACCTCATCAAGAGAGCTTATGGATTTTGTGAACCTGGATAGGAAAAAAATCCTTATATTTATTTTCATTACCTTATTACTAAAATTTAGCATTCTTTTCAATTATGAATGGAGACAAGAAGCCACAGCAACATGGGCAATACCTATGACTGTCACCCATAGGAATCCCAGGTCGTTCTCACTGCCGTTGTAGCAGATAGCTTGAGATACCATTTATGTTCAGCCGCACGCTGAAGTTACAGGAACCCTCAGATCCACCACTTGATGTTGCCATTGAATGCCTTGAAAAAGCAGCACATATATTACTATGTCACAAGATGTTTTAAATATTTCAATAATTATAGTTTGATATAATTAATTACCTTTGTGTTTTAATTTATGCATTTAATAAAAACCACTTTGAGAAGGGATCCATGGCTTTCACCAGACTTTCAAAGTCTGGTGCCAGGCACAGTGGCTCAAGCCTATAATCCCAACACTTTGGGAGGCTGAGGCAGGAGGATCGCTTGAGCTTAGGAGTTGGTGGCTGCAGTGAACTACAATTGTGACACTGCACTCCAGCCTGGGCAACACAGTGAGACCATGTCTCTGAAAAAACAAAACCAGAAAACTCCAGAGGGTCCTAGGGCCCAAAAAGGTTGAGAACACCTGACTGAGAGCTGTGTTTTTTCTTTTTCTTTAACTTTATTGAAGCATAATTGATGAATAGAAATTGTATAAATGTAAAGCATACAACATAATGATTTGAAATACACACACATTATGAAATGATTATGACAATCTAATTAATGTATCCATCGCCCCACATAGTTATCTCTGTGTGTGTTGCAGCAAGAACACTAAAGACCTACTCAGCAAATTTCAAGCACACACTGGATTATTATTAACTGTAATGCCCATGCTATGCATTAGGCCTCCAGAATCCTGCGTAACTGAAACTTTGTTCGCTTTGAACATCTCTCCATTTTCCCTACTCCTCAGCCCCTGGCAAATGCCATTCTACTCTCTGCTTCCATGGGTTCGACTTCTTTTAGATTCCCCATGTAAGTGAGATCAAGCAGTATTTGTCTTTCCGTGCCTGGCTTATTTTATTCAGTATAATGTTGCAAATCGCATGAGTTTCTTCCTTTTTAAGGTTGAATAATATTCCACGGTATATGTATAAATACCAGACTTCTTTCTTCCTTTCTTTTTT
>NW_012116477.1:770653-771193 GCF_000951035.1 Colobus angolensis palliatus
CCCGGCCTTTTTTTTTTTTTTTTAAGGAGGCACTGGCCAGGCACAGTGGCTCATGCCTGTAATCCCAGCACTCTGGGAGGGCAAGGTGGGTGAATTGTTTGAGTTCAGGAGTTCAAGACCAACCTGGGCAACATGGCGAAACACCGTCTCTACCGGGAATACAAAAAGTTAGCCAGGCATGTTGGCATGCGCCTGTAGTCCCAGCTATGTGGGAGGCTGAGGTGGGAGGATTGCTTGAGCTTGGGAGGCAGAGGTTGCAGTGAACCAAGACCATGCCACTGTGCGCTCCAGCCTGGGTGACAGAGTGAGTTCCTGTCAAAGAAAGAGAGAGAGAGAGGGAGGGAGGGAGGGAGGGAAGGGAAGGGAAGGGAAGGAAGGAAAGAAAGAATAGGAGGCATATGCAAAAACGATGGACAGATAAATAATAAAACATGCCAACCCTTTGTCCTGGTTCATTCTACTTTCCACACACCACATTCCTTGCAATTCACTTGCCCCCATTTTAGAGATGAGAAAACTGAGGCTCAGCATGGACGCATA
>NW_012116477.1:772669-781854 GCF_000951035.1 Colobus angolensis palliatus
TTAAACAGAGTCAGGCTTGGTGAAAAAAAGTACTTTTGGTGAAAGAGTCCAGACATACACAACACAGAGACTGGAGATCTCTGTCTGCCTCTCAGATCATCACTGTTTCCAGTGAGTTACCATCGTTTATTTAAATGCTTTACACTGTGATCCATTGAAACCATTCCTGCAGCGGAGGAAAAAAACAAACAAAACAAAACCCTTATTTAAACAAAACTAGATCCCTAGCATGTGTTAAAGATGGTTATTTCAGCCAGGCACAGTGGCTCACACTTGTAATCCCAGCACTTTAGGAGGCCGAGGCGGGCGCATCACGAGGTCAAGAGATCGAGACCATCCTGGCCAACACGGTGAAAACCCGTCTCTACTAAAAAATACAAAAAATTAGCTGGGTGTGGTGGCACGTGCCTGTAGTCCCAGCTACTCAGGAGGCTGAGGCAGGAGAATCGCTTGAAACTGGGAGGCGGAGGTTGCAGTGAGCCGAGATTGCGCCATTGCACTCCAGCCTGGGTAACAAGAGCCAAACTCCATCTCAAAAAAAAAAAAAAAAAAAAAAAAAAAGATAGTTATTTCAAGGTGGGATTATGGGTGATTATTTTTCTATTTCCTGTTGTTTATATCTGCACTTTCTCCAACAACATGTGACTTATGTATTTTTAAGTTATAAGGAAAGTAAAACAGTTCAAGTAGCCAATTTATTTCATTATATGCATGTATTTGTTGTGGTTTGTATGTGAACCAGCTGACCATAAGTGGCCAGCAAACTGCAGTGGTAAAATGTACACACTTAGCTTCTAGTCTCACTTCCATGAGGTTTCTTGTTTTTCTTCTTCTTCTTCGTTTTAATGGCATACTTTCTGGGAGATCTTAGCGTGTCAAAATCCTGTTTAAAAAACTGACAATTAATCCAGACACCAAGGAAAGCAAACTCTGCGTAATCTATCACCTTCCCAAGAACAACAACACCATTTTGACATGGTAGCTGCCCCCCGAAGATGTCAGTTCAATAAACATGCTATGAAGGCAAGATTTGAAGGGTTAGGTCAGGTTCCCACTCATTTGTTAATTTCTGATGGCTTATGTTCCAAATTAATAATAGCAACAGATATAATTTATTTTATTTCTTTTCGTTTTTTAGAGATGGGGTCTTGCCATGTTGCCCAGTGTGATTGTAGCACATTGCAGCCTCAAACTCCCAGGCTCAAGCAATCCTCCAGTGTAGCTGAGACTGCAGGCATGCACCACCGTGCCCAGGCAGATCTAATTTTTTGAAAGCTTCCTCTATTACAGGTACCAGTTAAAGCATGTTTCCTGCAGGCCTAATCTCACTTTACACTCATAATTACCAGATGAGGTTGTAGCTCCACCACTTCCTGGCTGTGGGACTTTCGATAAGTTGCTTCAGCTCTCTGAGCCTGTCTCCTCACCTTTAAAATGAGGACAAGCATAGTATTATCTTTTTTTTTCTTAAGACGGAGTCTCGCTGGGCGCGGTGGCTCGCGCCTGTAATCCCAGCACTTTGGGAGGCTGAGGCAGGAGGATCAAAAGGTCAGGAGTTCGAGACCAGCCTAGTCAACATAGTGAAACCCCGTCTCTACTTAAAAAAAAAATACAAAAATTAGCCAGGTGTGGTGGCACGCACCTATAGTCCCAGCTACTTGGGAGGCTGAGGCGGTAGAATTGCTTGAATCCAGGAGGCGGAGGTTGCAGAGAGCTGAGACCACACCATTGCACTCCAGCCTGTGTGACAGAGTGACACTCCATCCCCACCCCCCACCCCCGCCAAAAGAAAGACAGAGTCTCACTCTGTCACTCAGGTTGTAGTGCAGTGGTGCCATCTCAGCTCACTGCAACCTCCACCTCTTGGATTCAAGCAATTCTCTTGCCTCAGTTTCCTGAGCAGCTGGGATTACAGGCACATGCCACCACACCCGGCTAATTCATTGATTTTTTTTTTTTAATTCTACAGAGAAAAGTGTAGACGTGCATTCTGTGAATTGTTATGTGTTTAGAAATGGTATTGTTACGTTATGTCATGCTATCTTGATTGACAGAGCCGCCCCACCAGCCCACTGAAACCAGATAAAGAGATAGGTCACAGATTTAGATTTTTAATTAATATAGCTCCTCTTGCTAATGTTTAATTCCACCCACCTGCATCAGCTCTTGACTCCAACTTTCAATTTTTTAAAAATTGGAAGTGATTAATTTTGTTGTCAGCTCCCGTAGCCATGGATTCTTTTCTCCATGGATGAGTTTGGGTGAGTATGAGAATGGAATCTATCAGGCCGGGCACGGTGGCTCACACCTGTAATCCCAGCACTCTGGGAGGCCGAGATGGGCGGATCACAAGGTCAGGAGATCGAGACCATCCTGGCTAACGCAGTGAAACCCCGTCTCTATAAAAATACAAAAAATTAGCCCGGCGCGGTGACGGGCGCCTGTAGTCCTAGCTACTCGGGAGGCTGAGGCAGGAGAATGGCATGAACCCAGCGGCGGAGCTTGCAGTGAGCCGAGATCATGCCACTGCACTCTAGCCTGGGCAACAGAGCAAGACTCCGTCTCAAAAAAAAAAAAAAAAAAAAAAGAGAATGGGATCTATCTTAAAAGCTTTTTGGAATTTTTTGGTGTTTCAAAATACTGTTTGAATTTTGGAATTTGTGTCAGTTCCAGATAACCGTGAATCCCAGATCTGAGTGACAAGCTGCCGTGGTTTGATTCTATGCTAAGGTATTTCACTGTGCAGAAGGCTGCAAAACGTTGCATCCATGCACTTTGGTTCTTCAGGAATTCCTTCATCAAAAATAAAACGAATCCAGCGTCTGCTACTGTGACATGCGTTTGTGGCCAACAGTGTCTTCTAGATTCCAGTACTAAGTTTCAGAGGGCAATCAGGAAGCTGATTTCTGATCAGAGAGGGGTGAGGAGCTGGCTACGGGAATGTAACTATGGCCATTTACTATCTGAACTCATCTTCTTTATGTATGACTGCACCAGGAAGTTAACCATTCACACTGGAAATAATACAGTGAAATTTGATCACTGAACTAACAGAAATGGTTTAACTGGTTAATCAGCTTCTTTCCTTATCTTCAAAGTCACCTTCTCTCTTCCATTTTGGAAAGTAAACAGAGTACTTATAAGAAGTTGGGCGGGCCCATCAGGTCATTCTAATATCTCTGTTTTGCTAGAATCACCGGGAGGGCAAAATGAAGGAAGAAGAAGACAATAGCCACCCCATCCTATCACAGGGAGATCAAGGAAGCCGTTTGACCCTGTCTTCAGATGCAGAGTCTAAAACATGGACTTTTGACATTATCTCTACATGAGGTCATCCTCAGAGTCACAGAGAAAACACTGGTAAGAAGATGGGAAGATGACATTCCTCATGCCCTTTTTTTTTCTCCTCAAAATATTCCTGTTATCTTCTATTCATCCTCATTTATAATACAGATGACTATATTAAGTACAAACAGAACTTAATGCTTGTTCTTAGCTCCTGAGTGTTCTGTGTTCTATTTTCACTTTTTATGATGAAAATTCTCAAGCATGTAGAAAAGCACAGACAGAGCAGTTTCTATCTCTGTGCGTGCACCCATTGCCTGGATAGGGTCATGGTTCACATGTTGCCGTATTTGCTTCATCCATCATTGATTTTTCCCTTGAAGATTTCACATGACAGACTTTATGAATGTTTGTCACTAGATCTCTCAGGCTGTATCTCCAAAACAATAGGGAAGACTTTTTCAAACAACCACATTTTTCCCAGAAATATCTTTTACAGCTGGTTTATTCAAAGCAGGATCTAATCAAGGCCCATACCTTGCATGTGGTTGTTTGTGGTTGTTATATGTCCTTTGTGTTTCTCTCTCTCTCTCTTTTTTTTTTTTTTTTTTTTGAGACAGAGTTTCGCTCTTGTTGCCCAGGCTGGAGTGCAACAGCGTGATCTCAGCTCACCACAACCTCTGCCTCCCAGGTTCAAGCGATTCTCCTGCCTCAGCCTCCTGAGTAGCTGGGATTACAGGCATGTGCCACCACATCCGGCTAATTTTTGTATATTTAGTAGAGATAGGGTTTCTCCATGTTGGTCAGGCTGGTCTCGAACTCCGAACCTCAGGTGATCCACCTGGCTTGGCCTCTCAAAGTGCTGGGATTACAGGCATGAGCCACTGCACCTGGCTGTCCTGTGTCTCTTTTAAAATCTAGACCAGGCGGGGCGTAGTGGCTCACGCCTGTAATCCCAGCACTTTGGGAGGCCAAGACGAGAGGATCACCTGAGGTCGGGAGTTTGAAATCAGCCTGGCCAACATAGTGAAACCCCGTCTCTACTAAAAATACAAAAATTAGCCGGGCATGGTGAGCACACCTGTAGTCCCAGCTACACAGGAGGCTGAGGCAGGAGAATTTCTTGAACCTGGAAGGCAGAGGTTGCAATGAGCCAAGGTCACACCACTACACTCCAGCCTGGGCGACAGAGCGAGACTCTGTCTCAAAAAATAATAATAAATAAAAATAAAATCTAGACCATCTCTCCCTGCCACCCTGCTTTTTTTTTATGACATTAACTTTTTTTTTTTGAGACAGGGTCTCTCTCTGTGTCCAGACTGGAGTGCAGGGTTGTGAACACAGCCCACTGCAGCCTCCACCTCCTGGGCTCAAGCAATCCTCCCACCTCAGACTCCCAAGTGGCTGGGACCACAGGCGTGTGCCACGATGCCTGGCGCTTTTTTTTATTAATTTTTTATTTATTTATAATTTTAATATTATATATTATGCAGTATATACTATATAGTATTATATATTATATAGTGTATATTATATATCAAAATTTATGTTATTTATAATTTTTAATTAATTTTAATTAATAGAGATGGGGTTTTGCCATGTTGTCCAGGCTGATCTTGAACTTCTGGGCTTAAGCAATTCTCCTGCCTCAGCCTCACAAAGCGCTGGGATTACAGGTATAAGCTGTCTTGCCTGGCTGGAATTCTGTGACACAATAAAGAGAAACTTCAAAAACATCATACTAAATTAAGGAAGCCAGACAGGGGTCTCACTACATTGCCCAGGTTTGTCTTGAACTCCTGGACCCAAGCAATCCTCCTGCTTTGGTCTCCCACAGTGCTGGGATTTTAGGCATAAGCCACAGTGCCTGGCCTGACGTTAACTTTTTGAAGAGCTTAGACCAGTTGCTCTGTACAATATTTCATCATCAGGAAGATTTTGTACAATTTTAAAAGTGGGTCTCATCACTGGACCACGGTGTACAGCACAAATGAATTAATGTTTCTTAAAACTACCTTTGGCTGGCCAGGCATAGTGGCTCAGGCTTGCAATCCCAGCACTTTGGGAGTCCGAGGCAGGCAGATCACTTGAGGTCAGGAGTTCGAGACTAGCCTGGCCAACATGGTGAAACCCTGTCTCTACTAAAAATCCAAAACTTAGCAGGGCGTGGTGGTTCCTGCTGTAATCCCAGCTACTCGGGAGGCTGTGGCACGAGAATCACTTGAACCCGGGAGGTGGAGGCTGCAGTGACCCAAGGTTGTGCCACTGCACTCCAGCCTGGTCAAGAGACTGAGACTCCATTCAAAACAAACAAACAAACAAACAAAACTATCTTTGACTAGCACAATTACGTTACTTTTTTTTTAAGAGTTTTTTTTTTTTTTTGCCTTTTTTGGGGGTTTGTTAAAAGTTATGATTGAAAACTGTACACATTTAGCATATCATACAGTTTTGATAATATATCACACAGAATATCCCCTTTAAAATTTTTTAATATAAAGAGAATCTCAAAAAATGGAAGTAACTGGGCCTCCTGTGTTCCCGATAACCACTGATTATATATACTCAAAAGTAACTGTGATCAGCCTGGGCAACAAAGCGAGACTCAATCTCTACAAAATATGAAATAAAATAAATTAGCCAGGCATGGTAGTGCACGCTTGTAATCCCAGCATTTTGGGATGCTGAGGCAGGAGGATCACTTAAGCACAGGAGTTCAAGGCTACAGTGAGCTATGATTATGCTACTCCAGCCTGGGCAACAGAACAAGCTCCTGTCTCTGAAAAAAGAAAATATCTGTGAATGCATCCTAATTTTGCAGTTCCTGTTCTCTGTAATCATCATTAGATGTCTGCCACTCCCAAATCCATTCTTCATTTCCATTCCTGTAATATAGTTATTATTGCAGCCAGAGTCGGCTGCCCTTGGGCATGTCGCATGCAATATGAATTTGTTTCCAAGGCCGCCTAGCTGTTTCAGCCAGGGTTCTCCAAATCTACACACGTACCTTCCTAAGGTTATGACAATCATTTCCTGGAGATTAAGCTGAATTATTTGGCCAGTAGCTCATGGCTCTTTTTTCCCTTGTCACCTTAATTTCATGCCAACCTTTTGTGGGATGGTGAGTTTTCCTCCTTCAATACAAAAGCCCTCTGCTTGCCAGAGGTTTCGATTTTAATCTGTGTTGACTGGGAGGATTATTTGATGTGAAGAGATCAGCTGAGCCGCCCCACACCGGAAGACCTTCCTGACCAGCCTGCACAATTATGAGATACATAGGTGGTTGTATTAAGCCATTAAGTGTTGAGGTGGTTTGTTATGCAGGAAACAAAGTTCTTTCTCTCTTTTTTTTTTTTGAGACAGGGTCGCACTCTGTCACCCAGGGTGGAGTACAAAGGTGCCATCACAGCTCACTATAGCCTCAAACACTTGGACTCAAGCGATCCTCCCACCTGAGCCTCCCAAGTAGCTGGAACTATAGGTGCACACCACCATACCTGGCTAATTTTTATTTTTTTATTTTTTTGCAGAGACAGAGTCTCACTATGTTACTGGGACTGGTCTCAAACTCCTGACCTCACCTGTCCTCTTGCCTTGGCCTCCCAATGTGCTAAGATTATAGGTGTAAGCTGCCATGCTGGGGCCAAGTGGAGGCTGCCCCTATAGGCAGGATTGGGCTATTTTTTAAAATTTATTTTTATTTATTTATTTATTTTTATTTTTATTTTTTTGAGACAGAGTTTCACTCTCATTGCCCAGGCTGGAGTGCAGTGGCGTGATCTTGGCTCATCACAACCTCTGTCTCCTGGGTTCAAGTGATTCTCCTGCCTCAGCCTCCCGAGTAGTTGGGATTACAGGCGTGCACCACCACGTCCGGCTAATTTTGCATTTTTAGTAGAAACAGGGTTTCACTATGTTGGTCAGGCTGGTCTCGATCTCCTGACCTCAGGTGATCCACCCATCTCGGCCTCCCAAATTGTTGGGATTATAGGCGTGAGCCACCACACCCGGCAGGCTTTCTAATCAGCACTCCCCACTTCTCCTATTGCAGAGAAGGAAGCAGATGCCCTACAAGGCCCACGTATAGTCACCCAACAAAATGTACTGGACAACTGCCATGCACCAGCCACTGGAGTCAGCACAAACAGACACAGTCCCTGACTTTGAGTGTTTGAATAGAGGAGATGGTAGTAGTCAAGTAGACAGATATTAATCATTCAGTAAATAATGCTCAAGCTCTGCCATGTGCTAGATACTATTCTAGACAGGAGATAGAGCAATGAATGAAGAAAGCCCCTAATCTCATGGTGCTCACACGGGGTGGGGGCCGGGGGGACGGTGAGGGAAAGGAGACAGATAATCAACAAAATAATCTAAGTAAAATGTATAATGTGTTAGATACTGGGAAATGCTATGGATTTTTTTTAAAAAGTAGAGAGAGGAACCAATGCTGATGGGTAAGGATTGCCATTTTATATCCAGAGGTCAGTGAAGGTCACAGAGAAGGTGATTTTTATTTATTTTTATTTTTTTATTATTTTTTTTTTAGACACGAGTCTCACTCTATTGCCCAGGCTGGAGTGTAGTGGCATGATCTCAGCTCGCTGCAACCTCTGCCTCCTGTGTTCAAGCGATTCTCCTGCCTCAGCCTCTCGAGTAGCTGGGATTACAGGTGCCTGCCATCACATCTAGTTAATTTTTGTACTGTTAGTAGAGACAGGGTTTCCCCACGTTAACCAGGCTAGTCTTGAACTCCTGACCTCAAGTGATCTGCCCACCTTGGCCTCCCAAAGTGCTGAGATCACAGGCATGAGCCACCATGCCCCACTGAAGGTGATCTGAAGGAAGGACAGAGCAAGGGAGGAGGGGGGGCATGGAATATGGGGGAAGTGCCCCAGACCAAGGGCACAGCCAGTGCCAAGGTCCAAAAGTAGAGCCTCCTGGGGGACTCGTGGAGCAGTGAGGAGGCTGGTGTGGCCGGAGGAGCCAGCCAGGGGGAGACAGTAGTGGAGCTGTGGTCAGGAGTTAAGGGAGGCAGAGATTGTGGGGATTCAGGCGTCACCTGAGAGTGCACGTGAGCTACGTTGTCCAGCCTGCACTTCCAGGACATCACTCGGCCTGCTGTGTGGAGAACAGGGCATGGGGCAGGAGGCAGCTGAGGAGTTAGCACCACGTCCAGATTTGGACCAGGATGGGAGCAGTGGGGATGGAGAGAAGGGTCCTGATTCCGAATCTGTTTTAAAGGTGAAGATGGATGGCTGGGTTGGATGGGAAAGCGGAGAAATTGAAAAGTCAAAGAAATCTCCTGGTTTTTTGTTTATTTGTTTGTCCGTTGTTTTGCCAGTGGTGGGATAGAGTTGCCAGGAGCCAAGCAGGTGAATCCTGTAAGAATGCAGATTTGAGATTGACCAGGAGTTTGGTAGGGGTTTTATGTTTGTTTGTTTTGAAATGGAGTCTCCTCTGTCACCCTGCTGGAGTGCAGTGGTGCAATCTCAGCTCACTGCCACCTCCGCCTCCTGGGTTCAAGAAATTCTTCTGCCTCAGCTGCTGAGTAGCTGGGACTCCAGACACGTGCCACCACAGCTGGCTGGCTTGCTTATTTATTTATTTATTTATTTAGACGGAGTCTTGCTCTATCGCCCAGGCTGGAGTGCAATGGCACGATCTCAGCTCACTGCAACCTGACTCCGGGGTTCAAGTGATTCTCCTGCCTCAGCCTCCCGAGTAGCTGGGATTACAGGTGCCCACCAGTATGCCCAGCTAATTTTTGTGTTCTTAGGTTTCACCACGTTAGTCAGGCTGGTCTTGAACTCCTGACCTCATGTGATCCGCCCGCCTTGGCCTCCCAAAGTGCTGGGATTACAGGCGTAAGCCACCGCACCCAGCCTTATTATTTCTTC
>NW_012116477.1:783194-784980 GCF_000951035.1 Colobus angolensis palliatus
TGTCGGAAGGGTTTTAGATGGGTGAGGAACATCCTTAGAAAGCATTCTAAACAAGTGCCCATTTGATTTAGGATATTTATGCATCTGGGACTATCTCAAGCCACAAGTTCTTCTGATTTCATAGTTTTTCAAATATCAAAAAACATTGCACCAACAAAAATGTTGGTGTGGTAGTTTTCAAAAAATAGCGCCTTATTAAAAGGGATATTAAAACCTCAAAAAGTGGCTTTTCAGTGAGTAATGGCTAATGACAAATTTTAAAAGGAAATGAGGGTGGCTGTTTGAGTAAATACAGTCCTAGACAAGGGGTGTGTCGAGAGAAGGATTGGAATTCCACAGAAGTCTTTTCAACGTGGCTGTACAAGAAAAGGAGTCCTTAGCCTGCTAGTTTATGTTTGATCATGTCCTCTTGTTAATAAACTTGCTGTGCTCCTATTTGGCAAGCTCCTGGCTATGCTGTAAAAAGCCATTGTCCCCAGAACGTATTTAAATTTCAAATGCATGCCTAATAAAACCGAGCCCAGTGCTGGTTAAATTCTCTGCATAACTCAAGGGGTTATTTCATTTCACTCCTGCTCTTAGGAGTTCTGCAATTGGGTTTTGTCCACCAGCCCCTGCCCCCAAGCCTGTCTTTCTTTCTCTCTGCAATCTGCTAGTGGCAATTAGCCTCAAAGATATACCTCTGTGCTCTGGTTTGGTTTAAAAAGGCATTAATCTTGGTTATAGGGAGAATACTCTATGCTAATGTGTGTTTTATTTTCAGCAAGTCTTATTGATCTGCACTTTCAATTCTTCCTTATTAATGTCCAGCAGCCCAACTTTTAAAGGGTCAAATTTCAAAGAGACTACATCCTCTCTTTGGGAAGTACTCCCCCCTTATATTTCTGGAAATGCAAGTAGAATATCTGGCCCCTAATCTATATGCATGGATTGAGTCATAGAAGGCTAGAGGGTGCTGGATCCAGCCCTGGAAGCTAAGGATATCCAAAGGAGAATTTCTTGAA
This sequence comes from Colobus angolensis palliatus, assembly GCF_000951035.1. Lineage (NCBI taxonomy): Eukaryota > Metazoa > Chordata > Mammalia > Primates > Cercopithecidae > Colobus > Colobus angolensis. The sequence goes on from NW_012116477.1 coordinate 784,199, forward strand.
GTCGTCACTGAACTTTTATAGAATGCCAAGAAAAAAAGAAAAAAGAAATCACCTCTGAATTTGCAAATGTCTCTCTTTTGTTTTGGGACTATCTAAACATAAGTTTTCACAGTTGCCTACTCCAAATGGTTTTCTCCTGCTATTTGTGGAAATTCTAAAGTTAGCCATTAGTCATTAATGGCTATTGTTAATGACAGTAATAAAAACTGAAGAACAAAAAGATGATTCCAACCTCTAAACTTAAATTTTTAAAATAAATTTCTTATTTTGGAGTAATTTTAATTTTACCAAAAAGTTACAAAGACATTGTATTAAGAGTTCACACATACTCTCTACTTAATTTCCCCAGATTTTGACATCTTACATACCATGGTAACTGAGAAATTAACACTAGTAAAATACTGTTAATGACCTCTAGATTTTATTTGGATTTTACTAATTTTTTCCACTCATGTCTTGTTCCTGTTCTAGGTTAAGATGCCACATTGCATTTTTAGTGGTTTTCTTTCTTCAAATCTTATTTTGGTTTTATTTCCGTTGACCTCCCCAGGATACCCCTCCCTTCTTCCCTCCTTTTTTTGGCCATTCAATAAAAAAATCTCAGAAACGTTGGCTGGGCACAGTGGCTCATGCCTGTAATCCCAGCACTTTGGGAAGCCAAGTCAGGCGGATTGCTTGAGGCCACGGTTCGAGACCAGCCTGGCCAACATGGTGAAACCCTGTCTCTACTAAAAATACAAAAATTAACTGGGCGTGGTGGTGCATGCCTGTAATCCCAGCTA
>NW_012116477.1:786460-790958 GCF_000951035.1 Colobus angolensis palliatus
TAGGATGGTCTCGATCTCCTGACCTCGTGATCCACCCGCCTCGGCCTCCCAAAGTGCTGGGATTACAGGCGTGAGCCACCGCGCCCAGCCCATTTTTAACATATGTTTGGAAATTGGGTTTTTATCATGTTCAAATATATATAACATACATTTTTGTACTTTAACCATTTTAAAGTGTACTGTTTAGTGGCATTAAATACATTCACAGTGTTATGCATTGGTAACTGGTTTTTTAAATTATTACATAATCTTTTAATATCCCTGTTTTTCTGCACTTGCTTTTATAGAGTTTGTAACAGCAGGCCTTTTTTTTTTTTTTTTTTTTTGAGATCAGGTCTTACTCTGCCACCTAAGCTGGAGTGCAGTAGCACAGTTATAGCTCACTGCAGCCTCAAATTCCTGGGCTGAAGCCATCCTCCTACCACAGCCTCTGGAGTATCAGGGACCACAGGCACGCACCACCATGCCTGGCTAATTTTTCTATTTTTTTTGTAGAGACAGGGTCTCACTGTGTTGCCAGGGCTGGCTTCAAATTCCTGGGGTGAAGCAATCCTCCTATCTTGGCCCTCCCCCCATCAAATTCTGGGATTACAAGCATGAGCCACCACACCTAGTCAAGGTGGGGCTTTCAGACAAATAACTTTATTCCCATACCCCAGTCAAAAATCCTGTCTATATGCATAAAACCTGTACAGTTACTTACTTTATATTTTCCTTTAAAGCACCTCAAATTTCTACTTAGCCTAACCTTATATAATTGTCTTTTTGAAATTATAGGCTTGATAAACTAGATATTCTTCTAATATGAATTAGTGCAAATACATAACTATACAATTCAAATGTTCATCTGTGTTTCATCTTATATCATCTTGTGTACAACCAGCTCTGTGTGCGCCACATTTCGGCAAACCAACTTCTTTTTTTTTTTGGCTCTGTTGCCCAGGCTGGAGTGCAGTGACACGATCTCGGCTCACCACAATCTCTGCCTCCCAGGTTCAAGAGATTCTCCTGCCTCAGCTTCTCAAGTAGCTGGAACTACAGGCATGCGCCACCACACCTGGCTAATTTTTGTAGTTTTAGTAGAGACGGGGTTTCACTATGTTGGCCAGGCAAGTTTTGAACTCCTGACCTCGTGATCCACCCACCCCGGCCTCCTAAAGTGCTTGGATTATAGGCGTGAGCCACCATGCCCAGCGGCAAACCAAGTTCTATAGCATCATATTTCATGGTTAAATAGATTTTAGATTTTTAAATTATTGACTTTATATACGTATGTACATTCTATGAGTTTTAACATACTTTGAGAGTTGTGTAACCACCACTACAGTAAGAATACAAAACAGTTCAAATCCCTCCTGCTGCCTCTTTGTAGACTTCTCTTATCTGGACAAACTGTGATTTCCCACAGTTGCTTCCTAGTTTTCTCTTTGATGATAAACTTGCTTCCTTCCACTATTGTTGTGTTTGAAGTCATCTGGGATAGCTTGTAATCAATCCGGGATTTTTAAGCACTACTGTAAATACTCACACAAACATAATTCTCTGTCTCCCTGAGATTTTATGCATTTATAAGGAAGTCATGATTCTTGTTACTGAGCACAACTAAAGACAGACGGTATAAACATTTCAAAGATGGAGTATCTCAGATCTAATATCCAATACAGATTGGGCCAGGGGTGGTGGCTCACACCTGTAATTCCAGCACTTTGGGAGGCTGAGATGGGCAGATCACCTGAGGTCAGGAGTTGAAGACCCGCCTGGCCAACATGGTGAAACCCTCTCTCTACTAAAAATACAAAAATTAGTGGTGGCAGGTGCCTGTTAATCCCAGCTACACGGGAGGCTGAGGCAGGAGAATCACTTGAACCCAGGAGGCGGAGGTTGCAGTGAGCCTGAGACTGTGCCACTGCACTCCACCCTGGGCAACAAGAGTGAAACTCCATCTCAAAACAAAAACAATATATATGGGTATCTGATTTCGGCTTGGATATTCTCTCTGTCATTCCCCTCGAGCATTCCCCGCCCTCTCGGTAGACAATCAGCGCTGACACTAACAACGCACTCCAGCACGTGCACCCCCTCTCATTGGCCTGTGTCCACAAGAGGCATCACTAATCAACCATGGTACTCTTCAGTTGAGCCCTGATATGCCTTAGAGGACTTCACAACCCAGCCTGCCAGGCAGTTGGGTGGAGTGGGCACATCAGATGAAATGTATTTGCTATCCTCATTGAGTCCTAGATTGAGGTTGGAAAAATGTCTCTATCTTGACCTGCTGGGTCTCTTTGCCCACAAGTCTTCAATCGTCACACCTGACTTCACTCATCCTCCCCTTGTAAACCCAGCACCAGATCTTCATTTAGGCATAGAAGGATGGTGTGGTTATAAAAAGGGTGTCCCAGTAGCTCTTCAGAGTTCTGGAACTGGTCTGCCTCCTGATAGTAACACAAATGGATAGACGAGTTAAAACATGTCGGCTGGGCGTGGTGGCTCATCCCTGTAATCCCAGCACTCTGGGAGGCTGAGGTGGGCGGATCACTTGAGGCCAGGAGTTTGAGACCAGCTTGGCCAATACGGTGAAACCCTGTCTCTACCAAAAAATTCCAAAATTAGCTGGGCATGGTGGCGGGCACCTGTAATCCCAGCTACTCAGGAGGCTGAGGTAGGAGAATCACCTGAACCCAGGAGGTGAAGGTTGCAGTAAGCCGAGGTTACAATGAGCTGAGATGGCACCATTGCACTCCAGCCTGGGTGACAGAGTGAGACCCTGTCTCAAAAAAAAAAAAAAAAAAAAACTGTACACCAAAAGGAAAACTCAATCCAAAAATAACATAAATGAGGGTGGGAGCCAGGCTCTGTGGCTCACAACTGTAGTCTCATCTACTCAGGAGGCTGAGGCAGGAGAATCACTTGAGGCTAGGAATTCGAGACCAGCCTGGGCAACATAGCAAGACTTCTTTTTTTTTTTTTTGAGACACAGTCTCACCCTGTTGCCTAGGCTGGAATGTAATGGTGTGATCTCAGCTCATTGCAACCTCTGCCTCCCAGGTTCAAGCAATTCTCCTGCCTCAGCCTCCTGAGTAGCTGGGACTACAGGTGCCCGCCACCACACCCTGCTAATTTTTGTATTTTTAGTAGAGACAGGGTTTCACCACATTGGCCAGGCTGGTCTCAAACTCCTGACCCCAAGTGATCCGCCCGCCTCAGCCTCCCAAAGTGCTGGGATTGCAGGCATGAGACTTAAGATATATTTTATTTTAATTTTTATTGTTTTAAGCATGAGAGGGGCTTTCCGGCAAAAACCGGAAAGCCTGCTAGACAAATTCTGAAAGAGCTGTAACACTGGGATATATTTTGATGTCAGAACCAACAGAGTTTGTGGAAAGCCTGGATGAGGATCTGAGGATTAGATGAGGGTCATCTGAGGAGCTAAAAAACATAAATACCAACAAACACAGCCCCTGCACCTCCAGACCTAGCATTGGCATCGGTCGTAAAAGCTTGCCAGGTGTTTCAAATCTGCAGCCAGACTTGACAGCAACCTAGAATAACATTTCTCGAAGTTTGATGTGCATGGGGAACACCTGGGAGTCTTGCTGCACTTCAGTAGGTAGAGGCAGCGCCCGAGACTCCTCATTTCTCACACGTGACGCAGGTGCTGCTGATGCTGCCGGTCTATGGTCCACACATTGAGTCCCGCCTAGAACTCATCCGCTCTGCCAGCCTCTGCTTCTCTGATACCCTGTTTCTATCAAAAAGTGAGTCGCCATTACCTTGAATATATCCATATTCTGACCACATCTCACTTCCTCCTCCACACTAGTGCTGGCCACCGTCCATGTCTCACCTGGACAACCATTGTAGCCTCCCAGCTGGCTTCTCCCTCCGTCCATGCTTTCACTAACCACTATTTTTCCGTACAGCAGCCGAAGTAGCCTTAAACTTCAGCTGAGATCATATTGCAGCATTCTCTGCTCAATTCCCTGCAAAGGTCTACATAGCCTGCAATTTCTCCTCGCCCCTTCTTTTGATCTTACTTCCTGCCACTGTATTTCTCCTCCATATTGCTCCAGCCATACCGGCCCCCATACTGAATCACAAGCGCATTCCTCCACCAGGGCCTTTACCCTGGCCCTTCTCTCCGCTTGAAAGCTTCTCCCCTGTATCCACCTTACTTGCTCCCCGACTTGATCCAGGTCTCTGCTCAGATGTACCCCCATCAGAGAGGTCTGCCCTGACCATCCTGTTTAATTAGCACTCACTCTCCTATCACCTTCCACCTCACTCTCCCTCCCCTTTATTTTTTATTTATTTTGAAACAGAGTTTCACTCTGTCACCCACATTGGAGTACAGTGGTGCCATCTCAGCTCACCGCAGCCTCCGCCTCTCGGGCTCAAATGATTCTCCTGCCTCAGCCTCCCAAGTAACTGAGACTACAGGCACCCGCCACCATGCCCAGCTAATTTTTGTATTTTTAGTAGAGATGGGGTTTCACCA
>NW_012116477.1:791574-795191 GCF_000951035.1 Colobus angolensis palliatus
AAAAAAAAAAAAAAAAAAGAGGCTGAGGACAGATCACATGCTCTTTGTCACTCAAGTGCAGCTGAGGCTGTCACTGAGAACCTCTAATGTGGCTTCTTTGTGGCTTGGGCTTCCTCTCAACATGGTGGCTGGATTCCAAGGGCAAGCATCCCAAGAGACAGAAAGAGAACTGGGCAAAAACGGACCCTCAGAAGCAACATCGCATCACTCGGCTGTATTCTATTCACTAGCTGTGGGCATGCAGACCAGCCCATGCTCAAGGAGAAGGAAACTAGGCTTCATCCTCTGCAGGGAGGAGTGTCAAGGAATTTGCAGACATATTTTTAAGTCTCTATGCTCCCCCTTACCTTGCTTGCTTTTTCTTTGGAGCTCTAGCATTTCCTGACAGATTATGTATCTATTTCTGTTTATTGTCCTTCTTTCCCATCAAAATGTCAATATCTGGGGCCGGGTGTGGTGTCTGACACCTGTAATCCCAGCACTTTGGGAGGCTGAGGCAGGTGGACCACGAGGTCAAGAGTTCAAGACCAGCCAGGCCAACATGGTGAAACCCTGTCTCTACTAAGAATATAAGAATTAGCTGGGTGTGGTGGTGCATGCCTGTAATCCCAGCTACTTGGGAGGCTGAGACAGAAGAATCACTTGAACTTGGGAGGCAGAGGTTGCAGTGAGCCCAGATCATACCACTGCACTCCAGCTTGGGTGACAGAGCAAGACTCCATCTCGAAAAAAAAGTCAATGTCTGCCTTGCTCACTCCTGCCTCTGTTTTGCTTATAGGCATGTGTAATGCATAGTATGTGCTCAATATATATACACATATGAAACGCTTCATGAATTTCCCAGTCATCCTTGCTCAGGGGCCATGCTAATCTCTGTATCATTCCAATTTTTGGCATATGTGCTGATGAAGCCAAGAGTCAATATATATTTTTGAATGAGTCAATTACCATGTATTCATCTCTGATAGATTTTGAAAATAATCAAACTGCTGCGAATCCAAAGAATTGGATTGAGAGGCTGGGCACGGTGTCTCATATCTGTAATCCCAGCACTTTGGGAGGCTGAGGCAGCAGATCATCTGAGGTCAGGAATTTGAGACCAGCCTGGCCAACATGATGAAATCCTGTCTCTACTAAAAATACGAAAAATTAGGCTGGGCGCAGTGGCTCATGCCTGTAATCTCGGCACTTTGGGACAAGACCAAGGTTACAGATCACAAGGTCTGGAGTTTGAGACCAGCCTGGCTAACATGGTGAAACCATGTCTCTACTAAAAATACAAAAATTAGCTGGGCGTGGTGGTGGGTGCCTATAATCCCAGCTACTCAGGAGGCAGAGGCAGGAGAATTGCTTGAACCCGGGAGGAGGAGGTTGCAGTGAGCTGAGATCATGCCACTACACTCCAGCCTGGGTGACAGAGAGACTAGATCTCAAAATAGATAAATAAAAATACAAAGAATTAGCTGGGCATAGTGGCGGGCACCTGTAATTCCAGCTACTCAGGAGGCAGAGGCAGGAGAATCACTTGAACCTGGGAGGCAGAGGTTGCAGTGAGCCGAGATCATGCCACTGAACTCCAGCCTGGGCAACAAGAGGGAAACTCCATTTTGAAAAACAAAAAACAAACAAACAAACAAAAAAACCCATGAAAACAAAGAATTGGATTGATGGAAAGCTAGTCTACTCATGGAGAAGAAGAGCAGAGAAGCTTAATGAAGCAATACCCTGTGACTGTGACCGTGACCATGAGGACTCCATAGCTGAGGGCATACAATAGGGTCGCTTTCCCAACTGGCCTTCGCTGCAACCAATCAGGTAACTAGGAGCAGGGGCAGCTTATCTAGGAGTGCCTTGGCACCCACTTCGTGGGATTATCTCTGATCTGTACCAGTGAGAGACTTGCCTTCCCAAATGGCCTGCTTGTTCCAGAAGGGAAAGAAGTATGTCTTACTTTCTTGTCCTGCGATAAAACTCAGGCCGGGCATGATGGCTCACGCCTGTAATCCCAGCACTTTGGGAGGCCGAGGCAGGTGGAGGTCAGGAGTTTGAGACCAGCCTGTCCAACATGGTGAAACCCCGTCTCTACTAAAAATATAAAAATTAGCCGGGCGTGGTGGCGCGTGCCTGTAATCCCAGCTACTCAGGAGGCTGAGGCAGGAGAAGTGCTTGAATTCGGGAGGCGGAGGTTGCAGTGAGCCGAGATTGCACCACTGCACTCAAGCCTGGATCACAGAGCGAGACTCTGTCTCAAAAACAAAATAAAAACAAAAAACTCAGTGGCTACATAATTGAGGGTCACCAGGCATGGTAGAACACTAATAACAGCTGTGGTTGTTTTTTTTAGTTTTTTGTTTTTGTTTTGAGACAGAGTCTTGCTCTGTGGGTCAGGCTGGAGTGCAGTGGTGCGATCATAGCTCACTGCACAGCCTCAAGCTCCTGGGCTTAAGCAATCCTCCTACCTCAGACTCCCAAGTAGCTGGGATATAGACAGACACTACACTTGGCTAATGTTTTGTACTTTTTGTAGAGACAGGGTCTCACTATGTTGCCCAGGCTAGTCTCTTAGGCTAGTGTCCTAGGCTGGACAACATAGTGAGACCCTGGGCTCAGGTGATCCACCCACCTCGGCCTCCCATAGGATGACAGGCGTGGGCCACCATTCCCAGCACAACTATTGTTTATTGAGTGTGTGCTGGGTGCCAGGTACTTGTGTTAAATATTTGATGTGTACTGCCTCTGAATCCTCAAATGGAGTTACGTTCATTTCACAGATGAGGAAACTAAGACCTAGAGAGATGAAAATAAAAGCAAAGGTCCAGCACATGGGAGGGCCCTAGTTAATATTTGTAGAATGATTAGATTCCAGTTATCTGGTTATGCCTCCATATTTATACACTGGACCGCCATATACTATGTGGAGTACATAATTGTGGATATAATAGGAGTGTATAATTTAGGGGTAAATAAATGTATCCTTTGGCCACAGGCTCCTAGCTCCTGAGAAATCACATCCTGACTAAACCAGCAGAAGTCACGTCATCCAGAGATAATGGGATGGAGACGGGGTGCCTCTGAGGCTGAGGTGCCTCCCACAGGGGTGGGTAAGTCTGTTTTACTGTATTAATACTGGGCAGCTGAGGTAGCAGTTTGGGAATTTTAAGCAAGGAAGAAGGATGTACATATCTGTGTGATTCTGTGAGAATGGCGGCCCGTGGAGCTGTGCGGCACATTGCTCTCGTCTTCCCAGCAAAATTTTTCCTCATCAGCCATCCCACTACCTTTAGGGAACTCCTTCCTGACTCCACTGAGGCAGGGGAAGCTGTCAATCTTGTTGCCTTACTGCACACGCCCCATCTACCCACCCAAGTGAGCCAATCAGAGACCTGTATCTCACGCCCCTACCATCAACATTGGCTTCCTCGTGGTTCAGGGATGAACAAGAAATCACACTACACTAATCAAAGCACTCCGTGAAATTCCTCTGCCCCTGCTAATGTGGAGAATACTGTTTAAGTTTAAGAAAAACTCTCGGCCGGGCGCGGTGGCTCAAGCCTGTAATCCCAGCACTTTGGGAGGCCGAGACGGGCGGATCATGAGGTCAGGAGATTGAGACCATC
>NW_012116477.1:795881-799945 GCF_000951035.1 Colobus angolensis palliatus
AAAAAAAAAAAAAAAGATGTTATCCTCACCCCCACCTCTATCCCACGTAAAGTCAATCTACCTAATTGCAACTTCCTAAAGGCAAAGAGAGATTTCTGTCCTTCCCCACAATGCCCATCCTCCCGATGCTAATTTCCATCTATCAGTTTATTAGACTTGGCAGGGAGGGCCTGGCAAAGGAAAGTATTGGCCTCTTTCCGTTATATTTTGGGCACTCTTTTAAAATACTTAAAACCTGTGTGCACTTTGATACCAACAGAGACCATGTTTAAACTTGGATGCTGAATTCCCAGTCATGAAAGCTTTGAAGCATCTTGTCAGGCTTTCATTCCTGTCTACTGCACAGCAATTCTGTGCTAGTCATTGTGCTAAGCACTGGGGTACAGTAAGAAGACACTATTCTAGAATTTGCAACCCACCAGAGGAGCAGAGCATTAGCATTCAGCTTTCTTTGTCTTTATGAAAATTGTTTCCTAAACCCACCTCCTAAGAGCCCCCATGGTACCTTGTTAACCCCAGCTGGTGGCTTCAAACCTGTCAGCCCCAGCGTCTTCCTCAGAGTACGTGAAATTCTGGTAATGCTTCCAGAAGATTCTCTCAGGTTTCTCCTCCTACCACACCCTCAGTTCATTTAACTAGAAGTAATTTAGAATTTCAGAGTTTGACTTTATTTTGTAGTGTTTATTTATTTCAAAACAAATTGTATTCCTTATTTAAAATTTCAAATACTGTGTGAATATATGGTATTAAAAATCTTTAATATGGCCAGGCACAGTGGTTCATACCAGCACTTTGGGAGGCTGAAGTGGGTAGATCACAAGGTCAGGAGTTCAAGACCAGCCTGGCCAATATGGTGAAACCCTGTCTCTACTGAAAATCCAAAAATTGGCCGGGTGTGGTGGCACTCGCCTGTAGTCCCAGCTACTTGGGAAGTAGAGGCAGGAGAATCACTTGGCCCCAGGAGGCAGAGGTTTCAGGGAGCCGAGATCCTGCCACTGCACTCTAGCCTGGGCAATAAAGGGAGACTCCGTCTCAAAAAAAAAAAAAAAAAAAGTCTTCAGCATGTCTCAGGGAAACCCACTGAGTGTATTTTCCATCTGACTTTAAAAACTTTATAAATTAATATATATTATTTATTATCTTTTAGAGGAATCATACTCTTCATTTTTCAACTAGCCTGTTCTCAAAACACATTTGAAATATGTGAGGTCCAGTACAATATCATGGGCCACATGTGGGAATTTAAATTCAAATAAATAGCAGGGTGCAGTGGCATACACCTAACATCCCAGTTTCTTGGAAGGCTTAGGAAGGAGAATTGCTTGAGGCCAGAAGTTCAAGATCAGCCTGGGCAAGATTGCAAGACTGTGTCTCTAAAAATAAATTAATTAATAACATAAAATAAATAATTAATTAAATTACACACTCAGTTTCTCCATTGCACTTGCCACATTTCAAGTACTACATGTGGCTAGTGGCTACTGTATTGGACAGCACAGCACAGAACATTCCATTATTGCAGAAAGTTCTATTGGGTAGCACTTTCTAGCACTGATCTACATAACTTTCTGTGTCATTACATAAACTTTCTGCCTCATTCTTTTTTTTTTTTTTTTGAGACAGAGTCTCACTCCATCGCCCAGGCTGGAGTGCAGTGGCCCAGTCTCAGCTCACTGCAACATTTGCCTCCTGGGTTCAAGTGATTCTCCTGCCTCAGCCTCCCAAGTAGCTGGGATTACAGGTGTGCACCACCACCTGGCTAATTTTTGTATTTTTAGTGGAGATGGGGTTTCACCATGTTGGCCAGGCTGGCCTCGAACTCCTGACCTCAGGTGATCCACCTGCCTCGGCCTCCCAAAGTACTGGGATTACAGGCGTGAGCCAACACTCCTGGCCACTCTTTTTTTTTTTTTAAATCAATCCCTCACTTTTCCATATGGATATACAATATAATTAATCACTTCCCTACTGACGGACATTGAGTTTATTTCCAATTTTCACAGTTGCAAACAAAGCTGCAAAACACATCCTCATGCAAAAACCTTGGCTTGCTTATGACATGACTCTCCAGAATGAAGTCCCAGAAATGAAAATACTCAGTAAAAAGCTACAAAACTTGGCTGGGCGTGGTGGTTCACGCCTGCAATCCCAGCACTTTGGGGGGCTAAGGTAGGCGGATCATGAGATCAGAAGATAGAGACCATCCTGGCTAACACGGTGAAACCCCATCTCTATTAAAAATACAAAAAAATTAGCTGGGCATGGTGGCGGGCACCTGTAGTCCCAGCTACTTAGGAGGCTGAGGCAGGAAAATGGAGTGAACCTGGGAGATGGAGCTTGCAGTGAGCTGAGATCGTGCCACTGCACTCCAGCCTGGGCCACACAGCGAGACTCTGTCTCAAAAAAAAAAAAAAGCTACAAAACTCGATTCAGATTTTCAGTTGTTAAAATAGCACCTTTGTTCTTCAGGACCTGAGACTGAAGGAAGATGTTCTCATTGGTCAATATGTCTGATTATATGTCAACATAGGGTAAAAGAAAGGAAAATAGTTTGTGGCTTTGGGTAATTTTAATATCCATAAATTGTAGCAGTATAATTTTTAAAGTTGCATTTGAACTGGAGGTTTGGTTTTGAAATCACTGGAGAAAGTAAAAACTTAGAGCTGGGCGTGGTGGCACACACCTGTAATCCTAGTCACTAGGGATGCTGAGGCAAAGTCTGGGTGACAGAGCAAGACTCTGTGTCAAAAAAAATAAAATAAAAATAAAAAATGAAATATAAAGAAAGTAAAAAATTACATATAATCAAAAAAATTGCCTTCAAATTGAAGTCCCAGCTGGGCATGGTAGCACATTCCTCTAGTCCTGGCTAGTCAGGAGGCTGAGAGAGGAGGATTGCTTGAGTCTAGAAGTTTAAGGTTGTAGTGCACTATGTGAATAGCCATTGCACTCCAGCCTGGGCAGCATAGCAGGACCCCATCTCAAAAAAAAAAAAAAAAAGTGGAGGATTACATGTACCAAATATATCAATAAATTGTTTTGAAAAATAATTCTTGGCTGGGTGTGATGGCTGTCACCTGTAATCCCAGCACTTTGGGAGGCCAAGGTGGGTGGATCACTTGAGGTCAGGTGTTCAAGACCAGCCTGGCCAACACAGTGAAACCCCATGTCTACTAAAAATACGAAAATTAGCTGGGTGTGGTGGTGGGCGCCTATAATTCCAGCTACTCAGGAGGCTGAGGCACAAGAGTCGCTTGAACCTTAGAGGTGGAGGTTGCAGTGAGCTTAGATAGTGCTACTGCATTCCAGCCTGGGAGACAGAGCAAGACTCTGTTTAAACACACACACACACACACACACACACACACGGAAAGAAAACTGGCACAGGCTGGAAGAGACTAAAGACAAAGAACAACCACATGCAATGTGGGACCCTGGGAGGGATCATGGACACAGAAGAGATATTGGGGAGAACAGCAGTGAAATTTAAATGAGGTCTGTAGTCGTAGTAGTAGTAATGATAATAATGTACCAGTGTTACATTTTCTGTTCTTGGTCATTGTACTCTACAAGTATGCAGACTGTTAGCAATAGAAGAAAGAAGGTGAGGATACAAGAGGACTTTGTACTATTTTTGCAGCTCTTCTTAAGTCTGAAATTCATACTAAATGAATAGTTTTTAAAAATTAAATGTTGCTGCCAGGCACGGTGGGTCACGCTTGTAATCCCAGCACTTTGGGAGGCTGAGATGGGTGGATTGTGAGGTCAGGAGTTCAAGACCAGCCTGGCCAAGATGGTGAAACTCCATATCTACTACAAATACAAAAATTAACTGGACACAGTGGCAGGCACCTGTAATCCCAGTCACTCGAGAAGCTGAGACAGGAGAATCACTTGAACCCAGAGCCGGAGGTTGCAGGGAGCCAAGATTGTGCCACCATACCCAGCCTGGATGACAGAGTGAGACTCCATCTCAAAAAAAAAAAAAAAAAAAAAAGTTAAATATTGGGTCCAGGCACAGTGGCTCATACCTGTAATCCCAGCACTTTGGGAGGCCGAGGCAG
>NW_012116477.1:800746-801382 GCF_000951035.1 Colobus angolensis palliatus
ATCTCAAAAAAAAAAAAAAAAAAAAAGTTAAATATTGGGTCCAGGCACAGTGGCTCATACCTGTAATCCCAGCACTTTGGGAGGCCAAGGCGGAAGGATCACTAAAGCCCTGGAGTTGGAGACTAGCCTGGGCAGTATAGTAAGAACCCCATTTCTACAAAAAATTTTAAAAATTAACCAGTCCTAGCTACTCAAGAGACTGAAGTGGGAGAATTGCTTGAGCCTAGGAGTTGGAGGCTGCATTGAGCTGTGATTGTACCACCACACTCCAGCCTGGGCCATAGAGGGAGAAATGATTATCTTACTTTAACAACCCTGAATCATACTTAAAGGCTGTCTTAGTCCATTTTTGCTGCTATAACAAAATGCCACAGATGGGGCAACTTATAAATAATAGAAAATTACATCCCATAGTTCTGTGAGATGCAAGTCCAAGATGAAAGCACAGGCAAGCTCGATGTCTGGTGCCATCTAGGTGTCCTCACGTGGTGGAAAGCAGAAGACAGCAAACCCATTCTCTCAAACCCTTTTACTTTTGGGGTTTTTTTTTGAGACGGAGTCTTGCTCTGTGGCCCAGGCTGGAGTGCAGTGGCCGGATCTCAGCTCACTGCAAGCTCCGCCTCCCGGGTTCACGCC
>NW_012116477.1:806932-814224 GCF_000951035.1 Colobus angolensis palliatus
GTCTCACTGTGTTGCCCAGGCTGGTCTTAAACTCCTGGCCTCAAGTGGTCCTCCTATCTCAGCCTCCCAGAGAGTTGGAGTTACAGGAGTGAGCAATCATGCCCAGCCTCTTAAGCTGTTTTATTTTTTTTATTTTTATTTTTGGTGGTGGGGCGGGGGCTATTTATTTATTTTCGAGACAGAGTCTCACTCTGTTGCCCAGGCTGGAGGGCAGTGGTGCTATCACAGCTCACTGCAGCCTCTACCTCCTGAGCTCAAGCAATCCTCTCACCTCAGCCTCCTGAGTAGCTGGGACTGTGGGAATGCAACACCACACCTAGCTAATTTTTAAGTGTTCAGTAGAGACAGAGTCTCACTGTGTAACTTAGTCTGGTCTCAAACTTCTAGGCTCAAGTGATCCCGCCTCCTAAACCTTCTAAAGTGCTAGGATTATAGGTGTGAGCCACTGCACCCAGCAGACCCTTTTATAAGGGGCCAAATCCCCTCTACAAGAGCTCTCATCTCATGACTTAATTACCTCCATAGGCTCCACCTCTTAATAGTGTCACTCTGGCCATTAAGTTTCAACACATGAATTTTGGAGGAAATATTTAGACCATACAAATGGTTTAGTCTTATGGACTAGAGCAGCGGTCCCCAGCGCCCAGACCGCGGACAGGTTCTGGGCTGTGGTCTGTTAGGAGCCAGGCCACAGGGCAGGCAGGGAGTGGTGAGGGAGCAAGCATTGCCGCCTGAGCTCCACCTCCTGTCAGATCTCTTTAGGCATTAGATTCTCATAGGACCGGGAACCCCAGTCTGAACTGCGCATGGGAGGGATCTAGGTTGCACGCTTCTTAGGAGAATTTAATGCCTGATAATCTGAGGCAGAACAGTTTCATTCCAAAACCATTTCCCCCAACCCACCCCATCCATGGAAAAACTGTCTTACACAAAACCAGTCCCTGGTGCCAAAAAGTTGGGACCCACTGACCAGAACTCTGAGTTTGAAGACACGTAGTGGGAGGAAGGTACGTTGGATCTCTATATTCTACATTCTAGCTAGAGTGTGGAGGGGAGAGGAAGAGAGATACAGAGAGATGGCAGGCGACAGCAGACCTTACATTTATAACAATGACTCCCTTTTAGACCGAGTCTGGCTCTGTCACCCAGGCTGGAGTACAGTGGCCCATCTCGGCTCACTGCAAGCTCCGCCTCCTGGGTTCACGCCATTCTCCTGCCTCAGCCTCCTGAGTAGCTGGGACTACAGGCTGCCTGGCTAATTTTTTTGTATTTTTGGTAGAGATGGGGTTTCACCATGTTAGCCAGGATGGTCTCGATCTCCTGACCTCATGATCTGCCCGCCTCGGCCTCCCAAAGTGCTGGGATTACAGGCGTGAGCCACAGCGCCCGGCAACAATGACTCACTTTTGTATAGTACTATATATACAGCTTTCAAAGTCTTTTTCCAACGTCCATCATCCCAGCACTCAGGAAGGACAGAGGAGGTAAGGGGAACTATCCGAAGCTCAGGGAGTTGAAGAGAAACCTGATGCAGAGACACAGAAAGAGAATGTGTCACTGCAAGGTCACAGGCCCTAAACAAATGAATGAATAAATAAATAAGTACTTTCTGATGACCAAGTTGGCTGGAGTAGCAAGGTAGTAAGGAACTGGTGAGGACACTGAGGGTGACTTGGAGAGGTGCCCGCACCAGAATAACTCTAAATTTTGTCGTTATCCAGAGTATATGGTTCTTGGGGATTTTGGCAAACTACTTCTCCATTTCTGCCATTTTGGTTTTGAAAGTAGACATGAGCTCATAAACACATAACTAAAGATTTTCTTTACAGTAAACAAATACTAGCTCAGCCAGGAGATCCAAGTTAACATCAACAATGGTAAGTCGTGTTGATAGAATGTACCTTTGATCTGATGTGATGGGAATGGCTTTACCTCTGTGGTTTTCTTTCCACAAACATTTAACAACAAATACATCCAAATTGAGGGATATTCTTTTTTTTTTTTTTTTTTTTTTTTTGAGACAGAATCTCGCTGTATCACCCAGGCTGGAGTGCAATGGCGCAATTTCGGCTCAATGCAACCTCCGCCTCCCGGGTTCCAGCGATTTAATTGAGGGACATTCTACAACATATTTGCCCAGTGCTCCTCAGAACTCTCAAGGTTGTCAAAACAAGGGGAGTCTGAGAAACAATGACGGCTGAGTGTAACCTAAAGAGACATTAGAACTGAATGTAATGTGGTGGTTTAGATAGGATCCTAATGCAGTAAAAGGACATTAGGTGAAAACCAAGGAAACCTGAATATGGTATGCAATTGAATTAACAATAATGTATGGCTGGTCCGGCGCAGTGGCTCACACGTGTAATCCCAGCACTTTGGGAGGCCAAGGTGGGTGCCTGAAGTCAGGAGTTTGAGACTGACTCATGGCCAACATGGTAAAACCCCACCTCTACTAAAAATACAAAAATTGGCCAGGTGCGGTGGCTCATGCCTGTAATCCCAGCACTTTGGAGGGCCAAGCCGGGTGAATCACTTGAGGTCAGGAGTTCAAGACCAGCCTGGCCTACATGGTGAAACCCCATCTCTACTAAAAATACAAAAATTGGCCGGGTGCAGTGTCTCGCACCTGTAATAACACACTTTGCAAGGCCAAGGTGGGTGAATCACTTGAGGTCAGAAGTTCGAGACCAGCCCAGCCAACATGGTAAAACCTTGTCTCTACTAAAAATACACAAAATTAGCCGGGTGTGATGGTGGGCGCCTGTAGTCCCAGCTACTGAGGAGGCTGAGGCAGGAGAATCAATTGAACCCCGGAGGTGGAGGTTACAGTAAGCCAAGATCGCACCACTGCATGCCAGCCTGGGTGACAGAGCAAGACTTCGTCTCAAAATAAATAAATAATAATGTATGGCTAATAGTTTAACTCATTAAAACAAATGTACCATGCTAATGTAAGATGTTAATAACAGGGGAAACTGTGCATAGAGTATATGGTAACTCTTAGTACAATCTTTTCAATTTTTCTGTAAACCTAAAACTATTCTAAAATTAAAATTTTATTTAAATAAAGAAGAGAATTGGTCGGGTGCGGTGGCCCATGCCTGTAATCCCAGCACTTTGGGAGGCCAAGGCAGGTGGATCATGAGGTCAGGAGTTCAAGACCAGCCTGGCCAACATGATGAAACCCCGTGTCTACTCAAAATACAAAAATTAGCCGGGCATGGTGGCACGCACCTGTAATCCCAGCTACTTGGGAGGCTGAGGCAGAAGAATCACTTGAACTGGGAGGCTGAGGTTGCAGTGAGCCGAGATCGTGCCACTGCACTCCAGCCTGGGTGATAGAGCGAGACTCTATCTCAAAAAAAAAAAAATTTCAGGGTTTATAGCATAAGTAGTAATATGACAAATGCAGTGCAGAAGGCGTGGGGGGATGGAAGTCTATTGCTACAAGATTTTTATATTATATGTGAAGTATTATTTGATGGTACATTGTGATAAGCTAAAGATGAATACTTCACACCCTACAGCAACCAAAAACAAAAAGATCTAGCTAATAAACCAGTCATGGAAATAAAAGAGAATCCTAAAAAATAACTCAATCCAAAGGGAGCCAGGCAAAAGAAGGAAAAACAATAAACTACAGATAAGACAATAAAAAATAAAGAGCAAGATGGTAAATTTGAGTTCAACCATATAAAAAATTCCTGTAAGGTTAAATGATCTAAATATTCTAATTCAAATCAGAGATTGTTGGTTTTGTAAAAGAGCAAGACCCAACTATGTGCTGTCTCTAAGAAACTCCACTTTATTTCTATTTATTCTTTTTTTGCAGCGGAGTCTCACTCTGTTGCTTAGGCTGGAGTGCAGTGGCACAGTCTCAGTTCACTGCAACCTCTGCCTCCCGGGTTCAAGTGATTCTCCTGCCCCAGCCTCCCGAGTAGTTGGGATTACAGGCATGCGCCAGCATGCCCAGCTAATTTTTGTATTTTTACTGGAGAAGGGGTTTCACCATGTTGGCCAGGCTGGTCTCTAACTCCTGACCTCAGGTTATCCGCCTGCCTCAGCCTCCCAAAGTTGTGGAATTACAGGCATGAACCATCACTCCCAGCCTGAAACCCCGCTTTAAATATAAAGACCCAGGTAGATTAGAAGTAAAGAACTGAAAAAGATACTCCATGCACACACAAAGCCTAATAAAGTGGCATGGCTGTACTAATTTCAGACAAAATAGATTTCAATTTGAGAAATATTTCCAGGGATAAAATGGGACATTTCAAAATTATAATGGAGTCAATTCACCAAGTGATATAATCCTAAATATGTACATCCTGATAACGCAGAACTAAAACAATAATACATGCACATGGTTTGGAATTCAAAACAAAAATATGAATTCTGATTGGCATATGAAGAGGGAGTTGATCCACAGGAAAAATTCCTATAAACTGAGTTGCTGGGTGAAAGTATATGTTTAAAGTTTGGCAAATACTGCCTAACTGCTCCCAAATGAGGTTATACCAAGTTATAACCAAGTTGTAGTTATACCAACTAATTGCAGAAATTACTTTTGCACCAACCGACTATAACTTGCCATTCAAGACCAGCCTGGCTAACATGGTGAAACCCTGTCTCTCCTAAAAATACAAAAATTAGCCATGCTTGGTAGTAGGTGCCTGTAATCCCAGCTACTGGGGAGGCTGAGGCAGGAGGATCTCTTGAACCCAGGAGGCGGAGGTTGCAGTGAGCTGAGATCACACCACTGCACTCCAGCCTGGGTGACACAGCAAGACTCCATCTGAAAAAAAATAATAAAATTTTTTTTAATAAGTAAGGCAAAAACTACAATTACTTTTGCACCAATCTAATACTTCTCCGACAATAGGAGATGGAAAAGTACGAGAGCAACTGCTGTTAACAATAACCACCCCAATGAGAATAACAGGTGAGATTCTCTGAGCGTGTACTGTGTGCCAGGCTAGAATAAACGTGTGCCTATTTGTCAACCTTTTACTCCTATGAGAGAGGTACCCTGCTTCTTCCCCATTTCACAGAAGATTGCTGGGTAGAGGATTATAAAAAGCACTGTGGGTGCAGGGAGTCAGACATTCCAAGTTATGATTACGAAAATCGTGGAAATCTTTCCTTATACACGTTTTCTATTTTTCCTGTGTCCTCGGGTAGCTAAAAATTAAGCATAGAGTAGCCAGTTCATCTTTCATCTTCCTCCTCTCTGAGGATTGCTTTGCTTTACTATTTTAGCTTCTGAGACCTGAAGCTACATTCCAATAAAGCTTTCTTAATGGATACTGAAATGGGAATTTCATATCATTTTTACGCATCATAAAATATTCTTCTTTCAATTGCTTTTCAACCATTTAACCCAAATGAAGTGTTTTACCTTTGTGTATGAGTGTGTGCACTACACACAAAATGAACACTGCGCCCCTCCCTTTCAAAGATTTTCAACCATCTCTGCACCCCTCCCCTTAATGGGCACCAAACTTAACTCTCCTTCCATTGTGAAAAGAAAATTCCATGAATGCAAAAGCTGAGACTTGTGAATTTCTTTTTTCTCCTCAAGGTGCTTACCTAAGGTGAGCTTTACGATTGAAATGCAAAGGGTCATCAAACACATCTCAGTGTATTAGAGGAGATAAGCAGTTATCAGATGGTTTGACTGATTGGACGCCTAAGTATTGGGGGAAGGAAACCACTTTCAATATTGCACATTGCAGGGCTTACAACAAACTGTGTCTGGCCTGGCTGTTATCCTTGCTAACTTTTACTTTGGGTGTATTCATTTTTTATTTTTCTACCAGTAGCAGCCAAGACAGGTTTTCGTTTTACAATTAAAGGGCTGGAAAATCTCTCCACTTTGTTGCCTGCCAAGGGAACCCCAGATCACTCCAGGTAATCCCACAGTAATCAAAGAGTGGTCTGCTTTCTAAAATGAGGGTGTGGGACAATATAAGGTTGTTTGTAGGTTTGCTTCCAAGATGGGAGCTTCCGTTTCCAAAAATTCCAAGGTGAATTGAAAGCCATCGGTGAAAACTCCTGTGGACTTAGAGAAAAAAAAAAAATCTCAACTGCTCCCAATGCATACAAATCATTTTTAATCAGTTTTTGTTTTCTTTCTGAATAAAGACATTCTCAGAATTTGAAAAAACGAGACTAAGGTAAGAGGATTGCTTGAGCCCAGGAGTTCAAGACCAGCCTGGTCACTACAAAAAAAATTTTTTTGTAAAAAAAAGCCCATTCACTGGACAAGTTGTAATGTTGGCTATAATCATATAACCATAAAAATGACAAGGATTTAAAAGTCAGATTTCAACTTGTTGAGAAAGAGTTTGACAGGCCATGGGGGCAGAGGAGACTGGAGAGCTTCCCTTCCAGTCTGCGCAGGGTAACTTGAAGGAAAATCCTGACTCCAATTATAAAGCAAAGACAAATCCTTGAATCCTTTCAGTATATCCATCTTCCCTAGCCAAATTGTATTCTTTCTTCTTCCCTCCACCCACTTCTGCATTTCCATCAACAATACGGCTATCGGCTGAGCCCCTTGGTCAGCAAATAAAGGCAGAGGGCGAAGTAAATTTGCTTCCCAGCAATTATTTTTGTGAGGTCATGGAGTGAAGCATTAAAAGAATACTGCCGTGGAGGGGAGTATTCAGTAACTGTATGATCTGTGCTGCAAAACTGACAAAAGAACTCAGCCAGTCTTTTACTTTCATACCCACAGAAATCATTGACCACGAGGTCTTTGTTCCCTAAATTCATCTAAGAGGAATCTTTCACATGAACGCCCCTGCATGGAAGCTAATCCCCTCCGCACTCAGCTTCCCGAAGAATGTCCATTTGGTCATTTGCTCTGTGTCTACACCTGCAAATTATCAGGATAATTTTGATCTTAAGAAAATAAAAGAACAAATGGGTAGGGGGAGGGAAGGAAAGAAAAAATCCACTAAGGTCTTTAGTATCTAGCGCAGGAATTAGCAAAGTCTTTCTGTAAAAGGGCAGGTGGTGAATATTTTCAGCTTTGCAGACCCTATGCCTTCTGTGGTGAGACCACTTAACTCTGTGGTACAGCACAAAAGCAGCCCTGGGCAATACTTTTATATAAATTATGGTGGTGACTGTTCCAAAGAAGTTTTCTTTGTTGAAAGCTGAAATTTGAATTTTATATAATTTTCATGTCATGAAATATTCTTCTTTTGATTTTTTTTCCTTCTTTTTCCTTTTTTTTTTTTTTTTTTTCTGAGACCCAGTCTCTTATCCAGGCTGGAGTGCAGTGG
>NW_012116477.1:815130-816451 GCF_000951035.1 Colobus angolensis palliatus
ACTCCGTCTCAAAAAAAAAAAAAAAAAGAAATATATAAAAGCCATTCTGTTCATGGGCAGGCTTGGCCGGAACGGTATCTTACAGAGCCTTGATCTAGAACAACCCAGCCTTAGAAATGGTTTTTGGTCTGAGTGATGTGAATCACATTGAATTGTCTCACAGGGAAGTGTGGACACTTGAAAACACAGCTGGGCAATAATTTCTGGATTTTCATATCCTATTCAAAATATCATGAGGAATTCCAGGAATTTAAGCCAGGAAACTAGACACCATGCCACATACACTGAAGAGTCCTTATCAGGCTTTTAACTGCAAATTAACCCGTCCAGATCCTAAGGAATTTAGCATTCTGGTCATACAGAGAAAACTGTCACCCAGGTGCCTTCCGGTAAACCATGTTTCTCAATCTTAGTACTGCTGACATTTTGGGCCAAATACTTCTCTTGTGTGAAGCTGTCTTGTGTATTGTAGCATGTTTAGCAGCATCCCCAGCCTCTACCCACTTGAGTGCTTTGGCACTTTGGGAGGCCAAAGCAGGCAGATTACTTGAGGTCAGGAGTTCAAGACCAGCCTGGCCAACTTAGTGAAACTCCGTATCTAATAAAAATACAAAAATTAGCCAGGCATGGTGGCCCATGCCTGTAATCCTAGCCACTCAGGAGGCTGAGACATGAGAATGGCAGAATGGCTTGAACCCGGGAAGCGGAGATTGCAGTGAGCCAAGATCACGCCACTGCACTCCAGCCTGGGTGACAGAGTGAAACTATGTCTCAAAAATAAAAAGTAAACAGCCATGTCTGAGGAACAAAAGAGAAGGAAATAATAAGATAGGCTCTCCTGTACAGAGGAGGGACTTCTGCATTCTTCAGCTCTTGACTGAAATATCCTAGCCACAGAGAATCCCTCAATAATCAGTTGTGACTCATCTTGGGTGTGTGAAATCTCTGTCTCCCAGATGCTATGGAAAACACTCCCTTTCATTCATAATTCTTAGTGAAATCTGGGGTTCTAGATCAGTTAGGAGACTCTCAGCTGCAAATAAGGAAAAATTTCGACTCTTAACATTTCTCCAGCAATACTCCCACAGTTTTTCATCATCAGAATGAGGCTGGCTCTTCCAAATGCACTTATGCAATGGTGGGCTTCAAAAGACAGTAATACTCATTAATTGAGGCCTGCATATTCTCAAATTCACCTACTCACTGAAATTTATTTGTAGCCCCCAAATTAATACTCCTGGTGCTCTTAAGGTCGTTTGCAGACATGCACAGAGCAGTGCCCGACATGGACAAGACAACACGCTACCTTCTTCTTCTTCTT
>NW_012116477.1:818931-820361 GCF_000951035.1 Colobus angolensis palliatus
ACCCAGCCAAGAATTCTTTATATATTCCGGATATTAATTCCTTGTCTAGTATATGGTTTGCAAGTATTGTGCCCATTCTGTAGGTTGTCTTTTCACTCTGTTGATTTTCTCCTTTGCTGAGCAGTTTTTCAGTTTGATGTAATTCTGTTTGTCTATTTTTGCTTTGTTAGCTGTACATTTGCTGTCATATCTAAGAAAGCATTGTTCATTCCAGTGTTATAAAACTTTTCCCCTATATTTCTTTCTTTTTCTTGTTTTTTTTTTGTTTTTTGTTTTTTGTTTTTTTGAGATGGAGTCTCTGTTGCCCAGGTTGGAGTGCAGTGGCACGATCTCAGCTCACTGCAACCTCTGCCTCCAAGGCTCAAACAATTCTACCTACCTCAGCCTCCTGAATACCTGGGATTACAGGCACCCACCAACATGCCCAGCTAACTTTTGTATTTGTAGTAGAGATGGAGTTTCACCATATTGGCCAGGCTAGTCTTGAGCTCCTGACTTCAGGTGATCCGCCTTCCTTGGCCTCCCAAAGTGCTGCAATTATAGGTGTGAGCCACTACGCCCCGCCCCAGTATATTTCCTTCTAGAAGTTTTATAATCTCAGGTCTTATGTTTAGGTTTTTAATCCTTTTTAAAATTATTTTTGTAGACATGTGATCTTGCTATGTTGCCCAGGCTGGCCTCAAACAATTCTCCTGCCTCGGTCTCCCACAGTGACAGAATTACAGGCGTAAGACATCACACACAGCCCTGGTTCCTAATCCATTTTGAATTAATTTCTGTATATGGCACAAGAAGATAAGAGTATGTCTTTATTTCTTTGCATGTAGATATCCAATTTTCCCAACACCATTTGTTGAAGAGGACATCCTTTTCCCATCGTGTAGTTTTAGCACCCTTGTCAAAGATCATTTGCCCATATACATGAAGGTTTATTTCTGGGCTCTCTCTTTTCTGTGCCAGTGATCTACTTCTTTCCTTTTTACAGCTGAATAATATTCTGTTCTATAGGTAGACCATATTTTGTTTATCAGTTCATCAGTCAAGGGACATTTGGGTTATTTCTACTTTTTGGAGGTTAGGAATAATACTGCTATAAACATTTGTATACACATTTCTGTGTAGAGGGCCAGGCATAGTGGATCCCAGCACTTTGGGAAGCCAAGGTGGGTAGATCTATTGAGACCAGGAGTTTCAGACCAGCCTGGCCAACATGGTGAAACCCCATGTCTAATAAAAATGCAAAAAAAAAAAAAAAAAATAGCCATGTGTGGTGGCACATGCCTGTATCCCAGCTATTTGGGAGGCTGAGGCACGAGAATTGCGTGAACCCTGGAGGAAGAGGCTGCGGTGAACCAAGATCACACCACTGTACTCCAGCTTGAGCAACAGAGCAAGACCCTGTCTAAAAAAAGAAAAAGACAAAGGAAAAA
>NW_012116477.1:821726-822882 GCF_000951035.1 Colobus angolensis palliatus
GAGGCTGAGGCAGAAGAATTGCTTGAACCCGGGAGGTGGAGGTTGCAGTGAGCCGAGATCACGCCACTGCACTCCAGCCTGGGCGACAGACTGAGACTCCATCTCAGAAGAAAAAAAGAAAAATAAATTGTACAGGTTTATTCATCATTAGCTGTTTCCCAAGGGATAAAGATGATAATGGTACCCATGGATGTTTTTGTACAATCAACTCATCAAATAGGAATGTTGCAATTTTCAAGACTATCAATGGTGGCCAGAATAACGATACCTTTGTAAGTTACCACTATTTTGAGCATGTCACACATTTTAAACTTGTTTAATCTTTCTATAATTACTCTCTTTTTTTTTCCAGACAGAGTCTTGCCCTGTCACCCACGCTGGAGTACAGCGGTGCAATCTCAGCTCACTGCAACCTCTGCCTCCTAGGTTCAAGCAATTCTTCTGCCTCAGACTCCAAGCAGCTAGTGTGCACCAGAGCTCAATATTGAGCCCAGGCTCTGGTTCCCAGGTCTGAGAACCTAAGCACAGCACTACAGGGAGTCCAGGGAGCAGCTGGGCATCTGTCTTCTCATCTAACATCTCTATCTTAGTTTGTGACCCAAGGTAGACTCTCGGCCTAATCATTCTAAAATCACGTTATTTAATTAGTTGATTCCCAGAACCTTCTTCTGCTCAAAATTTCTGATGTCTTGGTCACATCTCTCTTAACTAGGCCTTTAGAGACAGCTTTCCAAGTCACAGTCAATCTCATTTACATCATCAAAAGGCAGCTTCATGTCAAATGACTTGGAGTACTGTTTTGACAGTCATATGTTCCTAGGTTCAAATCCCAGATTTGCCACTTTCCAGCTGTGTGACCACGGGCAAGTCACTTAACCTCTCTGAGACTCAAGAACCTCACCTGTTATGCTAATAACTGTTCACACTTTATAGATTAGTCAAGTGACATAACACACATTCACAATACTTAGCTAAAGGTTTATACTTAATTAAATAACTGTCGGTTATAATGAAAATAAATAGGCCAGGCATGGTGGCTCATGCCTGTAATCCCAGCACTTTGGGAGGCCAAGGTGGGTGAATCACAAGGTCAGGAGTTCAAGACCAGCCTGGCCAACATGGTAAAACCCCATCTCTACTAAAAATACAAAAATTA
>NW_012116477.1:824932-827253 GCF_000951035.1 Colobus angolensis palliatus
AAAAAAAAAAGTATAAAGGAAAGGGCTGGGGATGGTGGCTTACGTCTATAATTCCAGCAGTTTGGGAGACCGAGGCGGGTGGATCACTTCAGGTCAGGTGTTCGAGAGTAGCCTGACCAACATGGTGAAACCCCATCTCTACTAAAAATACAAAATTAGCCAGGTGTGGTGATGCATGCCTGGAATCCCAGCTACTCAGGAGGCTGAGGCAGGAGAATGGCTTGAACCCGGGAGGTGGAGGTCACAGTGAGCTGAGATCGCGCCATGGCACTCCAGCCTGGGCAACAAGAGCAAAACTCTGTCTCAAACAAAAACAAACAAACAAACAAAAGGATATATAAAAAGGATTAAATTATTTTCTTTCTTCTTCAATTTACAGATTTCAAGACTAAACCTGAGATATTTGTCGCCATCACAAAGGCTGGTTTGTGGTGGTTGTTTTATTTCACTTGATTGAGAGGAACACTTTCATGAGATATACCCTTTTAACAAATTTTGGGGTTTTAAAAATAAAAAATAGAGGCAGGGTCTCACTATATTGCTCATGCTGATGTCAAACTCCTAGGCTCAAGGAATCCTTCTGCCTTGGGCTCTTAAAGTGCTAGGTGTGACCCGCCAAGGTTACAGGTGTAACCCACCGAGGCTGGCGCTCTTTGTTTTCTTTTGTTTTTTTAAGATGGAGTTTTGCTCTTGTTGCCCAGGCTGGAGTGCAGTGGCACTGTCTCTGCTCACCACAATCTTCACCTCCCAGGTTCAAGTGATTCTCCTGCCTCAGCCTCCCGAGCAGCTGGGATTACAGGCACCCACCACCACACCTGGCTAATTTTTTGTATTTTTAGTAGAGACGGGGTTTCTCCATGTTGGTCAGGCTGGTCTCGAACTGCCGACCTCAGGTGATGCACCCACCTTGGCCTCCCAAAGAGCTGGGATTACAGCTATGAGCCACTGTGCCCAGCCATACAAGGCTGGCCCTCTTCACAAGTTTTTCAGTGTATAATCTACTGTCGTTGACTCTAGGTTAAATGTCATACAGCAGATCTCTAGAACTTACTCCTGTTGTTTAACTGCAACCTTACGCCCATTGATTATTGGTTGATCGGTAATTCCCTATTGCCCTCTCCCACAACCCCCTGGCAACCACCATTCCACACTTTGATTCTATGAATTTGGCTATTTTAGATCCCTTATATGAGTGGCGGTATTTGTTTTTTATCAATGAAGTAGCATATCGTTCTGGGGCTTAGAAGGACACCCTCAGTCTTAATCGAAGTCTATTTCAGAAAGGATGTTAACTTATGAGTAAAACACAGTATTTATCAAGGAACTCGTCTTTCTGCAGAGAAGCAAAAGTGGTTTTTGTTGTTGTTGTTATTGTTACTGTTCTCCCCAGCACCATAACTGTTAAATTCCTCACCAGTAAGGAGAGAAATGTGAACAATTTCTAGAGACACACCTTCAGTCCAGACTCAACGGAAGCTCTCATTAATTTCAGGCAGGCTGGCCAGCGTTTCTCAGAGGTGAACAGCTTGGCGAGAAGAATCTTGGGCTGAACTTTAATAAGGTTGAATTCAGCTTGTGGTCGAAGCAGCTTGGGCGTGTAAATTGCAGGAAGTGCCCAAGAACTAAAGATGCTCCGTCTGAAGCGGTTGTGTCAGGAAGGGGTGGCATCAAGGATCATAAATTGCCCTGTGGCTTTTCAAGGGTTTATGAGCTCCCAGGCCTCCTCCACAATAGGATGCAGGATGACTCTTAACACCTCATTAAGGATGTTTTTTACCAAATGCTGATAATAAAAAACAGCCCTAAAAGCCCAGCTCATTTTTATTCAGAATCCTCTCCTGTGAAATATAAAAAGATGTCATAAAATGGAAATACAATGGAGAGCCCCCATCTTGGGTGGACTCATTACAATGTTCATGTGGACAGATCTGGGGAAGTCAAGGCTGGGTCCCTGCCATGAGAAACTGCCTTTTCCTCCTGGCAAAGGTGCCTTCAGTTTCCGGAGAAATGAAACGCCTGTGAGATTAATAATCCTTGCCTTGTTTTATCACCAGCTGAAATCTTATTTTGAGCTTTTCATTTCTGATCACATGACGGCTTTGCCCCTGGGGCCTTTCATGGGCTAACCCTGAAACCCTTTTATTTATAGAATAGTGTAAAATTAGTTTTTTTGTTGTTGTTTGTTTGTTTGTTTGAGACAGAGTCTCACTCTGTCGCCAGCCTGGAGTGCAGTGGCATGATCTCAGCTCACTGCAACCTCCGCCTCCCAGGTTCAAGCGATTCTCCTGCCTCAGCCTCCCAAGTAGCTGGGACTACAGGCA
>NW_012116477.1:828033-832057 GCF_000951035.1 Colobus angolensis palliatus
AAAAAAAAAAAAAAAAAGTTGCTACATGTAAGCCCTGGAAATTATTCTTCTTTCCAGAGATTCTGCTATGAGGCAATGTAATTGGAAGTTAAACTGGGACCACCCTGAATAGGAAACCTCAGTCACTGGCCAAGCTGTATGACTCTGGCATGAGACCTCTTCTCTCTCTCTCTTACTCTGTAAAATAAGACTGCAAGGAGTAGTACCTGCCTCTAGGGTCTACTCTGAGGATCGAATGAGATGATGCTGGCAACATACTTGGTGTAGTCATTGACAGAAAGCCCTCAATAAATGGTATTAATGCTTAGTATTCATTCATTCATTCAACAAGTATTTACTGGGCACCTATTTGTGCCCAGCACTGTTCCAGCATCACACAACAAGTTCATACCCTCTTAAACTGACCTTTCAGTAATCGTTCTCCAGGGCACAGGAAGGTAAAAGCAAGTGGGATCTAATTGCTGCTCTACCGCTTGCTAGGCATGTGAGCCCCTCAAGCTTGGGAGTGAGAGGTTCTCCAGGAGTTGCCACCCTTTTCTTGATTTAGACAAGAGTTTCTCAACCTCAGAGCTATTGGCATTTGGGACCACGTAATTTTTTTACTGGGGGAGAGGGAGGCTGTTCGGTGCAGTGTAGAAAGTGGAGCAGCATCCCTGGCCTCTATTCACTAGATGCCAGCAGCACCCCCATCCCAGGTTGTGATGATCAAAAACGTGTCCAGATAGTGGCAAATGTGCATAGAGGGTAAACCCTCCCCTGCTTGAGAACCCCTGGTCTAGATCAATCACGCCAGCTCTCCACACCTCAGTTTCCTCATCTCTGGGCTGGGATAATAATCTTATCTATTTCGCAGATAGCTGGACATGAGAAGTGAATGAAAACAGGCATTGCCTGGCACATAGTAATCCCTCAATAAAAGTGATCTATTAGCCAATACTGAGGATTAGGGCAAAACTTTCTTGTATCTATCTAATGAGAACTTTCCTGAAACCAGTGTTCGGGGTATTTCCCTTTGGTTGCAGGTACTCTGAGCTCTGATGGGCCCTGAATCTGGTGGGGAAATCTCACCCCAACCTATGCCTGGTGCTCCCAATTGGCTAGACCAGCAGTACTGGGTTTGCATTTAGCCATGGCCAGTGTAGGTTTGTGAGTGATTTATGGACTTCCCTTCCAACTTGGCTTTTGCCAGTGAAAGAGTCCAGACAGTTTTAGAAAATTAGACTTGACTTTTTAATGTGCAAATAAAGTTCAGCTGTAAGTCATTCTCCTACCTCGTTGGTTAACAATATAAGTATCTCCAATGACTTTTTTTTGTGGGAAGCTTCTGGAACCCCAAAAATCCGAGGCAGATTAAGAAAGATGAAGGCCAGGTGCAGTGGCTCACACTGTAATCGCAGCACTTTGGGAGGCTGTGGCAGGTGGATCACTCGAGTTTAGGAGTTTGAGACCAGCCTGAGCAACATGGAGAAATTCCATCTCTACTAAGAATACAGGCCGAGCGCGGTGGCTCATGCCTGTAATCCTAGCACTTTGGGAGGCCGAGGCAGGCAGATCACTTGAGGTCAGGAGTTTGAGACCAGCCTGGCCAACATGGTGAAACTTCATCTCTACTAAAAATACAAAAATTAGCCGGGCATGGTCGTGGGCACCTGGTAAGCTCAGTTACTCAGGAGGCTGAGGCAGGAGAATTGCTTGAACCCAGGAGATGGAGGTTGCAGTGAACCAAGATCGTGCCACTGTACTCCTGGGCAATACAGTGAGACTCCATCTCAAAAAAAATTACAAATAAAAATACAAAAATTAGCCGGGTGTGTGCATGCCTATAATCCCAGCTACTCTGGAGGCTGAGGCACGAGAATCACTTGCACCCTGGAGGTGGAGGTTACAGTGAGCCGAGATCACACCACTGCACTCTAGCCTGGGCAACAGAGTGAGACTCCATCTCAAACAGAAAAGAAAGATGAGGGAGAATTAGAAGAGCAATTCAGAGCATGAGCTATGGAGACACAGACGCCATTTAAGGTGTGACCTTGGGCAAGTCACTTTAGCTTTCTGAGCCTCAGTTTCCTCACCTGTCAAGTGAGGAAAATAATAACACCAAGCTCATTTGGTTGTTAAGATGAAAGGAGGTAAGTCAGGTAAAGCACTGTCTTTGCCCAGCACCTGGCACATTGCAGAGCCTCATAAATGGGGGCTAAACATGAACAAATGTTTTTGTCCTGTTGAGTTGCAGGCATTGCTTGCCCCCAAGGTACAGAGGAAATAGAGCGACCAGTTCATCCAAGTTTGCTTGGGACTTTCCTGATCTCGTGTCCCAGGAAACCCTTTCGTCTCAGACAAACAGGGACAGTTGGCCACCTAAAAGGATGACTTTGAAAGTGATTTTCGGCCAGGCACGGTGGCTCACACCTGTAATCCCAGCACTTTGGGAGGCCGAGGCAGGTGGATCACAAGCTAAAGAGATCAAGACCATCCTGGCCAACATGGTGAAACCCCATCTCTACTAAAAATACAGAAAATTAGCTGGGCATGGTGGCTGGCGCCTGTAATCCCAGCTACTCAGGAGGCTGAGGCAGGAGAATCGCTTGAACCCGGGAGGCAGAGGTTGCAGTGAGCCAAGATCACACCACTGCACTCCAGCCTGGGTGACGGAGTGAGACTCTGTCTCAAAAAAACAAAAAAAAAAAGAAAGTGATTTTCTGCTTCAGTGTCCTGGGCAGAGATGGCAGCAGGGTTAAACTATGACTGGCTGGTGGTTTGGAAAAAGAGGCGAGTCCCTTTCTACATAGGCTGCTCCAGGAGAGAAGATGCTTTGTGAGTTTCCAGCGGAGGTTTACGAGCACTCTTCTTGAAGGTTTAATGGTCCCCGGTGATTTATCCTATCTGGAGAGTCATCGCTATAAGGAGAAACCTGCTCCCCAAGCTTCTGCTTTCCTTTACCACCGAACCTTTCATCTTCCCAGAGAATCGGCTCCAGCCCCCATAAATAACCTTATTACGGCCACACAAAGGCAGGGTCCCATCAGCCTGCAAGACTGGACTTCTCAAATAGTAGTTTCATAAACCAGTTTGGCCAGAATGGGAGAATACTTAATAGGATCCACAGGGGGTGATTTAAATGGAGGAAAGACACAGCTGGAATTGGGTGGTGTGTCCCTGGAGTGATGAGCTTAGAATCACACATAAGGCACTCTCAGAAGTGCTGGAGTTACCCATTCAGTTACCTTTCCTGGATGTCTCTTAGTACTTAAAATACAAGAATGGCCCAGGGAATGGTGGCTTACACCTGTAATCCCAACACTTTGGGAGACTGAGGCAGGAGGATCACTTGAGCCCAGGAGTTCCATACCAGCCTGGGCAACATAGTAAGATCCCATTTCTACAAAAAGTAAAAAAAAAAAAAATTAGCTGGGTGTGGTAGTGGGTGCCTGTAGTTCCAGCTACTTGGGAGACTGAGGTGGGAGGATCACTTGAGACCTGGGGGTCGAGGCTGCAGTGAGCTGTGATGGTGCCACTGCACTCCAACCTGGGCAACAGAGCAAGACCCTGTCTCAATTAAAAACAAACAAACAAACAAACAACAGAAAATGAAGAATTCCTTCCTGTGGTAAAAATCTTCTCACATGGTGGTGAACAAGAATAATATCTGCATATTATTAGGTTTTAAACCAGTACTGTCCATCAGAACTTTCCATACTGGTATAAATATTTTGTAATCTGCATTATATAATACAATAGCAACTAGCCCAAAGTAATTGTTGGACCCTTGAAATAATAGCCCCATGTGACTAAGGAACTGAATTTTTAATGTTATCTAATTTCAATCAATTTAAATTTAAATAGCCACATATGGCTAGTGGTTACATATTGGACAGCATAGTTTTAAACTCATAAACAGAGATTTATAATAAAAGGTAGTGTGAAGGCTGTACATATAAGTTCCTTTTCAGAGCTCAACAACATAAAGGAAACTTTATTTTTTATTTTTTTGCTTAGATTTACCTTTTGAAATTTTTTTATTTTT
>NW_012116477.1:835512-835886 GCF_000951035.1 Colobus angolensis palliatus
TTTTTTGAGACAGGGCCTTATTTTGTCATCCAGGCTGGAATGCAGTGGTATAATCATGGCTCACTGCAGCCTCAACTTCTTGGGCTCAAGCAATCCTCCCATCTCAGCCTCCCAAGTAGCTGGGACTACTGGTGTGTACCACCAAACCCAGCTAATTTTTGTATGTTTTATAGAGATGGAGTTGTGCTATGTTGCCCAGCCTAGTCTCAAATTCCTGGTCTCAAGCGATCCATGCCCCCTCCTTAGCCTCCAAAAGTTCTGGAATTATAGGCATGCACCACCGCGCCTGGCCCCCAAATTACTTTTTTAAGGTATAATTTACATGCAGTGAGACTTACAGTTCCTTTGGTTTTGTGTTTTTTTTTTTTTTTTTT
>NW_012116477.1:837446-839173 GCF_000951035.1 Colobus angolensis palliatus
ACAGAACAAGACTCAGTCTCAAAACAACAGCAACAACAAGAAGTTCTGAGATTAGACATGAGCCACCACACCCAACCCGGAGTTTCGTTTTTTTCATAGATTTTACATGAGTTGTTGGCAGAGAGCAAACTAGAAGGATTCACAAGGAGGACAGGGGATCTCGAGGCTAGCAGGGGAGGTGGGGAGCAGAGATTAGAATGGGGATATGTTTTGAGATTATAGCTGATGAGATTCCTAACACATTGGCTATGGGTTGTGAGACAAAGAGAACAATCAGAAGGTGCTCAGTTTTTGCCCTGAAACAGCTGGGGGACTCTGGCGAGAAGAGAAGCAGGTGTGGAGGGGACGGTCCACTTTACTCTGGCAAGATGCGATGTCTCTTAGGCACTGAAATGGTGATGTTGAGAAAATAAATAGGCAAGTCTGGAACTCAGAAAAGTGGTCACAGATGGGGCCTTTTACCTGTGGGATGGACAAGGTCTCCGGAGCAGTAGGTATCTACCTTGGCTGGACTTTGGAATCACCTGGGGAGCTTTAAAATACTGATGCCCAGGTCCCAGCTACGGGGCTTCTGATATAATTGATCTGTGGGTATGGCTCAGGCATCGGAACTATTAGAAGTTTCCCAGCCGATTCTCAAGTACAACCAGGGTTGAGACCTTGTCGTGAGAGCCAGTGTAGATAAAGCAGAGAATTTTGAGGGAGTTCCAAGCACTCTCTGTGTTGTCTGTGGGTCTGCGGGAGCCAGTGTAGATAAAGGGGAGGATTTTGAGGGAGTCCCGGGAACTCTGTGTTGCCTGCGGGTCTGCTTTGCAGCACTGGCTCCATCTACTGTGTCTATTCACTGCAGCTCAGCTTCCCAAGCAGCTCAGGTCCAGCTCCTCAGTATCCACGGGTTGGTGAATTCATTGACTCCAGAGAGCCGAGTCACCCAGTTGTTGACTCTCAAAGTTTGAACCGACATTTTTTTTTTTTTTTTTGAGACGGAGTCTTGCTCTGTAACCCAGACTGGAGTGTAGCGGCCAGTCTTGGCTCACTGCAATCTCCGCCTCCCAGGTTCAAGTGATTCTCCTGCCTCAGCCTCCCAAGTAGCTGGGACTACAGGCATGTACCACCATGCCTGGCTAATTTTTGTACTTGTAGTAGAGACGCCATGTTGGCCAAGCTGGTCTTGAACTCCTGACCTCAGGTGATCCGCCTGCCATCGCCTCCCAAAGTGCTGGGATTACAGGTGAGAGCCACCGCGCCTGGCCTGAATTCACTTTAAAGGTCATTGAGCCTCTACGATAGCCCCACCAGGACCCACCAGGATGCCTATGGGGGGACTCCCTGTGGCTCAGGTGAAAGAGCCGTGTGAGGACACGTCAGAGAAGAGCATTCCAGGTAAAGCCTGGGTGGAGAGCTGGAGACAAGAGAGACCATTTGGAGCAGGGCATCTGCTGGGGGTGCAGAGCAACTCAGAGGCCCCTCTGAATGTTCTTTTCTGGGATAAGCCCTGCGGGGGATAGTTGTGCTATTCCTGGAGACATCATGGCCTTTCTTGGAAATGGAAGCCTTTTTGCCCTTTCAATTTCTATTCTGTGGGTTGGTTTCCTAGGGATATTGCTCCTGGCAAGAAGACCTGCTCATGGGCCTCTACCAAACCTGACCAGGACCTGTTCATAGAATCTTCCCCGACTCAGATCTGAGCCTAGAGCCCAAAGCCAGTGCCTTCAGAAGTTGTTTAC
>NW_012116477.1:840033-841184 GCF_000951035.1 Colobus angolensis palliatus
AAAGAAAAAAGAAAAATGATGGTGCTGGAGATGATAAAACACACAATTTGGAGAACTTTTACCTTTTCAGAATGTATTTGGTAATGCAATTTGGTCCTCCCAATAACTCTATGGAAGTCATTTATTTTTTCCCCCCATTTCACTGAGGTTCAGAGGTTTTTTCATTTCTGAGTCCAGGGTCTCAGACCCAGAAACAGTGAAGTTCAGAGGCAGCCCCAGGTCTTCTGACACTTCTGCCCAGAGACCCACCTCCGTCTTGCCAGAAAACCAGACAGAGCGTTTGCAATTCAAGCAAAGCTTAGAGACTCTCAATGCACCAGCCTGTCCTTCCGCAGCCCGGGAGTCATGCTCCCAGCAGAAGAGGCAGTGGGAAAAGTGAGGGGCTCAGAAATCCTCCCACTGGTTGGACCAAGGCCATAGGAGGGTATGAAAGAGTTTGCTGGTTCTCCCTCCATGGCCATCCCCACTTTTGTGTAGTAATAGACGTGGACACATGGCCAACCAGAACAAAGAGCGCAACTCCCCTGTGCGGCCTTGTGACTGAATCCTAGGCTATGGGAAGAGCATTCCAGTGATGCGAGAGGCCTCGGAGGCACATCCTTCTGGGGTGTGCCTTCCCTTCATTGTCTCCCTTTTCTGCTGGCTGGATGGGGATGTAGAGGAGAGGACCCTTGGACCATGGGGATGGGGGCAACATGCCAGGCATGGCAGTGCAATGGAGGTGGGTTCTACCAAAGGAGCTGCTATACCCACCCTGGACTGCTTCTATCTGGATGTTGGTACATAAGAAAGAAAGAAATCCATTTCATTTCTCATCTCAAAGAAAGAAATCCATTTCTTTCTTTCTTTCTTTCTTTCCTTTCTTTTTCTTTCTTTCTTTCTTTCTTTCCTTTCTCTCTCTCTTTCTCTCTTTCTTTCTCCTTCCTTCCTTCCTTCTTTCCTTCTTTCTTTTCTTTTCTTTCTTTTCTTTCTTTTTGTGATGGAGTTTTGCTCTTGTTGCCCAGGCTGGAGTACAGTGGCGTGATCTCAGCTCACTGCAACCTCTGCCTCCCAGGTTCAATCGATTCTCTTATCTCAGCCTCCTGAGTAGCTGGGATTACAGGCATGCGCCACCACGTCCAGCTAATTTTGTATTTTTAGTAGAGACAGGG
>NW_012116477.1:841604-848703 GCF_000951035.1 Colobus angolensis palliatus
GCCTCCCAAAGTGCTGGGATTACAGGCTTGAGCCACCGCGCCCGGCCGAGACAGGGTTTCTCCATGTTGGTCAGGCTGGTCTCAAACTCCCAACCTCAGGTGATCCGCCCACCTCAGCCTCCCAAAGTGCTAGGATTATAGGCATGAGCCACTGTGCCTGGCCAGGCCAAGATTTTTTAAATGGCAGCTCCCTGGAGGCTGAGGAAAAAGCGAGAGGGGAGCCACAGCTCATACCTAAAATGGTCCTCGCAAATGCACTGTGGCTAAAGGGAATTCTGAGTCACTTTCTCTGGTCTGTTCCTACAGCCCCCAACCCCGCTGCACCACCCTCAGAAGGGAAGGCTGGAATTCCTTTCTGGGAGGGCTTTCCTTTGCAAACCCTGTGAATCTAAGGAGCCCTGTTTTCTCTGTAAATAGAGCAAGTGTCCCCAGTGTGACCTAGCAATATCCTCCCAATGCACGTGGTGTCTGATGCAAAATGGAGGTGAAGGAGTTGGCAGAAAGAAGGGAAGAAAAGGTGGGAAGAAGCCTAGAGACGAATATTTAGGTTTGAAGAGTGTGATTTACTGTCACCTTGAACCCAAATTTTCATTTTGTTTGTTTGTTTGGGGCATTTGCCAAATGTGTACTCTCACCCTCTAACTGACTGTGTGGATGAAGCCTTGGTTATCCTCTGAGCTCTGAGCCATCGGGAGCCCTGGGAGGTGAGTGGGTCTCACATATCTTCTTAAATCACCAGGGCTAGACCAGAAACTAAACACTTCCCCAGGTTTCTCTCACTATTTCCTTCAGGATCAGATGCTCCCTACAGCCAGATACCTAATTCTGTCTTTCCGTCTAAACTGGGATCTCCATGAAGTCGGGATATGTCTTACCTGTTTTTATATTCTCAACAATGTGGCATAGAGTACCAGGCAAAGAAGGAATGAATGAGTGAGTGTGTAGATAAATGGACAGATGGATGGAAGGATGGATGGATGGATGGATGGAGAGAAGGGTGGATGCATGAATGGATGGATGGGTAAATGTATGGAAGGAAGGAAAGAAAAGGAAGGAAGAATGGACAGATAGGTGAATAAATGGATAGACGGAAGGAAGAAAGGAAGGGTGAAGGAATGGATGGATAAGTGGGTGGATGGATGGATACACAGATTCATGGTGAATAGGTGGATGGACAGAAGCATGCATGGATGATACACAATAAGAGTGAACAGTTTTGAGCTCTTATTATGTTCCAGGCAAGATACACACATAATTTCATTTAATTTTCCCCATGACTTTCAACATATGCAAAATAAGTTCCAGGAAGGTTAAATCATGTGCCTGAAATGGCACTAAAGTCAATTTGACTCTTGAGTGAGTGTGCTAAACTATTATACCCTAATGCTGAATAAATGAATGAATACAAGAAGAAATGATTTATCTGTATATAAATTTTTGTCCGAGGATATACAAAAGCTAGGCTGGGCGTGGTGGCTCATGCCTGTAATCCCAGCACTTTGGGGGGCCAAGGCAGGTGGATCACATAAAGTCAGGAGTTCAAAATCAGCCTGACCAACATGGTGAAACCCCATCTCTACTAAAAATACAAAATTAGCAAGGCGTGGTGGTACATGCCTGTAGTCCCAGCTACTTGGGAGGCTGAGGCAGGAGAATCACTTGAACTCAGTGGGTGGAGGTTGCAGTGAACTGAGATCATGCCACTGCACTCCAGCCTAGGTGACAGCAAGAGTATGTCTCCAAAAAAAAAAAGTTAATTCTGCTCACTTCTCTCTAAAGTGACAGTACAATAACAGGCCAAGGTTTAAGAACAATCTGAATATTTAGATTTCTTGCCAGTTACAAGTGAATATTATGTGGTGAAGTGGTGCACTCACGGGGGCGGACACTTCCGGAAGGCTAATTCTGAGAAGATTCTGGGCTTTTCCCACTCACCCAGCCTGATAATTAATAGGAGCCAGGAAGAAGCCCCTGAATTTCTAAGTGCCGATTCCCGCTGTACCGGCACTCCAAACATCTGAAGGAAAAACAGTTTGTTAATTGCTGTCTAGACGGTTTATTGCGGCAATAAGATCAAAACCAAGAATCCTGAGGTTTGTGGTATGAATCATGCAGACTAAACAATTGTTTTATTGCATTTACAGAGAACTTGATTTATAACTGCACTGGGTAATAAAATTCCTTCATGGTTTATCCGAAATAATTTTGCTTCTTTTACACCACTCTGTGATAATCCCACCTCTCTGTGCTGTTAAAATGTGTTCTCTGTGACATCCAAACAGTTTCTTATCAGATATCTTGCTGTCATCAAGTAACATATGAGGGCCAGGGTTCAATCCATCCTGGCAGAGCCCTGGTGGAGGGTGGTGGCCTGGCTGGGGTGGCCTTTGTAACCCTGCTGTCATGGCTGCATCTGCTCAAACCAATAGGCGACTAAGAGTTGGCAGCTCCTGGGCCGGGCAGCCTCTGTCTGCTTTGTTGGCAAAGGCCTGGTGTGATAGCTTCCTCTTTCCCTCATTCACCAGATTTTGGATGAATTGGACAAAGCTGACCAGTTCTTTGGTGCCTCTGAGACCCCAGGGCCAACATCCTTCTTGTGTGCAAATGTACCTGTAACCTGTGGAATAGAGAAGGAAGGAACAGGCCCACACGCATACATCCATCACTTCCCTCCATCCCTGCAGCTGTCCAGGGGACACAGAACATCGGGAAAAGCTCAGGAAGTCTAAGCTCAGGCTTGCTTAAGGCCAAATGTCGGGAAGTCTCAGTTCTTCAGGCTCCAAGTCCAGTGCTCTTTGCATCAGAAGTGACTTAAGAGATAAGCATCAGATAAATCGTAGTATCTCTCCTAAAGGAGATCTGCCTGTTTTGCTCTTCCCTTTTTCACCCCTGCACTAGCTACAGCAAACTCCATTGTGAGGGGCAGCTAATTCCCAACCCCTGGAATCAAACGTGAAATTTAAAAATTGACATAAAGCTGGGCGCAGTGGTTCACGCCTGTAATCCCAGCACTTTGGGAGGCCGAGGTCGGCAGATCACATAAGGTCGGGAGTTCGAGACCAGCCTGACCAACATAAAGAAACCCTGTCTCTACTAAAAATACAAAATTAGCTGGGCATGGTGGCGTGTGCCTGTAATCCCAGTTACTCAGGAGGCTGAGGCAGGAAAATCATTTGAACTCAGGAGGCAGAGGTTGCGGTGAGCCAAGATCACACCACTGCACTCCAGCCTGGGCAACAAAAGCGAAACTCCACCTCAAAAAAAAAAAAAAAAAAAATTGACATGAAATTCACATAACATAAAATTAACCATTTTAAAGCGACCAATTCAGGAGCATTTAGTATATTCACAGCATTGTGTTATCACCACCTCTGTCTAGCACCGAAACATTTTCATCACACCAAATGGAAACCCTGTAGCCAGTAGGCAGTTGCTCCCCAGTTCTACCCTAGCCCCCAGGCCCTGGCAACCACCAATCGGCATCTCGCTGTGGCCTTAGCTATTCTGGTTAATATGAACAGAGTCAGATTCCTATTTCACATCAACAAAATCAAATGTGGCTTTTTGTGTCTGGCTTCTTTTACTTACCGTAATGTTTTCAAGGTTCATCCACATTGTAGCCTGCATCAGTGTCTCATTCCATTTTATGGCTAAATAATATTCTCTTGTACAACAGAACTTATACAGTACTTCATTTCATTTCCGCACTCACCAGTTGATGGACATTTGGGATATTTACACCTTTTGGCTATTGTGCATAGCGCTACTCTGAACACATATGTATGTGTATTTAAATGCCTGTTTTCTTTCTTGTTTTTTTTTTTTTTTTTGAGACGGAGTCTTGCTCTGTTGCCCAGGCTGGAGTGCAGTAGCGTGATCTCAATCTCAGCTCACTATAACCACTGCTTCCTGGGTTCAAGTGATTCTCCTGCCTCAGCCTCCTGAGTAGCTGGGACTATAGGCACGTGCCACCAAGCCAGGCTAATTTTTATATTTTTAGTACAGATGGAGTTTCACTGTGTTGGCCAGGATGATCTCTGTCTTCTGACCTCGTGATCCACCCGCCTCTGCCTCCCAAGGTGCTGGGATTATAGGCGTGAGCCACTGCACCTGGTGTTTTTGTTTTGTTTTGTTTTGTTTTGTTTTTGAAACGGAGTCTCACTCTGTCGCACAGGCAAGAGCGCAGTGGAGCAATCTTGGCTCACGGCAACCTCCACCTCCCAGGTTCAATTCTCCTGCCTCAGCCTCCTGAGTAGCTGGGATTACAGGCGCATGCCACCATGCCTGGCTAATTTTTGTAGTTTTAGTAGAGATGGGGTTTCGCCATGTTGGCCAGGCTGGTCTTGAACTACTGACCTCAGGTGATCCACTCACCTTGGCCTCCCAAGTGCTGGGATTACAGATGTGAGCCACCACGCCCGGCCTGGTTTTGTTTTTGTGTTTTGTTTTGTTTTGTTGACAATAACCATCCTAGTAGATGTGAAATGATGCCTCGTGATTTTGAAGTGTATTCTCTAGTGACTAATGATGCTGAGAATCTTGTCATGTGCTTTCTGGCCTTTTGTACATCTTCTTCGGAAGAAAATGTCTGTTCAAGTCCTTTGCCCATATTTTGACTGGGTTGTTTGTCTCGTTTTTGCTTTGCAAGAATTCCTTACAAAGTTTAGATCCCAGGCTGGGAGTGGTGGCTTACGCCTGTAATCCCAGCACTTTGGGAGGCTGAAGCGGGTGGATCACCTGAGATCAGGAGTTCAAGACCAGTCTGGCCAACATAGTGAAACATCATCTCTACTAAAAACACAAAAATTCGCCAAGCATGGTGGCTACAAAAAAAATTTAGATCCCAGACCCTTACCAGATTTATGATTGATTTGTGAATATTTTCTCCCATTCTGTGAGTTGTCTTTTTCCTTTCTTGACAATGTCCTTTGATGTACAAAACTTTTTAAATTTAATGAAGTCCCAGCTGGGTGTGGTGACTCACTCCTGTAATTCCAGCACCTTGGGAGGCCAAGGTGGGAGGATCCTTTGAGGTCAGGAGTTTGAGATCACCCTTGCCAACATCGTGAAACCAGGTGTGGTGGTGTGCACTTATATTCTCAGCTACTCGGGAGACTGAGGCAGGAGAATGGCTTGAACCTGGGGAACAGAGATTGCAGTGAGCCAAGACAGCACCATTGTACTCCAGCCTGGGTGACGGAGTAAGACTCTGCCTCAAAAAAAAAAAAAAAGAAATTAATGAAGTCCAATTTATTTCCTTTTGTTGCTTGTGCTTATTTTGTTGCTCACGTTTTGTGTGTTCATATCTAAGAACCCATTACCAATTCCAAGTTCATGAAAATTTCCTCCTGTGTTTTCTCCTAAGAATGTTATGGCTTCAGCTCTTCTGTTTGGATTATTGATTCATTTCAAATTTTTTTTTTTTTTTGCATATGATGTGAGGGAAAAGTCCACTTTCATTCTTTTACTTATGGATTTCCAATCGTTGCAGCACAAATATTAAATTTGGTGAATACTCTTCTGGTCTGATTTTCTGGGACACCTCTGAGGCATATTTGAAGAACATTTCCTCTAGTGCTTTAGGATTCAAAATCTCATTCTTCCTCACTACTGCTCTGAGACCTTCGTGGGCCACTTCACCACTCAGAGCCTTTGTGGCCTTAGCTATAAAAAGGGAATTATACTGATAGCATATTCCTCCTAAGGTTTATTTAAGCACCCAATAAGAATAGGTGCAAAGGCCGGGCGCGGTGGCTCATGCCTTTAATCCCAGGACTTTGGGAGGCCGAGGCGGGCGGATCACGAAGTCAGGAGATCGAGACCATCCTGGCTAACACGGTGAAACCCCGTCTCTACTAAAAAATACAAAAAACTAGCCGGGCGAGGTGGCGGGCGCTTGTAGTCCCAGCTACTCAGGAGGCTGAGGCAGGAGAATGGTGTGAACCCGGGAGGTGGAGCTTGCAGTGAGCCGAGATCTGGCCACTGCACTCCAGCCTGGGTGACAGAGCGAGACTCTGTCTCAAAAAAAAAAAAAAAAAAAAAGAGTAGGTGCAAAGCGCTTGATGTCTAAGTTAGACAATAGTAGATCATTATTACTCACCCTACCACTGTCATCAATATGAAGCAACTCTGTCGAGGATGGCAAGAAACCATTCCCATTCTGGGATATGAAACTGATACTAGGAGCAGCAGTAACGTTACAATGTTCCCGACAGAACAGCAGCTTCTACAGTGAGGGTCTCCTGCTTCTGGACGTGTCCTACACCCAGTACACAAGCTGCCTTATTTAAGTTCATTAACATAAGCCTCAGAATGTGTTCAGGAGCCTTTGTTTGGGGAGCCATCAAAGTTACAGAGAACATCAGATGGGAATCTAAAATCAAGGCAGGCGCAGTGGTTCATATCTGTCATCCCAGCACTTTGGGAGGCCAAGGTGGGTGGATCACTTCAGGTCAGGAGTTCAAGACCGGCCTGGTCAACATAGTGAAACCCCATCTCTACTAAAAATACAAAAAATTAGCTGAGTGTGGTGGCGTGCACCTGTAATCCTAGTTACTCAGGAGGCTGAGGCAGGAGAATCACTTGAACCCAGGAGGCAAAGGTTGCAGTGAGCTGAGATCGTGCCACTGCACTCTAGCTTGGGTGACAGAGCGAAACTCTGTCTCAAAACACCAAAAAAAAAAAAAAAGCAGGTGAGAAGAGAGTTCAGCTAGATTAAGTCTCTTGAAGGCATTGGAAAAAAAAAAAAGATGTGGGGGGACAGTGGAGCAGCATCGCACTCCAGGATAACACATTTATTGTATCTTCAGGTACCACTTTCCCTCCAAAGCCTTCCCTTTCACCACTGCAGTTGATCCATCCAGATGCTTGCAGACCCCACCCCTACTGGCTGCCTCATTCTCTTCAAAGCACTTATCCCTGTCTAATACAATGCAGAGTTTGTTCATTTGTTCACACCCACCCCACTTTCGGTAGAGTACAAATGGTTTGGCAACAGAGATTTTTTTTACCACTCTGTACATAGCACCTATACATTTCCGGAGTTAATGTCATGTGTTACAGCCACTCTGGAAAACTGTCAGTTTGTTAAAAAAAAAAA
>NW_012116477.1:849773-852711 GCF_000951035.1 Colobus angolensis palliatus
TTTTCTTTTCTTTTCTTTTCTTTTTTCAAGATGAAGTTTCACTCTTCACTCTTATCTCCCAGGCTGGAGTGCAATGGCACAGTCTTGGCTCATTGCAACCTCAGCCTTCCAGGTTCAAGCTATTCTCCTGCCTCAGCCTCCCGAGTAGCTGGGATTACAGGCATGTGCCACCACGCCTGGGCTGTTTTTGTATTTTTAGTGGAGACGGGGTTTCACCATGTTGGTCAGGCTGGTCTCAAACTCCTGACCTCTCGGTGATCCGACCACCTCAGCCTCCCATGCTGGGATTACAGGCATGAGCCACCGCACCCGGCCCCAGCTTGTGTTTTTAATTTCAGTCTATCTCTCACAGAATATCAATTCAAACACAGCTGCCTCCAGCTGCAGAAATACAATGCCGTATCATAGATGACCAGAACTTGACAGCTTTGACAGCTTCCTCTAATGGACATTTGGATTGTTTCTATTACTTAGCTTTTACATACAATGTCACAATGTATTTCCTTATACATACATCATTTATCATATATTCCTGAGTGTGGGTCTATAGGATAAATTTCCAGCAGAATAATTGTCAGGTCAAAGAGTATGTACATCTCAGTAGGACATGGTGGTTCCTGCTTGTAATCCCAGCACTATGAGACGCCAAGGCAGGTGGATCCCTTGAGAGTTCAAGACCAGCCTGGCCAACATGGTGAAACCCCGTCTCTACTAAAAATACAAAAAAAAAAAAAAATTAGCTGGGCGTGGTGGTGGGCCCCTGTAGTCCCAGCTACTCTGGAGCCTGAGGCACGAGAATCACTTGAACCCAGGAGGTGAAGGCAGCGGTGAGCTGATTGTACCACTGCACTCCAGCCTGGACGATAGAGCGAGACCCTGTCTCAAAAGAAAAAAAAAAAAAAGAATATGTACAGTATCCATTTTAGTTTAAGTTTCCAAATACTCCCAAGGAAACTAAAGCATTTTTAACTCCCACCCTCTTGGCAGTGCATGTCAGAGCCTGCATTATCAAAAGGTTGGATATCTGTTGATCTGATAAGGAAAAAAAAGATGTACTAATTATATTTGCATTTTTCTTATAATGCCTGAGGTCAAGAATCTTTTCTTATATGTGCCTGCTAGCTTCCTCTACAGTATTCATTTGCAATCTTCTAAAGGGGTTTTGTTTTATATTTCTTCCTATCATGTAGCTCAGTGAAGTATTTGCATACACTGGAAGATTAAGAAATACTCAGATTACTAGACACACCTGGACCCAGTCCCCACCTCTCAGGCATCTTCAGAGCCCCACCTTCACCTCCTCAGGCTACATTGGACAGAATGAAGTAGAGAAATCAGAAATGCGCTTTGAGATAAAGAGTGAATGCAACCAGACAACCAGTGGGATCACTTCCACTGCGAAACCGAGGGTGACTCTGCCTACACTTTCAGGGATATTACAGGGTGCTGGGGTACTAGATCCAAGGACCCAAGAGCTTTGCAAGAACCAAAGAAAAATATCACATTCTAGCTTACCAAAACAAATTTAAAAATAGATAGAGGCTGATGCAGTAGCTCATGCCTGTAATCCCAACATGGTGGGAGGCCATGGCAGGAGGATGGCTTGAGGCCAGGAGTTGGAGGCCAGCCTGCGCAACATGAAAAAACCCTGTCTCTACAAAAAATTGAAAAATTAGCTTGGTGTGGTGGTGCATGCCTGTAGTCCTAGTTACTTGGGAGGCAGAGGTGAGAAGTTGCCTGAGCCTATGAGTTTGAGACTAAAGTGAACTATGATCACGTCACTGCACTCTAGCCTGTGTGACAGAGCAAGACCCTTCCTCTCTAAAAATTAAATAAAAATTTAAAAAGTGATAAAATATATAGAGAGAATTCACAGATGGCTACAAATTGTTGCATCATGCTAATTGGCATCTGTAACTGGTGGTTTTTAGAGGTCTTTAAATCACAAGAGCAAGCTGGGTGTGGTGGCTCACTCCTGTAATCCCAGCACTTTGGGAGGCCGAGGCAGGTGGATCACCTGAGGTCAGGAGTTCAAGACAGCCTGGCCAATATGGTGAAACCATGTCTCTACTAAAAATACAAAAATTAAACCCCTTCTCTACTAAAAAAAAAAAAAAATACAAAAAACTAGCCGGGCGAGGTGGCGGGCGCTTGTAGTCCCAGCTACTCGGGAGGCTGAGGCAGGAGAATGGCGTAAACCTGGGAGGCGGAGCTTGCAGTGAGCCCAGATCACGCCACTGCACTCCAGCCTGGGCGACAGAGCAAGACTCTGTCTCAAAAAAAAAAAAAAAAAATCACAAGAGCAAAATATTCTATCTGAGCAAAATTAGTAATTGCACGTTTCATTTCAGAACGTTTCAAAAATTACACATATTTGTTTAATTGAATGTGGAATGTGGTCGTATTTTACTATATTAGGGGTCATATATAGTAAGGCCCATCACAGCAAGAAAAGCCTGTGTCAACCACATTCCTAGGTGCCGCTAGAACTGCAGTGACCAGTTGTGGGCTGCAGGAGAACACACTTGACCTACAATCCCCATCTGCCCACTTCCAGGTCCCCTGAAACCATAGCCCTGAGCTTCGCTGGAGTGTGGTGGCGTCAGTGGCATGATTTCAACTCACTGCAACCTCTGTCTCCCAGGCTCCATTTCCTCCCCTGTAAAACAAAGAAATGATAGCAACCTGGACATAAAATTTCAGAAAGGATGGACAAAACAAAGTGTTCAGGATGGAACATCAGGCATAGTGGATGTCCAGGTGGTGGATAAGACTTGGGTCAGGTCTCCTGCGGTGTTTCTCAAAGCTTTGAAAGGCCCCCAGTGGCATCAGAATGGTCTCTCTAAGCAAAATCCCTGGAAGAAAGTGTACAAGCCTACATTTTAAACAAGTGTGCCCAGGGCATATGAAAGTGCACTAAGATCGAGACCATCCTGGC
>NW_012116477.1:853392-857709 GCF_000951035.1 Colobus angolensis palliatus
TGCCCAGGCTGGAGTGCAATGGCACGATCTCGGCTCATGGCAACCTCCGCCTCCCGGGTTCAAGTGATTCTCCTGCCTCAGCCTCCTGAGTAGCTGGGATAACAGGCATGTGCCACCACGCCCGGGTAATTTTGTATTTCTCCATTTTGGTCAGGCTGTCTGGAACTGCCGACCTCAGGTGATCCGCCCGCCTCAGCCTCCCAAAGTGCTGGGATTACAGGCGTGAGCCACCGCGCCCAGCCTTAAAATGTGTTTCATAACAGCTTCAGTGAGATATACTTCACACTCACTTTACCTATTGCAAGTAAGCAATTCAGTGGTCTTTAGTG
Source organism: Colobus angolensis palliatus (assembly GCF_000951035.1). NCBI lineage: Eukaryota > Metazoa > Chordata > Mammalia > Primates > Cercopithecidae > Colobus > Colobus angolensis. Next base: position 853,722 of record NW_012116477.1, read on the forward strand.
CACACACAGTCATTGCAATGCTCACCATAATCTTTTTTTTTGCGATGGAGTCTCACACACTCTGTCACTAAGGCTGTAGTGCAGTGGTGCTATCTCAGCTCACTGCATCCTCTGCCTCCTGGATTCAAGCGATTCTCCTGCCTCACCCTCCTGAGTAGCTGGGATTACAGGAGTGTACCACCATTTCTAGCTAATTTTGTATTTTTAGTAGAGATGAGGTTTCACCATGTCTGGAACTTCTGATCTCAAGTGATCCACCCACCTCAGCTTCCCAAAGTGCTAGGATTACAGGTGTGAGCCGCCACCATGCCCGCTGGGGTCTCTCTGTCACCCAGGCTGGAGTGTGATGGTGTCAGTGGTATGATTTCAACTCACTGGAACCTCTGTCTCCCAGGCTGAAGCGATCCTCCCACCTCAGCCTCCCAAGTAGTTCAGATTACAGTCATGCACCACCACACCCAGCTAATTTTTGTGTTTTTTTGTAGAGATGAGGTTTCAACATATTGGCCAGGCTGGCCTCTAACTCCTGACCTCAGGTGATCCCTCCACCACAGTCTCCCAAAGTACTGGGATTTCAGGCATGAGCCACCGTGCACTGCCACCACAATGAATTTTAGAACGTTTTCATCACCCCAAAGAGGAAATCCCAGCCTAATTTTAGACAGTTTATATAAATGGAATTATACAATGTATGGCCTTTACTGTCTGCCTTTTTTAAAATCCTAATGTTTTCAAGGTTTACCCATGTTGTATGCAGCTCAAATAAGAATTTTTTTTTTTTTTTTTTTTGAGACGGAGTGTCACTCTGTCGCCCAGGCTGGAGTGCAATGGCACGATCTCAGCTCACTGCAACCTCTGCCTCCCGGGTTCAAGCGATTCTCCTGCCTCAGTCTCCCAAGTAACTGGGATTACAGGCATGTGCCACCACGCCCAGCTAATTTTGTAGTTTTAGTAGAGATGTGGTTTCACCATGTTGGTCAGGGTGGTCTCGAATTCCTGACCTCAAGTGATCCACCTACCTTGGCCTCCCAAAGTGCTGGGATTACAGGCGTGAGCCACCGCTCCTGCCTCAAGTAAGAATTTTATTCTTTTTTCTATTTTGCTGAATATACTCTAAATTTTGAGACCACTGAATTGAGGGCTTTTTTGTTTGTTTGTTTGTTTTGAGACAGGGTCTTACTCTGTCACCCAAGTTGGTGTGCAGTGGCATGATCTTATGATCTCGGCTTACTGCAGCCTTGACCTCCTGGGCTCTGGTGATCCTCCCACCTCAGCCTCCTGAGTTGCTGGGACTACAGGCCCATAGTCACCATGCCTGGCTAACTTTTATCATTTTTGTAGAGATGGGGTTTCAAACTTCTGGGGTCAAGCAATCCACTTGCCTCAGCCTCCCAGAGTGCTAGATTACAGTTATGAGCCACACACTGGCCAGTATAAGGTTTTGAGGCACTATCAGAGTATTTTGTTTTTTGTGGTTTTGTTTTTTAAAGAAATCCAGAATTTGAATAGAGTAGCCTGCGTTTGCAGAGCCCCCAAGACAGTCTCCTAAAGCCCGGAACATACATCTTTTTTTTTTTTTTTTTGAGACAGTCTCACTCTGTTACCCAGGCTGGAGTACAGTGGTGCCATCTTGGCCCACTGCAACCTCCGCCTCCCGGGTTCAAGCAATTCTCATGCTTCAGCCTCCTGAGTAGGTTGGGACTACAGGCTTGCGCCACCATACCCAGTAATTTTTGTATTTCTAGTAGAGACGGGGTTTCACCATGTTGGCCAGGCTGGTCTGGATCTCCTGACCTCAAGCGATCTGCCCACTTTGGCCTCCCAAAGTCCTGGGATTATAGGCAGGAGCCACTGTGCCCAGCCTATAAGTCCTTTTAATAACAGCTCCCTGGAGGAGACACAACCACAGCTACCACTACTTTGTGCCACTTGCCTGTGTCTTTCCAAATTTATCTCACGGAACCCCCTCCATATGGGCAGTTACCATCCCTACCTGCCAGGAGGAGATGGAGGCCCGGAGAGGTTAAGTCATTATCCAAGTTCACTGGAACAACCAGAAGTTGCTCTGACTCTAGAACCTACATTATTTAAGTGTATGAAGTCTACAACCTTTCACCTTTGTTGAAAAGCTTGATAGATTTAATATGCTGTAGGCATAAACATCTACATACACATAAACATATGTATAGACATACATATGTAATACAATATAACAATATATGTCATATGTGATATAATATGGCAGAGTAACGTAACAAAATTTGAGGAGCTGTTTATTTCACCCAGTCATCTAAGGTAAACAAGGAGACATCTATTGCAACATTCATTACATTCATTGAAAAGTAATTATATAAACTTACAAATCTAGGCCAGGTGCAGTGGGTTGCTTACACCTGCAATCCAAGCACTTTGGGAAGCCAAGGCAGGGGAGGATCACTTGAGGCCAGCAGTTTGAGAACAGCCTGGGCAAAATAGTAAGACCCCATCTCTACAAAATATTTTAAAATTAGCCAAGTGCGATGGTGCCTGTAGTCCTAGCTACTCCAGGGCTGCAGAGAGCCATGGTTGTGCCACTACACTCCAGCCTGGGCGACAAAATGAGACCCTGTCTCCTAAATAAATAACAAATAATAAACATCCAAATCTCCTGGACAAGAGGCAGAGACTTCTCTTGACCCAATAACAGATCCAGAAGAAAATGGCAGTAGTTTCCTATTTTGAAAAGTGGGTGGGACTCCAAGTGATATGAAACTTTTCACGTATTCATGAATGCTAACTGGAAAGATAGTTGGGAACATTCCAGAAGGTTATTCCTTCTCTCTTTCTCTCTCTCTTTTTCTCTCTGTCTCTTCTCCCTCTCTCCTTGGGAGATCTTCGATAACCATCTTGGCCTTTGGAAACCTCTTTTATTAAGCCGTCCCATTGTATGCTAAGTTATGGTGACTGAGACTGATCCCTTCACAAAAGTCCTTTGTTTGGGGATTCTCTCAATAAACTGGGACTCAGTGAATTATGCTTCTTCTTGGAAGCCTTTCTTAGCTGATTGTATTTACCTAAGGAAGCATTATTTTCTGTCTTATTTTCCTCTTTTTCTCAAGCATAATTCCATATGGGGAAAGCATGAGAAAGACAAAGAAATTACCAACTAACAAGGAGTTTCTGGCTTCTAAGCTTTGAAAATGGTAGAGATTTTTTGTAACAAGCATGTATCACTTACAGAACTTTTTGAAAAATTGTATTTCTTTGGTACTGGGACCTCGTACCACAAAAAATGTTTCTCCCCCAGCCCTGGAGATGACATGAGATGTTCTGATCCTGACATATTTCCCCTTGTCTGCTGTTCCTAGTCACTTTCATTGTTATTTAGTTTTACTTCAATATTCAGGGATGGGAAGAAGGAAGAATAAACAACTCTTCCTTATGTGTTATTTTCATCCTAGAATAAGATCTTCATTATTGTAAAAATTAAAAAAAAAAAAAAAAAGGATAGTCGGGTGCTTTAAAAGCAAAATTAAATTAGTTTTTAGTTTTTGTTTTGGTGCTGTCTTTAAAGAGAACTAGTGGGAACTTTAAGAAAAAAACGCCAAGCCACATCAAATGAGAGCAGCAAAGGACGAAATGGCAATAAAGGAAGCATGGGGTGGGGGGGTGTCCCCGTAGAATGGAGAATGTCCCTCTCTTTCCTTGAAAGGCAGCCTTCTTTTCATGGGAAACCAAGCCCCTGTGTTATTGGGCTCACAATGAGTTCCCCAGATGTAGTTCCCAGGAGCAAGGATTTTCAGAGAAATAAAGAATCCTAGAAGCTTCTGTTTGTTTGTTTTGTTCTTGTTTTAGTAAGATTTTGAATAGGTAATGCATCCAAGTGCTTCAAATAATCGCCAAGTTTAACAAATGGTGAAAAGTCTCTTAACCACTGTCCCACAGCCACCCATTTGTTCCCCTTGTCGTAGTCAACCACTCCTCCTTTATGTTGTATAACATGATACTC
>NW_012116477.1:858104-864371 GCF_000951035.1 Colobus angolensis palliatus
TTTTTTTAACAAGAGTATCGCTCTGTCACACAGGCTGGAGTGCAGTGGCACCATCTCGGCTCACTGCAACCTCCATCTCCCAGGTTTAAGTGATTCTCCTGCCTCAGCCTCCTGAGTAGCTGGGGTTACAGATGTGTGCCACCACGCCTGGCTAATTTTTGTGTTTTTAGTAGAGACGGGGTTTCACCATGTTGGCCAGGCTGGTCTCAAACTCCTGACCTCAGGTGATCCTCCCACCTCGGCATCTCAAAGTGTTGGGATTACAGGTGTCAGCCACCCTGCCTGGCCCTTTGATCTCTCTTTTCTATGACTGCATAGTGTTACCTTGTGAATGTCCCTTATTCTATTTAACCAATTCCCAAATGATGGGCCTTTATTGTTTTTGAGACAGCCTTGCTCTGTCACCCAGGTTGTAGTGCTGTAGCACAATCTTGGCTCACTGCAACCTCCACTTCCCAGGTTCAAGCGATTCTCCTGCTTCAGCCTCCCAAGTAGCTGGGATTACAGGCATGCACTACCACACCTAGCTAATTTTTGCGTTTTTAGTAGAGACAGGGTTTCACCATGTTGGCCAGGCTGGTATCAAACTTCTGACCTCAAGTGATCTGCCTGCCTGGGCCTCCCAAAGTGCTGGGATTACAGGCATGAGCCACCATGCATGGGCTATGATGGGCCTTTAAGTTGACTTCAATATTGGGCTATCACGAACAGTGCTCCTTTGAATTATCTTGGTTGCACATCATTTCTCACATGTGTGAGTAATTCTGAGGGCACCTCCCGCCAGGAGGAATTGGTAGGTCAAAGAGAGGAGGGACTTGAGATGTCCATGTTATTTGTAAGATTAGTTTTTTAGGTCCTCAGCTTTATACTATCTTAACATTTAAATTTAAATTACCCAAGTAATGTATTAAGAAGTTCTCTCTGGCCGGTCGCGGTGGCTCACACCTGTAATCCCAACGTTTTGGGAGGCCAAGGTGGGCGGACCATGAGGTCAGGAGATCGAGACCATCGTGGCTAACACGGTGAAACCCCATCTCTACTAAAAATTCAAAAAAAAATTATCTGGGCGTGGTGGCGGGTGCCTGTAGTCCCAGCTACTGAGGAGGCTGAGGCAGGAGAATGGCGGGAACCCGGGAGGCGGAGCTTGCAGTGAGCTGAGATCGTGCCACTGCACTCCAGCCTGGGCGACACAGCGAGACTCTGTCTTAAAAAAAAAAAAAAGAAGTTCTCTCTATAGACTAAATCAATAAATCCATGTTATCTGGTATATCTGGTAAAATGTAAAAGCCCCCTTTGAATTTCCCACTTACTACCCATCACCACCACATTCTCCTTGAAATCCTTTCTCCTTCTCAAAATTAACCGCTGTGAGCAGTTGAATCCAGACCTTTCTATGCATTTATGTTTCTATTCATATACACATATCTATGTATGTCTAGGATAATAGATGTATTAGATACATAGATAATGTATTTATCTACATATATAACACACACAAGTGTTTCTGTGTGTGTAGAAATATAGACTGGGTATGGTGGCTCACGCCTATAATCCCAGCCCTTTGGGAGACTGAGGTAGAAGGATTACTTGAGTACAGGAGTTTGAGACCAGCCTGGGCCATATAGTGAGACCTTGTATCTGAAAGAAAGAAAGAGAGAAAGAGAGAAAGAGAGGAAGAGACAGGAAGAGAGAGAGAGAGAAAGAAGGAAGGAAGGAAGGAAGGAAGGGAGGGAGGGAGGGAGGGAGGGAGGGAGGGAGGAAGAAAGAAAGAAAGAAAGAAAGAAAGAAAGAAAGAAAGAAAGAAAGAAAGAAAGAAAGAAAGAAAGAAAGAAAGAAAGAAAGAAAGAAAGAAAGAAAGAAAGAAAGAAAGAAAGAAAGAAAGAAAGAAAGAAAGAAAGAAAGAAAGAAAGAAAGAAAGAGAGAAAGAGAAAAAATAGAAAAAATAGCATGCACCTATAGTCCCAGCTGCTCGGGGGGCTGAGGCTGGAGGATTGCATGAGCCTGGAAGGCTGCAGTGAACTGTGATCTCCAGCCTGGGTGACAGAGTAAGAACCTGTCTTAAAAAAAAAGAAAAGAAAAAGAACTGTCACAGCAGTGCTTGTCAAACTTCAACGTGCTGAAGAATCGACTGTTGATTTTGTTAAAATGATTCAGTGGGTCTTGAGTAGGATCTGAGATTCCCCATTTCTAACAAGCTGCATGGTGATGCCAATGCTGCTGAATTTGGGGTGATTTTCAGTTTTAGCTTTTGTCTCTGCTTTGTTTTGTTTTTACATAAATGATATCTGCTTATTGTTCTGCAACTCACTTTTTTTCGGTATTGGTCATTCTGGAAAATAATATGAATGTGGCTTTGCAAACCTAAGGAGGCTGTGTGTGCCTGTAGAGCTATAAATTTTTTTTTTTTTTTTGAGACAGAGTCTCACTCTGTCCCCCAGGCTGGAGTGCAGCGGCGTGATCTTAGCTCACTGCAAGCTCCGCCTCCCTGGTTCTAGTGATTCTCCTGCCTCAACCTCCCAAGCAACTGGAATTACAGGCGCCCACCACCACGTCCAACTAATTTTTGTATTTTTAGTAGAGATGGGGTTTCACCATGTTGGTTAGGCTGGTCTCAAACTCCTGACCTCAGGTGACCCACCCACCTCGGCCTCCCAAAGTTCTGGGATTACAGGCGTGAGCCACCATGCCCGGCAAGCTATAAACTTTTATGAAGGAAAAATCACTTTAATCAATTTTCAACCTGGGAAGCTGAGACCTTCCTAAATTGATTAAATCAACTTTAGAGGACCATTGGTGGTATCTGAAGCAGTCTTTATTTGCTAATGAAATTAAGCTTCAAGTGACATGAAAATTGTTTCTGCTCAGCTCATTATCCTACCCTGACACTGAGAGATAGTGTGTCTTTTGAGAATGTAACAGACATGAAGAGAGAAGAGATGAGATTCAAATTTCTCGACATAATTAATTTCATTGGCCAAAAAAAGCAAAAGTTTCCTTTGGATTGATTTACAAAGGGCATTTCATTTTGTTTATAAATATACATTTTTTTGAGATGGAGTTTTGCTCTTGTCGTCCGGGCTGGAGAGCAATGGCACGATCTCGGCTCACTGCAACTTCTGCCTCCCGGGTTCAAGCAATTCTCCTGTCTCAGTCTCCCAAGTAGCTGGGATTATAGGTGCAGGCCACCATGCCCGGGGAATTTTTGTACTTTTGTTTTTTTTTTTGAGATGACATCTAGCTCTTGTCCCCCAGACTGGAGTGCACTGGCGCAATCTCAGCTCACTGCAACCTCCCCCTCCCGGGTTCAAGCAATTCTCCGGCCTCAGCACCCCATCCCCCTGAGTAGCTGGGATTACAGGTGCCTGCCACCACGTCTGGCTAATATTTTAATTTTTTTGTATTTTTAGTAGAGATGGGGTTTCACCATGTTGGCCAGGCTGGCCTCGAGCTCCTGACCTCAGGTAATCCACCCACCTCTGCCTCCCAAAGTGCTGGGATTACAGGTGTGAGCCACCATGGCTGGCTGTTACAAAGGACATTTTAATTAGCATAGAGGAAAACAAATAGGAACACAAAGTTCTGTCTTCAATGTAGACACTTCAATGTTGTTTCTCACCTGTGCAAGGGAGGGAAGGATGGTTTGAATTTAGGAAGATCACCTGAGGATCTACTGTTGCTCTAGTTGCTTGAGCAGGAGGTCAGGGATCCCTCACTCCCCTCCTTATCCCTCATGCACTCTGTCACCAAATCTCCAAGTACATTATGAGTCCATTTGTTTACACCTCGCTACCACCACACTATCCCCATCGTGCATCACCTGTAGACGGGCAGGAGCTTCCTCACTGGTCTTCCCATGCCCTCTCACCTCCCTCCAGTGAGTTCTCCAACTGCAGCTGGCAGGGACTGGATAGAACCCAAACTGAATCCCAAGAATGCTCAGAGTAAGACCCCATGGATGTCCTCCATCACCTGCCTCAGACCCATCTCAAGGTCTTTCCCAGGTGGGTCTCTGGCTTCCTCTCCAGTGTCACTGCTGGACCCTCTGCCCAGAGGCTCTCTCTGCCCACTTTATCCTGTTGCCTCATCCTACAGGTTTCAGCACCAAGGTCCCTTCCTCAGAAAAGCCCTCCTGGACCATTCTCAACTCCTGGTGGTGGTGCCTGGCACTTTTTCTCCATATCCATTATCATAGTGTGCAAGGAGATCTCTCTACGTACTTGGAGGTGATTATTTAACTGATGTCCACCTCCCTCCACTAGACCAGGGGCTAAATGAAGATGGGTACCATGTCTGTTTTTGCTTATTGTTGCATTCCAGTGCCAACCACAGGACCTGGCATATAATAGGCAGTCCAGTAATAATCTTGTTATTTGAAGGAGCACAGGAAAGAAGACCCACCCAGGCTATATTGGCTGTTGTTACTGACACTGGAGCTGAAGGGCTTTGGTGAGGATGCTCGGGGAGGAAGTGACAAATCAGAGCAGACTGGGTCGGGATGACAGAAAGGATCAGAAAGCTACGCTAGACCCGTTCTTTGCAGCTGGGCCAGAGGGTAGGACAGTGAGTAATGACAGTACCTCGGGGGTCACCTTGGGGATGACAGTCTTGTCAGGTCTTGTACTTGACAGGGAGAAGCAATGGCTAATACATCTATATACTGATAATATAAATAAATAATTTTAGAAGCGTCTCCTTGCACAAACCAATGATGAAAGCAGGCTGTGAATGGAGACACGTGATCAATTCCACTGCGTGTCCTGGAGTTTCCTCAAAATAATCCCCAAGGCTCCGTGACCAAATGTCGATGATGATAACAACGAGCGTTTTCCTTCCTAGGGTGGAGCATCTTTTGAAGAGCTCAGACCCTGGACCCCTGATCTGAATGAGCTCTGCAGCCTTCAGCAAGTCATCAACACTTAACTGTGCCTCAGAGCTCAACCAACCTTAAGTAATGTGTGGAGTGCTAGAGTACACCCTTACAGGAGTCTCATGGACCCACGCCATACCTGAATCTTGTCTTGGCCAGTTTTCTCTATGGGTGACCCCTCTCAGCTTTCAGACCTCAGTTTGGAAAGTGGTGAGAATCAGAGAATCACTGGTCCCACCTCATGGGGCATGACATAGCTTGCATTGGTCAATCTATCTATAGCCTCAGACACGGGGGAGCACTCAGAAAGGGGGGCATCCCATTGCCCAAGCTAGTCCTGAACAACAAAGGGCTACCTGGGGATGCAGAGTAAGAAGTTAACTGAAGCAAGACTGAGATCACTTAGTAACTCCAAGCTGAAGAGTAGGCAAAGACCTCTGTTTCTTTTTTTTTTTTTTTTGAGACAGAGTCTCACTCTGTTGCCCAGGCTGGAGTGCAGTGGCACAATCTCAACTCACTGCAGCCTCAACCTCCTCGGGCTCAGGTGATCCTCCCACCTCAGCCTCCCGAGTAGCTGGGACTACAGGCGTGTACCACGATGCCCAGCTAATTTTTATGTTTTTTGTAAAGCTGGGGTTTCACCATATCGTCTTTTGTAAAGCTGGGATTTCACCATATGGTCTCAAAACTCCTGGGCTCAAGCCATCCTCTTGCCTCAGCCTCTCATAGTGCTGGGATTACAGGCATGAGCCACTGTATGTGGCCAACCTCTGTTTCTTAACGCAGTCAATTCGGCACCAAAATATCCAGTTCTGAAATGTGGAGACTTGATCATTTGTCCAACTTCTTTTTGTGTTGTTCACTGCTGCAGCGTCAGTGCTTAGAACAGTGTCTGGTATGGAACAGGCACTAGGATGAGACCAGGGAGGCACTGCCGGCAGGAATGCAAAGGGAACCTCACACTAGGGGTTTTGCAGGTGTAGCAGCCACAGAGAGTGAGGCCTTCTTGCATTTTGTGTCTGAGGTGCCTGCCTTGCCTCTGGCTGGTCCTCAGAGTGGTCTGGTACATGGTGGGTATTCATTGAATGAATGAATCCAGTTACATAAAAACAACCAGATTTTTTACTTAACCTTTTCTCCCAGATGTTTTGACCTCAGCTTTGAGCAGCCTCAGGCTAACTCGAAACAATTTCTCTGATTCTGAGAACCCCCCAGGAAATCAGGAAACATCCATGATAAAGTTGCCATTCAACCTTTTTGGAGCACTGTGTCTCTGTCCTCTGAAGTTCCTGCCAGGCATTTCACATGTGCCAGGACTATGAAATAGGTCATGGCAAGCAGGTGGGAGGAGAGAGAGAGAAAGAGAGAGAATGGAAGCACAGATTGGCTACTGTCAAGGA
>NW_012116477.1:866306-877014 GCF_000951035.1 Colobus angolensis palliatus
GGAGGCAGAGGTTGCAGTGAGCTGAGGTTGTGCCATTGCACTCCACCTTGGGCGACGGAGCGAGACTCCGTCTCAAAAAATATAGATAGATAGATAGATAGATAGATAGATAGATAGATAGATAGATAGATAGATAATACCAATGAAACTTTTCCTTCCTAGGATGGAGCATCTTTTCTAGAGCTCAGACCCTGAAACCCCACTCTAATGAGCTCTGTATCCTTCAGCAAGTCATCACACTTCTCTCTGCCTCAGTTTCCTCATCTGCAAGGTGGAGGCAATAGTGTTACCTTCCCCAAAGCGGTACCAGGAGGATGAAATGAGATGGTGCACACGCAGCTGTTAGAACTATGTCTAGCCCGGAGCACGTGCTTCCCAAAGCTACCTTTTCCTGTTCTCCTTACCATCTCTCGAGTATTTCAACATAGATAACTTCAGGAATCCAAAGCATTGAACACTAGGAGGAGAGAAAAAAAAGCTTAATTCCAGAGGTTGTTCAAGAATCTATCTATCCATGAGAGGGCTGCGTTTGGTGTTCCCTCTTTGTCTCCGCCTTCTTTAAATAATGAACTAAAGTCTCTGTTTCTGCAGGCTGCACAAGTTGCCTAAGGCCATCGGGCCAGGGCAAACCTGGGCCATTTATTCTCCCTCTTTCAGCCTGTTCCTGTGTTTATACTACCCTGTTTAGTTTAATGCACATCCCAAGATTACCCCTAATACACATCCTCAGAAATGTTTATGGAAATTCTTTATAAGCAAACGGCTTTATTTCCCTTGAGTAGCTGCAGATACAAAGCAGCGGTCACTTTTTTTATTGACAGACTTAAACACCTCAAGATACCCCCAGCCCCCACCCTGAGTAGATCTGTTACCCCAGCCCACCCACACATCCATCGTGGGATTCTGCAGTTATAAGAAGCCAAGACTTGGCCATTCTGGATCCATCCTAGAGTCCCAGCCCCTAGCCATTGTTCCAAAGCAGGAATCTTTTTTTGTTTTGTTTTATTTTTCTAGAGACAGTCCTTCATTCTGTTGCCCAGGTAGTGGCAGGATCAAAGCTCACTGCAGCTTCCAACTCCTGGGCTCAAGCAATGGTCCCACCTCACCTCGCTGGAACTACAGGCATGTACCGCCATGCCTGGCTAACTTTTTAAAACATTTTTTGTAGAGTCAGGTATGGTGGTTCACACCTATAATCCCAGCACTTTGGGAAGCCAAGGAGGAAGGATCACTTGAGGCCAGGAGTTCAAGACCAGCCCGGGTAACATGGCGAAACCTCATCACTACAAAAAAATCTGCCATGTGTGGTAGTGCACGCCTGTAGTCCCAGCTACTTGGGAGGCTGAGGTGAGGGGATCACTTGAGCCTGGGGGGTTGAGGCTGCAGTGAGCTATGATAGTGACTGCACTCCAATGCAGGTGGCATAGCAAGACCCTGTCTCCAAAAAAAAAAAAATTTGTTTAGAGATGGAGTCTTGGTATGTTGCCCAGGCTGGTCTCAAACAGCTGGGCTCAGATGATCATCCCACCTCAGCCTCCCAAAAAGCTGGGATCACAGTCATGACCAACTGTGCCCCAAAGCAGAAATCTTGACAACTCATAGACTTTTTGGTTCTTTCCTCTGCTGGTGGTTTTGTTTGGTAAGGGGCAGAAAAGAAAGAAGAGAACCACATATCATTTTGTGTTTGCTTCCCGTCCCTGACCTCGGCAAAGATTTACTAGATGCCTGTTAGGTGCCAGGCACCATTCTAGGTGATGGGGATTTAGCAGTGAGCATGGGCGACCTCAGTTATCAGATCAATTACATTCTGATGGCAGAGGTGGACCATAAGCAAAACAAAGAAGTACGTAAATATAACTGCTGAGGGTGATCAATGCTGTGAGAATGGTAATATAAAATAATGCAATTAAGAGCTGGCCGGGTGCAGTGGCTCACACCTGTAATCCCAGCACTTTGGGAGGCCAAGGCAGGTAGATCATGAGGTCATGAGATCGAGACCATCCTGGCCAACATGGTGAAACCCCATGTCTACTAAAAATACAAAAATTGGCCGGGTGTGGTGGCGTGCACTTATAGAGTTATAGTCCCAGCTACTCAGGAGGCTGAGGCAGGAGAATCACTTGAATTCAGGGGGTGGAGGTTGGAGTGAGCTGAGATCATGCCACTGCACTCCAGCCTGAGTGACAGAGCGAGAGTCCGTCTCAAAAAAAAAAAAAAAAGGGAAAAGAAAAGAAAAAAAAAAGAAATAGGGAATCTTGGCCAGGTGCGGTGGTTCATGCCTGTAATGCCAGCACTTTAGGAGGCCAAGGTGAGCAGATTGCTTGAGGTCAGGAGTTCGAGACCAGACTGGACAACATGGCAAAAAAAAAAATGGTGGGCAAGGAAGACCTCCTTGAAGAGGTAACATTTGAGCAGAGACCTGAATGAAGTAAGGGAGAAAGTTCTTGAAAGGGTATTCCAAGCCGAGAGAACTGCAAGTGCACAGGCACTGAAGCTGGATCTGCTTGTTATATTGGAGGAAAAGCGGGAAGACGTAACTAAAATGTAGTGATCCAGGGGAGAATGGTAGGAAGTCATGTTGGAGAGGCAGGCAGAGACCAGATCATTAGGGCCTTGGAAGAGGGCCTTTGAAAAAAGACTTGTAGATTTTGTTCTAGTTTCGATGGAAAGCAATCCAGAGCCTTATGCAGGAAAAGACATGATGGGATCCATGTTTTCTTTTTGTTTGTTTCTTTGGAGTCTCGCTCTGTCGCCCAGGCTGGAGTGCAGTGGCACAATCTTGGCTCACTGCAACCTCAGCCTCCCAGGTTCCAGCGATTCTCCTGCCTCAGCCTCCTCAGCCTCTCCAGTAGCTGGGATTATAGGTGCCCGCCACCACACCTGGATAATTTTTGTATTTTTAGTAGAGATGGGGTTTCACCATATTGGTCAGGCTGGTCTCAAACTCCTGACCTCAAGAGATCTGCCCTCCTCGGCTTCCCAAAGTGCTGGGATTACAGGCATGAGCCACTGCACCCGGCTGGGATCCATGTCTTTAAGGATCCCTTGGCTCCTGTACGGAGGATGATCTCTAGAGGGGGTGCAGTGAAAGTGGGAAAACAAGCTAAGAGGTTACTGCTTTGTTCAAAAGACTGTCCGAGAGGACAGCAGGGTCGTCTCATCAGATCTAACTGATGAGATGAATAGAAGCAATGGATTCAGAATATAGCGTGTCCTTGTAGGGATATCCGGCAGGTTCACTGGTGGAGTGAAAGTGGCAATGATGAGAAGAGAAGGATCATGGGCAGCTTGAGTAACTAGGCTGGTGAGGGTGCCATTTTCCAAGACAGGTAAGATTGGAAAACGAGCCAACTGGATGGGGAAATTTGAGATGCCTGAAGACACTCAATGGAGTTGTGATGTGAAAGTACACTTCAGGTTAATAATAGTGAAAGTTGGCCAGGGGCGGTGGCTCACGCCTGTAATTCCAGAACTTTGGGAGGCCAAGGCGGGCGGATCACAAGGTCAGGAGATTGAGACCATCCTGGCTAACACGGTGAAACCTCATCTCTACTAAAATACAAAAAATTAGCCGGGTGTGGTGGTGGGTGCCTGTAGTCCCAGCTACTGGGGAGGCTGAGGCAGGAGAATGGTGTGAACCCAGGAGGCGGAGCTTTCAGCGAGCCGAGATTGCACCACTGCACTCCAGCCTGGGCGACAGAGCGAGACTCAGTCTCAAAAATGAATGAATAAATAAATAAATAATTTGCCCAAGATGACACAATCTGGATTGAAACTCATGGATGTCGGCCTCTGCTATGCATTGAATTGTATCCGGCCAAAAAGGAGATATTGGAGCCAGCCTCTGCTATGCGCTGAATTGTATCTTGCCAAAAAGGAGATGTTGGAGCTCTGAGACCCAGCACCTCAGAATGTGTTTCTACTTGGAAACAGGGTCTTTACTGAGACCCTATTCCAATAGGACTGGTGACATGTGGAAGAAATGTGGACACAGAGACAGACAGACATAGAGGGAAGATGACGGCAGAGTCACAGGGAGAAGACGGTCATCTATGAGCCAGGGAGAGAGGCCTGGCACAGATCCTTCCCTCACAGCACCCAGAGAGCCTTCAGACAACACATCTGTGCTGTGTAAGCCGTTCCATCTGTGGTGCTCTGTTACAGCAACCCCAGAAAACAAATAGAGATTCTTAATTGCCACGCCATGTTCCTCCCATAGTACGATTTCTCATCAGATTATCTGTCTTCGCTGCTAAAACAGGTATTTCTGGATGGTAGAGATCATGTGTAGCTTGCATATTTAGTATGAGGTATGTAAAAGTCACCTCACAGATATTAAATTATTTGGCTACAGCTTTGAGCTTGGCCTCTCTCTTAAGGATTACCTTGTTATAGGGATAGGAAGCCATTGTGATATAAAGGCATAAGTTTCTATAAGATTTTGATTTTTAATCTAACATGATATTAATAACTGTGCCCATCGGGCATGATGGCTCACACCTATAATCCCAGCACTTTGGGAGGCTGAGGTGGCGGATCACTTAAGGTCAGGAATTCAAGACTAGCCTGGCCAACATGGTGAAACCCTGACTCTACCAAAAATACAAAAATTAGCTGGGCGTGGTGGTGCACGCCTGTAATCCCAGCTACTTGGGAGGCGAAGGCAGGAGAATTGCTTGAACCCAGGAGGCAGAGGTTGCAGTGAGCCAAGATTGCACCACTGTGCTCCAGCCTGGGCAACAGAGTGAGACTCTGTCTCAAAACAAAAAAACAAGCAAACAAAATAATAACTGTGCCTATTCAAGATCCCCAAGATAATTAAAAGGCTCACTTGAGCACAGTAACTGAGGAGTCTTTTGGTTTTTTGTTTTTTTGTTGTTAGTGGTGCCTTTTTTTTTTTCCCTGGAGACAGTCTCAGTGTGTCGCCCAGTCTAGAGTGCAGAGGCGCAATCTCGGCTCACTGCAATCTCCACCTCCCAGGTTCAAGTGATCCTCCTGCCTCGGCCTCTCAAAGTGCTGAGACTACAGGCACATGCCACCATGCCCGGCTAAGGAGGGTTTAATAAAAGGGGTATTTACCAAGATATAAACAAGGTATAGAGAAACCAGCAGGGTTGATGAAGCACCTCAGGGCTACCAACAACCAGAAGCCCTTCCCTCTCCAAGGCCTCCGAAGGCAGCAGGAGGGAGTGGTTATCAGAAATTGGCAAGATCCACAGGAAAAAGGCCACCCCACAGGAGCTGTGGGTTTCAGTAGAGGGACACAGCCATTGCCAGATCGTGGCCGGCCAGGGAGTCAATACCCCAGCCCCACCTCGGCCCTCCCATCTCCCACTCCTGCTCCTTATTGGCTGAACCCAGCAAGAAACCGGATGTCACAGAACTAGGAGATGTGGTCCCCACTGCTCAGCCTCTTGGGCACAGAGCAGGGAAGAGAAAATGGAGAGTGGATCCGGAGGGGCAAATGAAGTATTAATATTCTGAACACTCACTCCGTACACACAGACTGAACACTGGCTTGCCGGCTGACCCCATTTCTTGAAAATCATCCTATCCCTGCAGGTTATTTATGTTGTTACCCTTTTGCAAGAACCACATAAAATATTTTACATGCTTTTAAAACTCATAAATGTAATGAAGCCAAGATGTTTCAGCAAATGTGCTCAATGGACAAATCCTTCCAAAGATCTGCTCTCAGCTGACGTCAGGACAAAAGGCACATCTCCCGACCTGCACAGCATCTGACGTGAAAGCCAATAAATTCATCCCCCTGACCCACATGGCTTCCAGAATGTCCAAGCTGTCAGTGGATCTTAAAAATGTATCTATTCCTTCATTCACTTCCTGCGGTTCGTCTCTTGCAAGTATTTACTGCTCTTTAAAAACTGAACTCCACCAGCTGGAAATGCATTAGTGCAGAGAGATGGCTGCACTTTGTTCCGGCAGGAATTGGGCATGCAACTTCCAATCCGACTTTTCTGAGACATTAATAAAAACACATGCGCCCTGAAATTTGGGTTGATAATCTTTGGGGGCTCAGTGTAACAATCAGTAAGAGTTTAGCACGAAACCTGGCATTCAAAAAGAGAAGCTGGACTGAAATTTGAATATGTATCATGTGTCAAGCATGGCTCTAGCCTTTTACCTGTGATAATCACATTACTCCTCCTAATAGATGTACAATGCAGGTGTTATTATCCCCATTTTACAGATGGGTAAGTGAGGCCGGAGGGAGCTGAACCAACGTGACTGGTACCAGAAAGATTGCAGAGGGGAAAGCTAGGAGTCAAATCCAGGCTGTGTAATTCCAGAGGGTACTCTTAACCTCTGTGCCTCTGTAAATGAACAATATTCTTGAGGCCAGGTGCGGTGGCTCACACCTGTAATCCCAGCACTTTGGGAGGCCAAGGTGGGCTGATCACCTAAGGTCAGGAGTTTGAGACCAGCCTGGCCAACACGACGAAACCCCGTCTCTACCAAAAATACAAAAATTATCTGGGTACAGCGGTGCAGACCTGTAGTCCCAGCTACTGGGGAGGCTGAGGTAGGAGAATCGCTTGAACCCAGGAGGCAGAGGTTACAGTGAGACGAGATCATGCTGCTACACTCCAGCCTGGGCAGTGAAGAATATTCTTGAAAAATATAGTTTAGGTCAATAGCATGTGTAGACAGATATGGGTTTTAGTACTTGATAAATGAGTATTGATGATCTCTCTTTCTCTCTCTCTCTCTCTTTTCTTCCTTTCAACCACCCAGGCTGGAGTGCAGTGGCACAAACTCGGCTCACTGCAAACTCCACCTCCCATGTTCAAGCGGCTCTCCTGCCTCAGCCTCCCGAGTAGCTGGGACTACAAGCGCCTGGCACCACACCTAATTTCTGTATTTTCGGGAAAGATGGGATTTCACCATGTTGGCCAGGCTGGTCTCGAACTCCTGACCTCAAGGGATCTGCCTGCCTTGGCCTCCCAAAGTGCTGGGGTTACAGGCGTGAGCCACTGCGCCTGGCTCTTTTTCTTTTATTTACCCTCCCACCCTCGCTGTGTGATGATGGAATATCTTGAGCCTCAGTCATCAGGTCTACAGCTCGGGCTGAATTGAAGTTCTGATCCACGAGTACACCCAATACCCTAAGTTCTGGGTACCCGCTGGGAGCCTGGCACTCTAGCAGGCACTGAAAATACACATTTGGGTAGGGTGGATGTGGCCCCTGCTTGGATGGTGCCTGTAGTCTGGAGCAAGAAAGAGGTCTTAGCCAATATCACAAATAAACAATAGTAACTTCAATGAATGCTGTTGGAGAAGTGCCCAGCTCTCCAAGGGTCCTGTGTGAAGGAACCTGACCTAGTCAGGGAGAAAGAAGAGACAAGACTGAAGACAGATGCCTGAGCTAGGGATGAAGTTTGAGTCATTAACAAGATCAGGGAAGGGGCCAGGCTTGTTGGCTCATTCCCATAATCCCAGCAGTTTGGGAGGCTGAGGCAGGAGGACAGCTTTAGCCCAGGAGTTCAAGACCAGCCTATGCAAAAAAGCAAGACCCCATCTCTACAAAAAATAAAAAAAAAATCAGGCCAAGTGCAGGGGCTCACACCTGTAATCCCAGCACTTTGGGAGGCCGAGGCAGGCGGCTCACCTTAGGTAAGGAGTTCAAGACCAGCCATGTCCAACATGGTGAAACTCTGTCTCTACTAAAAATGCAAAAATTAGCCAGGCATGGTGGCAGACACCTGTGATCTCAACAACTTAGAAGACAGAGGCAGGAGAATCACTTGAACCCGGGAGGCAGAAGTTGCAGTGAGCTGAGATCGCTCCATTGCACTCCAGCCTGGGCATCAGAAGGAGAGTCAGTCTCAGAAAAAAACAAAGAAAAAATCAGGCTGGGGGTGTACTGGCAGACGCCTGTATTCCCAGGCGTGTAATCTCCCATCTTTCTTTTTTTTTTTTTTTTTTTTGAGACGGAGTCTGGCTCTGTCCCCCAGGCTGGAGTGCGGTGGCCGGATCTCAGCTCACTGCAAGCTCCGCTTCCCAGGTTTATGCCATTCTCCTGCCTCCGCCTCCCAAGTAGCTGGGACTACAGGCACCCGCCTCATCGCCCGGCTAGTTTTTTGTATTCTTTAGTAGAGACGGGGTTTCACCATATTAGCCAGGGTGGTCTCGATCTCCTGACCTTGTGATCCGCCCGTCTCGGCCTCCCAAAGTGCTAGGATTACAGGCTTGAGCCACCGCGCCCGGCCAATCTCCCATCTTTCAAACATCTTTCCCCTCCATTGAGGCCCCCTGTCCCTGGAAGCAGCACCCCAGAGTGCTTCCTGACTCTCATCCCGTCTCTCTAAATCCAACAGCCCTTTTTCCAGCCTGACATTGATCTCTCAGCAGCATCAAGATACTAAGGAGTGTGGACAAGTCCTGCTTTCCAGAGAGAGCCCTCAGTTAACCATCACTCACCCCTCTGGGCTACTGCCATTTCCCAGCACTTTGGGAGGCCAAAGCAGGTTGATTACTTGAGGTCAGGAGTTCGAGACCAGCCTGGCCAACGTGGTGAAACCCCATCTCTACTAAAATACAAAAATGAGCCATAGATGCTCACTTGAATCCAGCAGGTGGAGGTTGCAGTGAGCCGAGATCGTGCCACTGCACTCCAGCCTGAGTGACAGAGTGAGACTTTGTCTCAAAATAATAATAATAATAATAATAATAATAATAATCAGGGAAGGCACAGTATTTCAGGCAGGGAGAGTAGCAGGTGCAAAGGCCCTGTGGTAAAGGGGAGGTTCTGAATAGAAAGTAATAGGAGGATGCTGTTACCTATGTGGTAGTCAGGGAAGAGCTCTGAAAAAGGGACAGGAGAGCAGAGACCCAGATAAAGTGAGGTACTGAGCCATGTGGATCTCTACAGCAAAAAAAAATCCTAGGGAGAGGGAAAAGTGAGGCAAAGGCAGAAGCCTGGTGGGAGGACTCACGGAAAAGTCACGGAGCCAGGGAGCCAGAGCAGAAGTGGGAAGAGGGCTGAGAAAGGAAGTGAAACCAGAAAAGCAGCAGGGGACCGGCCCAGCACAGAGGGTTTCCGGGACCTGGAAAGGCCTTGGGCTTCACTCCTGGTCCCCAGCTTCTCTCCTCCGGTTAAAGGATGTCCCTCCAAACCCAATCCCGCCTCCTAGCCCCACCTGCCACCTCAGAACCTTCCTTACTCCTGATCCCCCATGAATACGCAAGATTTCCTTTTGAATTACATCCTTCCCTTCAGCACTTACAATCTCCCCCATCTTTCAAACAAAAACAAAAGCCTCCCTTGGCCACCATCCCTCTAGCAACTGCCCCGTCTCTCTCCTCCCTTAACAGCCTCCCTTAGCAAAAGGTGCAGGTCCACTTATTTCTCATTTCCCCTCCATTGAGGTCCCCTGTCCCTGGAAGTGGCCCCACAGAGTGCTTCCTGACTCTCATTCCTTCTCTCTAAATCCAACAGCCCTTTTCCCAGCCCTGACGTTGATCTCTCAGCAGCATCAAGATACTAAGGAGTGTGGACAAGTCCTGCTTTCCAGAGAGAGCCCTCAGTTAACCATCACTCACCCCTCTGGGCTACTGCCATTTCTTAATGGCTCTTTCTCTGTTTTTGTCCTGGGACCACACTCCCCTGCGGCACCAAGGCAGACCCAAGGACATTGTCACTTCTTTTTTTTTTTTTGAGATGGAGTCTCACTCTGTCGCCTAGGCTGGAGTGCAGTGGCATGATCTCAGCTCACTGCAACCCCTGGCTCCCGGGTTCAAGCAATTCTCCTGCCTCAGCCTCCCAAGTAGCTGGGATTACAGACACCCACCACCACACCCGGCTAATTTTTGTATTTTTAGTAGAGACAGGGTTACACCATGTTGGCCAGGTTGGTCTCAATCTCCTAACCTCAGGTGATGCTCCCACCTCGGCCTCCCAAAGTGCTGGGATTATAGGCGTGAGCCACCGCGCCTGGCCAACATGGTCACTTCTTACTGAATACTCTCTCCCCAGGCATCTCCTCCTGCAGCCCCCACACCATCCATGAACCAGCATCTTCCCAAGCCCTGTCTCCACCCAAGACATCTCTTTTAAGGTCCAATGACCTTCTCAAGCAATCCCACGGGATTTGCTTCTTTAGCAATAGTGGCTGCTGTGAGTGGAGCCCTGTTCTAAATGCTGGGATCCAGAAGTGAGAGAAACAGTTCAAATTCCCAGCTCCTGCAGTTGTAGAGGAAAAGAGAGACAAACAAACAGGGAAAGAATGTGATGTTGGGTATGGGACTTTCTTCTATGACAACAATAGAGTTGGAAATGTGAGCTCCAGCGATGGAGGCGCCTGTCCACTGCAGGGTCACAGTGTCTGTGATTGGGGGTGCTCCCTGGCTGCTGGGTGCACTGTGGATCTCAGTACTTACAGCACATAGTAGGTGTCCAGGAAATATCTGTTGGACAAGGATCAATCTTGTAGTATTATCAGGAGAAATATGAGATACAGTATCTATATAATGTCTTCCACTAAGAAGAAGGATGATACGTGATGGTTCAATCAAATAGATTATTTTTTGATAATAAATATTTTATATTAACATAATAAATACTTATTCAAACTTTTTTTTTTGAGATGGAGTTTTGTTCTTGTTGCCCAGGCTGGAGTGCAATGGCGTGATCTCAGCTCACCACAACCTCTACCTCCCAGGTTTAAGCAATTCTCCTGCCTCAGCC
>NW_012116477.1:877670-881562 GCF_000951035.1 Colobus angolensis palliatus
GATCTTGGCTCACTGCAACCTCCGCCTCCCAGGTTCAAGCAATTCTCCTGCCTCAGTCTCCCAAGTAGCTAGGATTATAGGCACCCGCCACCACGCCCAGATAAGTTTTTGTATTTTTAGTAGAGACGGGGTTTCACTATGTTGGCCAGGCTGGTCTCGAACTCCTGACCTCAGTTGATCTGCCCACCTTGGCCTCCCAAAGTGCTGGGATTACAGGCGTGAGCCACCGCACCCAGCCTGTTTTTTTTTAAAAGACAGGATCTGGCTCTGTCACCCAGGCTGGAACGCAGCAGCGAGATCATAGCCTTGAACTCCTGAACTCAATGGATCCTCCCACCTCAGATTCCTGAGAAGCTAGGACTACAAGCATGCACCACCATACCAGCTAATATTGAAAAAAATTTTTTTTTTTTTTGAGATGGAGTCTCACTCTACTACCCAGGCTGGAGTGCAGTGGCGCGATATCGGCTCACTGCAAGCTCCGCCTCCCGGATTCACACCATTCTCCTGCCTCAGCCTCCCAAGTAGCTGGGACTACAAGCATGCACTGCCATGCGTGGCTAATTTTTTGTATTTTTAGTAGAGACAGGGTTTCACCATGTTAGCCAGGATGGTCTCGATCTTCAGACCTCGTGATCCACCTGCCTCAGACTCCCAAAGTGCTGGGATTACAGGTGTGAGCCACTGCGCCTGGCCAAATTTTTTTTGTAGGCCGGGCACGGTGGTAGAGACAAGGATTTCACTATATTGCCCAGGCTGGTCTTGAACTCCTGGCGTCCAGCAATCCTCCTGCCTGGGCCTCCCAAAGTGCTTACAGGTATAAGCCACCACACTAGGCCCAAGAAGGCCATGATCTCTGAAGGAGGTCAAGTGTCACCTTCTCAGAGCAGCCTCCCTAACCATTGGGTCTAAAGTCTTCTCCCCAGGGTCAGCTTCATGGGATCTGTGCTCAGAAGGGCCTCATGCTCGGCTGAACACTCTGCTGTCAGCGTTTTGCATTTCTTAGTAAGTTTGAACAAGGAGTCCTTATTTTCATTTTGCACTGGGCCCAGCTAATTATATAGCAGGTCCTACCCCAACTTGCTAGGCTTCCCCCCGAACTAGAGAGGCAGGAACTGGAAGGACCAGATGGAAGGTGGTTTCACCCAAGCTTCTGGGGATCAACGGGGGTGAGGCAGGGAATGGCATCCTTGAGGGCTGTCTCCAGGTTGCCTTCCATCTCGCCCTCTTCATTTTCTTCTCCACAAGCATCCAGGGCACTCTTTTCCAGGGTGAATCAGGTCACGTCCCTCCCCAGCTTAAAGCCCCCATCACTTAGAATGAAATTCCAACCATAGGCAGGGCCTACAAGGCCCCTGTAATCTGGTCCCACCCACCCCTAACCTCAACTCCTCCCACCTTTTTTTTCTTGGCTGTATACCAAGGACAGTAGCTTCATTTTTGATGCCTGAAAACTTGGTGTTCCTGCCTCAGGGCCCTTGGTGTTTTCTAGAACATCCTTCCTGCAGCTCTACAGGTCTCCGCTCCAAGCAGTTCCCCATGAGCATCTCATCTGGCCTCCGCCTGCAGTCTCCGCCTAACTCTATTATCTTGTTCCCTTACAACTCCTATAACAATTCTGCATTTCTTATTTTATTTTTATTTTATTATTATTATTATTTGAGATGGAGTCTAGCACTGTTGCCCAGGCTGGAGTGCAGTGGTGCGATTGCGGCTCACTGCAACCTCTGCCTCCCAGGTTCAAGCGATTCTCATGCCTCAGCTTCCCCAGTAGTGTGTGTCACCATGCCTGGCTAATTTTTGTTTCTTTTCTTTCTTTCTTTCTTTTTTTTTTTTTTTGAGACAGAGTCTTGCTCTGTCTCCCAGGCTGGAGTGCAGCAGCACGATCTTGGCTCACTGCAAGCTCCACCTCCTGGGTTCACGCCATTTTCCTGCCTCAGCCTCCCGAGTAGCTGGGACTGACTACGGGCACCCACCACCATGCCTGGCTAATTTTTTGTATTTTTTTTTTTTTAGTAGAGACAGGGTTTCACTGTATTAGCCGGGATGGTCTCAATCTTCTGACCTTGTGATCCACCGGGCTTGGCCTCCCAAAGTGCTGGGATTACAGGCGTGAGCCACCACACCCAGCCAATTTTTGTATTTTTAGTAGAGTCAGGGTTTCACCAAGTTGGCCAGGCTGGTCTCGAACTCCTGACATCAGGTGATCTGCCTGCTTCAGCCTCCCAAAGTGCTACAGGGGTAAGCCACTGTGCCCAGCCAATTTTTTTATTATTTTATTTTTAGAGACATAGTCTTGCTCTGTCATCCATGCTGGAATGCAATGGCACAATTTTGGCTCACTGCAACTCCTGCCTCTTGGGTTCAAGCGATTCTCCTGCCTCCCAGTAGCTGGGATTACAGGCACTCACCACCAGTCCCATCTAATTTTTTTGTATTACTAGTAGAGATTGGGTTTTGCCATGTTGGCCGTAGCTGGTCTCGAAATCCTAACCTCAATTGATCCACTCGTCTTGGCCTCCCAAAGTGCTGGGATTACAGGTGTGGGCCACCAAGCCCGACCTATTTTATTTGTGTATTTTTTGCTTGTTTATTGTCCATCTTTCCCCCTGGACTGTGAGCTCCATCAGGCAGGACGGAGCTTCCCTTGCTGAATCTCAGAGCTGGAGCCTTGAGGGCCCTGTGGGTAGCATGAAGACACAAAGGCCAACCGGCAGTCAGACAGGTTGATGCAAAACCTAGACCCAGTGCTGGAGGAGGCGATGCCCTGGGACGGCGTACAGCTTATTCCTATCCCAATGTCTGCGTATGTGAAGGATAAAATGACTCCTCAGAGTTGGAAGGACAATTACATAAGGGTCCCGGCACAGTGTTTCAGACGTAGTTGGAACCGGATAATTACTAGACTTGCCTGATTAACTCTTCTCAGAGGACCAGCTCCTCAGAATCTTCTCCCCAGTCCCCCAAATCCCACACTCATTTCTTTTATATTCCCTATACAAATATTCCAGAGGTATACAGGTCTTCGGGTGAAGCTGCGGAATTTTCCATCAGGGGTCAGATACTGGGGACAATGGTGAAATTACCCAGCTTCAGTGATCATTCCCAGGGTTTCTGTGGAGCTAGTCAACTCACCTCCAGCAACATTTCTGAAAATGAACTCACTGCTTCTGCTCCTCCTCCCCGATAAGCTCTCTGCCTTGGTGAGAGATGTGGAGATCTCTAGCACCCTCACTCCCACCCACTTCACATCCTCCTCCACTTCACCTACCCACTCATTCATTCACTCACTCATTCATTCAATAGCTAACCTTTGTTTTCTGTTATTTATTTATTTATTTATTTTGAGACGGAGTTTTGCTCTTTCGCCCAGGCTGGAGTGCAATGGCACGATCTCAGCTCACTGCAACCTCTGCCTCCTGGGTTCAAGCAATTCTCCTGCCTCAGCCTCCCGAGTAGCTGGGATTACAGACCTGTGCCACTATGCCTGGCTAATTTTTGTATTTTTAGTAGACAGGGTTTATGTCACGTTGGCCAGGCTGGTCTCAAACTCCTGACCTCAGGTGATCCACCCTCTTCAGCCTCCCAAACTGCTAGGATTATAGGTGTGAGCCACCGCGCCCAGCCAACGTTTGTTTAATATCTTTTGCGTGACAGCCCAGGGCTGGAATCATAGCCAGGTTGTTTTGAAGTCTTATGAATTAGGTGTCAATGATAATGTATCAACAATAACATCAGACATTCATTGAGCATTTCCTCCACCGAGAGATATGTGAATATACTCTGGAGGTTGGCACACTCTTTCTGTAAAGGAACAGATAGAAATATTTCAGGGGCTGGCCGGGCGCGGTGGCTCAAGCCTGTAATCTCAGCACTTTGGGAGGCCGAGACG
>NW_012116477.1:883287-884512 GCF_000951035.1 Colobus angolensis palliatus
AGGAAGGGAGGAAGGAGAGAGAGAGAAGGAAGGAAGGGAGGAAGGAAGGAAGGGAGGAAGGGAGGGAGGGAGGAAGGGAGGAAGGAGAGAGAGAAGGAAGGAAGGAAGGACAGAGAGAAGGAAGGAAGGAAGGGAGGAAGGGAGAAAGGAGAGAGAGAGAAGGAAGGAAGGGAGGAAGGGAGGAAGGAAGGAGAGAGAAAAAAGGAAGGGAGGAAGGAAGGAGAGAGAAAAAAGGAAGGAAGGAAGGTAGGAAGAAAGGAGAGAGAGAGAAGGAAGGAAGGAGAGAGAGGGAAGGAAGGAAAGAAGGAAGGAAGGAGAGAGAGAAGGAAGGAAGGAAAAAGAGAAAGAAAGAAAGAAAAAGAAAGAAAAGAAAGAAAGAAAAAAGAAAGAAGAAAGAAAAAGAAAGAAAGAAAGGAAGAAAGGGAGAGAAAACAAAGACAGAAAAAGAAATGCATGACCAGCCACATGGACGCTACCACCCTACTGCATTTCCCTTCTTCATTCTTTCTCTTTCTCTCCTGGAAAACTTTTACCCCTTTCTCTCTTCTAACACTCAGCATCCTCTTCCCTTCCTTACTCTTGTTTCTAATTTCACTGATGTAATAGACACAATAGATGCCATCAGTAGTGAACTCCCACACATTCCCAAGCTAAATTAACCTACCTGCCTTGAACTGCACCCAACTATCATGCCTTCCCTGCTGTTGCAGCCGATGAACTGTTACCATGTCATAGGCCAGCACTCCATCTCTTTCTTTTTTAAGGATTTTTTAAAAATTTTAAATAAAAAATAAAAGGCTCATGCCTGTAATCCCAGCACTTTGGGAGGCCGAGAGTTCAAGACCAGCCTGGCCAAACCCCGTCTGTACCAAAAAATACAAAAAAATTTAGCCAGGCTTGGTGGCACGTGCCTGTAATCCCAGCTAATCAGGAGGCTGGGGCAGGAGACTCGCTTGCACTGGGGAGGTAGAGGTTGCAGTGAGGTGATATGCGCCACGGCACTCCAGCCTGGGCAATAGAGTAAGACTGTCTAAAAAATAAAATGATGGGCCGGACACGGTGGCTCAAGCCTGTAATCCCAGCACTTGGGGAGGCCAAGACGGGTGGATCACGAGGTCAGGAGATCGAGACCATCCTGGCCTACACGGTGAAACCCCGTCTCTACTAAAAAATACAAAAAAACTAGCCAGGCGAGGTGGCGGGCGCCTGTAGTCCCAGCTACTCT
>NW_012116477.1:892742-894580 GCF_000951035.1 Colobus angolensis palliatus
AGGTTCAAGCGATTCTCCTGCCTCAGCCTCCCGAGTAGCTGGGATTACAGGCACCCACCACCACGCCCAGCTAATTTTTGTATTTTTAGTAGAGATGGTGTTTCACCATGTTAGCCAGGCTATTCTTGAACTCCTGACCTTGTCATTCACCCGCCTTGGCCTCCCAAAGTGCTGGGATTACAGGCATGAGCCATTGAGCCCTGCCAAGCCTGACTAATTTTTGTATTTTTAGTAGAAACAGAGTTTCGCCATGTTGGCCTGGCTAGTCTCAAACTCCTGGCCTCAAGTGATCCACCTGCTTAGGCCTCTAAAGGCATTTTCGGTTTATTTTATTTTCAACTCACAGTGGTTTTATCGGGATGTAAACCCATCAGAAATCAAGGAGCATCTGTATTCTGTGATCGTTCCCTTTCTCTCCTGCATCATTGACATTTCCTCTTCCCTTGGATCCTTCCAATGTCATCCAGCACTTGCTAGGTTATCTCCCTCACACTCATATTCACCCTGATGCTCCCTACTCCCCACTCACCATGAAATGGTTTTAAAAGAGTTGACCCTAAAGAGTTCACCACCTCCTCTCATTCTTCCCCAACGCTCTCCCATCAGCTCTTGCCCTAGGTATCCCCAGGCATCTTCTTAACGACTGGTTGTCTCTATTTTGCCAAACCCGACACTCAGTTCCAGTGCTTGTCTGCCTTGCCACATCAGTATCACGTTCAGACAGTGGGTCGCTGCCTCCCTGTGAAGCACGCTCCTCTCTTGACTTCCTGCACGGCTCCCTCTGTCAGCCTGATTCACTGGCTGCTCTTTCTCTGCACCTATGCATGTTTCTCCTCAACTTCCCTCCTTTAAACCCAGCAGTTCCCCAGGCCTCATCCTTGCATTTTTCTCTTCCCTGTCTCCATTCACTGCCTAGATGATCTCAGCCAGTTTCTCAGCTTCAAAAACCATCTCATACTGATGTCAACAGCCTGCTGGTCCTTGCCTCTGAACTTCAGACTGGTGTCTCCAACTGTTCATCTGACTTTTCCACTTGAAGGTCCAATTAGCAAATCAAACATAACATGTTCCAAAGGAGTTCTGAAGTATCCCCCCTCTGCCAAATCTACGTCTCCCACCGCCTTCCCTATTTCTGTACCTGGTACCTGCAACCGTTTGGATGCTCAGGCTGAGAATCTAGGAGTCATCCTTGACCCCTGTGTCTTAGAGCTGCATCCGATCAGTTTGCAAGTTCTATCAGCCACATGATCACAATAAATCCCCCTCGTCTCTCTTTATCTCTCTCCCTGCCACTTCCACCTTGGTCCAGGCTCCATTTTCTCACTCCTGAACTACTGCAGTAGGATCCTCACTGCTCTCCCCACATCCACCCTGTCCCCCACCTACTTGGGTCTATAACCTTCCTTAGAGTTCTCCTAAAACCTAGGAAAATCATGTCATTCCCCTGCTCAAAACACTCTTGACAGCCTTCCATGTCACTTAAAAAAAAAAAAAAAGCAAAGTCCTTTTTTTTTTTTTTTCCTGAGATGGAGTCTCCCTCTGTCGCCCAGGCTGGAGTACAGTGGTGCAATCTTGGCTCGCTGCAACCTCTGCCTCCCAGGTTCAAGTGATTCTCCTGTCTCAACCTCCCGAGTAGCTGGGACTACAGGCACACGCCACCACGCCCAGTTAAGTTTTTGTATTTTTAGTAGAGAAGGGGTTTCACCGTGTTAGCCAGGCTGGCCTCAATCTCCTGACCTTGTGATCCACCTGCCTCGGCCTCCCAAAGTGCTGGGATTATAGGTGTGAGCCACTGTACCCAGCCCTAGCAAAGTTCTAAAAAAAAAAAAAAAAAAAAA
>NW_012116477.1:895563-913510 GCF_000951035.1 Colobus angolensis palliatus
TCTACTACTAATCACTCCATTTGAGTATTTCTTAAACCTTAAAATTTTCGAGCAGTTATATGAATCTCTATTTGGTAAGCTGCCACTATGAGATGACATTTAAAATGAATAGAAACGCGGCAGCTCACGCCTGTAATCCCAGCACTTTGGGAGGCTAAGGCAGGCGGATCACCTGAGTTTGGGAATTCGAGACCAGCCTGGTCAACATGGTGAAAACCCATCTCTATTAAAAACACAAAAATTAGCTGGGCGTGGTGGCACACGCCTATAATCCCAGCTACTGGGAAGACTAAGGCAGGAGAATCACTTGAACCTGGGAAGCAGAGGTTGCAGTGAGCCGAGATCATGCCACTGCACTCCAGCCTGGGCAACAGAGCAAAATTCCATCTCAGAAAAATAAATAAATACATAAATAAATTTCATATTATGGGTATTTTACCACAATAAAAAAAAAATTGGAAAACAAAGTATCTAGAGCCATTATCTCTAAGGTCATATGTCCTCTGCCCCCATTACTCCTCATTCACTCCACCCCAGCCCCACTGGCCTTTTTCTGGTTCCTCAAACACGCCAAGCACGTTCCTGCCCCAAGGCCTTTGCACTGTCTGTTGCTTCTGTCTGGAATGCAATTCCCACAGATCTGTATGGCTCTCTCCCTCACCTCCTTCATGTCTCGACCCACTTGTCTCCTTTTCAGTGAAGCCTTTCCTGATCACCCTGCAAAAAAGCATCCACTGATGGCCTCCATCCTTTTATCTTGCTTTGTCTTCAAAGTACTTGCTCCTAGATGCTGTTCATTAAAGGTATTTGCTTACGCAATGCAATTTGTTTATGCAATGGTGAATGAGATGAACATGGCCCGTTCTGTCATGGAATGCTTATTCTGGAAAAGAGTATATCCTAAATTATGTCTTTCGTGTTTCCATCCCATCCCAGCCATATTCTAGGCAGAGTCAATGTACCATAGACCACCACTGGCCCACAGGCTAACATTTTTGCAAAAGCCAACAATTTTGACATTAAATTTTAGACATTTTAGACTCAACTACTTAAGTTTTTTCATGTCTAAATTCCCAGCACTGAGTGAGTTCAAGGCCCTGTGCATAGCAGACAAAATAATTACTCCTTGAACAAATGAATGATCAAATAAATGACCATGTAAATTAAATAACTCCGACTCCAAAACTAACATGTTGTGCATCTGCTTAATATTATGAGAAACCTTAAACATTCCTGCTGCACCCTGAAATAATTCATGTGATAATAGATGTTTCCTAAACACTAATTATATGCCAGGGGCTTTACACAAATCATTTCTGATTTTTGCAGCAAGGCCACAAGCAGCGATTACTCTTTGCATTGACTAGGGAAGAAATCAAGGCATAGAGAGGTTGAGACCCTGGTGGAAATTATCCAGCCCAGATGGGCACTGCCAAAAAGCAAGATCTACATCTGGGTCTGTCTGCCTGTGCTTGCCCACTCTGCTGTCTAAGAAATTAACTTGCGGCCAGGTGCGGTGGCTCATGCTTGTAATCCCAGCACTGTGGAAGGCCGAGGCAGGCGGATCACGAGGTCAGTAGGTCGAGACCATCCTGGCTAACATGGTGAAACCCCGTCTCTACCAAAAATTTAAAAAATCAGCCGGGTGTGGTGGCATGCGCCTGTAGTCCCAGCTACTCAGGAGGGCGAGACAGGAGAATCATTTGAACCTAGGAGGCTGAGGTTGCAGTGAGCCGAGATCACGCCACTGCACTCCAGCTTGGGCGAAAGAGCGAGACTCAAAAAGAAATTAACTTGCAGATCATCTGGAGTGTGGAAAAAGTGAAATGATTCCTTTCTTATTCTCTGTGTTTAACCCTTGTTCTGTTTCCTAGGGTTTTATGCCTTCTGTTTTGGTTTTTCCCTTTACTCCTCTACATTTATCATCCTCCCTTAGTTTTCTTCTTCTTCTGCATTTGCTCTCTTCTCTTCTCGTCTACCCACTTGGCTTTTCTCTCTTTCCCTCCATTTCTCTCTCTTTTGTTACCCACACCAGACTAGGGCCAAGTCATTTGTTTACTTGAGTGTCTGAGCTGAGAAAAGAAGTTTAAAATCTCTCCACACATTAAAACAAAGAAAAGAACATTTTATATTCCCTTTCATGGTCAAAAGATGATCCTTTCTTCCCCTTCACAGAATCCATTTAGGTGTTTATAGAGCAGTTATCTTAACAATGACTGTCCTTTGCTTTTCTCTGTGTTCCAATTAACATTCTTAATTGCCTCATTCTAAACGTCTCACTTTTTGTATGTTGCCCAGAGTTCTCTGACAAGTTTATTTTTAATTATAATTTATATTGCAAAGCCGGATAGATATTTATAACAGTCAACTTTCCATTGTGCCGCGCTTTTAGCTCTTTCAGCTTTGTTATAATAAAGTTTGCAGCGAATTTAAAGAAGTGCCTTCTCAGTAATATCTTTTAAACATAGAGTTTACAATAGGCACTTTTTAGGGGACTAGGGGGTTGGATTTGTGCCTAATAGATAACAAAAAAAAAAAAAAAAAAATTTAAGGCAAGAGAAAACTTGTAGGAAAGATTTTGGACACCAATACAGAAATATTTAAGTAAAGAGTGAATCAGACTTATGTAAAAAGGAAATGAAAAGGAAAGCATTTCTAGCAGAAAAAAAAAAAAAGTTCAATCAATTGAACCTTTGACTTGTTTTTGAAAATCTATACATTTCTGCTGTCCAGTTACGCAATATGTGAGTGTCCCGATAAGCATGTTTATGAGATGGCCCATTTAGCTTGATCACTCATGTTACTGAGGCCCTGGTCTTGCACAAGAGCCCACAAAAGGAGTAAGATAGTATTTGAAAAAAGCTCTCAAAGGGCTGCGAATTTGTGAAATTCATTTCAACATTCTCTTCAGAAAGACTCAAGATGGTAGGCCTTCAGGCAAGAAATCCAAAATTTGGGCACAGCTGTATGAGTACAGACATTCCGTGAAAGGTTACTAAAGTACAGAAAGAGATCTCAAATGTACAACAGGAATGGGTCAAGTGAATCAAACGCTCATCCACAGAGTGAAAAACTAACCAAAAAAAAATTTACAAAGATTTGTTTCAATGCGGCGGGAGAATC
Organism: Colobus angolensis palliatus; assembly: GCF_000951035.1. Lineage (NCBI taxonomy): Eukaryota > Metazoa > Chordata > Mammalia > Primates > Cercopithecidae > Colobus > Colobus angolensis. The sequence goes on from NW_012116477.1 coordinate 898,687, forward strand.
TTATGATAGCCCATTCAGTGAAATAAACAGAATTCCAAAATGTTATCTTTCTCTAATCTGCAGGAGGAGAAGTAGATAGATCATCACATGAGCGAATATAAGACTGCAATTGTGCAATCTTTGAGGGAAAGGGTCAAAATGCTGAAGTTTGATTTAGTTGGGAAGGTTAAGAAGCCTCCCCTGGAGAAGATAAGAGGATTTGGTTGTGACTTAATACTTAAAGTTTTATTAGAAAGGACTTTACTATTTTTCTTTTAATGGTATTAGTTAGATGCTAATATGGCCTTGAAATCATGTTACCTGTAAATCTCATTTCTCATCTCCGGCACCATTGACATTTTGGGTCAGGTAATCCTTCGTTGTGGAGGTTATCCTGGGCATTGTAGGATCTTAAGCATGAGCCCCGGCCTCTACCTACTAGACAGTTGTGACCACTGAAAATGTCTCTAGACATTGCCAAATGTCCCCTGGTGGGGGAAAAGGCACACTGTCTCCATTAAGAATGGCTGCTGTAGACTTAGAGAACCAACATTCTCGACCGTATGTGTGTACCTGAGATTGACCGGAAGACTGCATGCTTGGACTAGCATGAGTTTCAAGCGACTGAGGAGTGAAAAAAGCTAGTCGCACAAACTCTTTTATTCTTAATCCATTTAGTCTTTAACCAGCAAAATTACAGGAGAAAGTATCGTTTCTGACTATTCACTCTTGCTTTAACAAGCTTGTTGGAATTTTTTTTTTTTTTTTCCTTTTTGGAGACGGAGTTTCGCTCTTATCATACAGGCTGAAGCGCAATGGCACGATCTCGGCTCACTGCAACCTCTGCATCCCAGGTTCAAGTGATTCCCCTGCCTCAGCCTCCCAAGTAGCTGGGATTGCAGGTGCCTGCCACCACACTGGCTATTTTTTTTTTATTATTATTAAAGTAGAGACAGGGTTTCACCATGTTAGCCAGGCTGGTCTTGAACTACTGACCTCAGATGTTGTGCCCACCGCGGCCTCCCAAATTATTGGGATTACGGGCATGAGCCACCATGCCCAGCCAGAATTTTTTTGTTTCTTTGAGACAGAGTCTTGCTCTGTCCCAGGCTGGAGTGCAGTTGCATGACCTTGGCTCATTGCAACCTCCGCATCCCGGGTTCAAACAATTCTCCTGCCTCAGCCTTCTGAGTAGCTGGGATTACAGAAGTGCACCACCACGTCCAGCTAACTTTTGTATTTTTAGTAGAGACAGGGTTTCACCATGTTGGCCAGGCTGGTCTTGAACTTCTGACCTCGTGATCCGCTGGCCTCGGCCTCCCAAAGTGTTGGGATTACAGGCGTGAGCCACTGTGTGCGGCCTTTTTTTGTTTGTTTGTTTTTTGAGACAGACTCTCACTCTGTTGCCCAGGCTGGAGTGCAGTGGCATGAACAAGGCTCGCTGCAGCCTCAAACTCCTGAGCTCAAGCAATCCTTCCACCTCAGTCTCCTGAGTAACTGGAACTACAGGTACACACCACCATGCCTGGTTAATTTGTTTGTTTGTTTTGTTTTGTTTTTCTGAAACAGAGTCTCACTCTGTCACCCAGGCTGGAATGAAGTGGCACAATCACAGCTTAATGCAGCTTCAAATTCTCCAGGCTCAGGTGATCTCCCACCTCACCCTCCAGAGTAGCTGGGACTGTAGGTGCGTGCCATCATGCCTGGCTAATTTTGTTTTGTTTTGTTTTTCGTAGAGATGGGGACTCCCTATGTTGTCCAGGCTGGTCTCAAACTCCTGGGCTGGGCTCAAGCAGTCCTCCGGTCTCAGCCTCCTAAAATACTGGAATACAGGTGTGAGCCACGGCGCCTGGCCTGGAATATTTTTACCTTTTTTTTTTTTTGAATACACAGTTGTAGGCTTCAATACATCAGCTGCAACTAAGAAGACTAATTGGAGCTAGAAATTGTTCAATACCAATTTGGAATTGATGAAATGGCAACAAGCAGAGAGATATTAAAACGGGGGAAATATCATCAGTTAAGTGGTGATTATTGCAATTAGCCAACTTTGCAATCATAAATCGTCCCAACAGAAGGGCTCTGGGCCAGGACACTCAGAAAAGTGGACATTTGGCCCCATAATAATTCAGTCCCATTGAATTACAAGCATGATTTTGGAGACAATTGCAGCTCAACTTCTACATCTCTAGAATGTGATCAAGCCTGCCATTTGGGGTAGGCAGATATCAAATGTACTATGATACATAAAAGTCCATAGACTCTAAGCGGTTGGTCCATGTTGAGATACTTCCCGAATCCAACCCTTACATTTCCCCAAATTGAAGCAGCAGTGGTCACCAAGTCAGTTGGCTGTGCTTCCTGGCATGAATAAATAGAGGTCCAAAGTGACGATACTTTTGCAGTGGCAGATCATGATTTATAGGACTCAACCTTGCTACTTTAGTCATTTCAAGCTTGAGATGCTGGGAATCCCACACAGAAAAAAAACACACACACATAACTGTGGTCCTTTCAATGACAGGGATAGCCAAGTATCTAATTGTCTTCTTAAAAACCATTTCATGTAGGTATGCTATACATATCATTAAACTCACTCACTCTGAGTGTACAGTTGAATTCTTTTTAGTAAATCCATGCAGTATGCAACCATCGTGATAATCTAGTTTGTAATTGCTTTTTTTCTCTGCAATTGTGTTAATATACACTTAACATAAGATTTACTGTTTTACCCATCTTTAAGTATGCTGTTTTGAAATGTTAAGTACATTTACATTGTTGAGCAACCAGTTTCCAGATCTGTCTCTTTTTTTCTTTCTTTCTTTTTTTTTTGAGTCAGAGTCTCGCTTTGTCGCCCAGGCTGGAGTGCAGTGGCACCATCTTGGCTCACTGCAACCTCCGCCTCCTGTGTTCAAGCGATTCTCCTGCCTCAGCCTCCCGAGAAGCTGGGATTACAGGTGCCCACCACCACGTCCAGTTAATTTTTGTACTTTTAGTAGAGACGGGGGTTTCACCATGTTGTCCAGGCTGGTCTCGAACTCCTGACCTCATGATCTGCCTGCCTTGGCCTCCCAAAGTGCTGGGATTACAAGTGTGAGCCACTGTGCCCAGTACATATCTCTTTTTTTTTTAAAAAAAATAGATTTTATTGTGTATATTTAAGGCATACTACATGACGTTATGGGATTTGTATAGATAGTAAAAAGATTACTATAGTGAAGCAAATGAACTTATCCATCTTGCATTGTTACCTGATTTTGTTTGTTTGTTTTTGTGGCAAAGCAGCTAAAATCTGAACATTTATCTAGATCCCTTTTCATCTTTCAAAACTGGAACTTCATGCCTATTAAGCAGTAATTGCCCCCACCACCCCCCACTCTCCCTCCCTCCAGTCCCTGGCAACCACCATTCTACTTTTTGTCTCTATGAATTTGACTACTCCATTTGTCCTTCTGTGACTGGCTCATTTTACTTGGCATAATGTCTTCAGGATTCATCCATGTGGGCAGGAGTTTCAACTTCCAGGTCTTACTACTTAAGAAATACTACATTTTAGGCTGGGCACGGTGGCTCACGCCTGTAATCCCAGCACTTTGGGAGGCCGTGGCAGGCGGATCACGAGATCAGGAGACCGAGACCATCCTGGCTAACACGGTGAAAACCCGTCTCTACTAAAAATACAAAAAATTAGCCAGGCGTGGTGGCGGGCGCCTGCAGTCCCAGCTACTTGGGAGGCTGAGGGAGGAGAATGGTGTGAACCTGGGAGGTGGAGCTTGCAGTGAGCTGAGATTGGCCACTGCACTCCAGCCTGGGCGACAGAGTGAGACTCTGTCTCAAAAAATAATAATAATAAATAAAAACAAAAAATAACAAAAAAAACCACACGCATACAAAGATTCATCCGTGTTGTACCATGTGTCAGAATTTCCTTCCTGTTTACGGCTGAGTAATATTCCATTGTATGGATAGACTGCATGTACTTGATTCATTCCTCTGTCCATGGACACTTGAGCTGTTTCCACTTTTTACCTATTGTGAATAATTCTGCTGTGAACATGGGTATATAAATACTGCTTCGAGACCCTGCTTTCAATTCTTTTGGATTTTTACCCACATGTGGAATTGCTGGATCATATGGTAATCCTTTTTTACATTTGTTGAGGAACTGCCATATTGTTTTCTAGAATGGCTCTAGCATTTTACATTCCCACCTACTATATTGCCTTTAACACTTTGTTTCATATTCAGGCCTCTAAAGTTACTCAGCATGGACTGAGTCATTCGTTATTTATTTATTGTGACTTCTGTGTTCCATTACTGTGGCGAAGTGCTAAGGACACCGTGATGACGGCGTCTGCCCTCATGGAGGCTGCAGTGTGAGAAATAAGCAATAAACAGATATATGAGAAAGTCTGTCATTATATATTTTAAACTATGCTATAAAAAGAAAGACGCGCCAGGCGCGGTGGCTCAAGCCTGTAATCCCAGCACTTTGGGAGGCCGAGACGGGCGGATCACGAGGTCAGGAGATCGAGACCATCCTGGCTAACACGGTGAAACCTCGTCTCTACTAAAAATACAAAAAAACTAGCCGGGCGAGGTGGCAGGCGCCTGTAGTCCCAGCTACTCGGGAGGTTGAGGCAGGAGAATGGCGCAAATCCGGGAGGCGGAGCTTGCAGTGAGTGGAGATCCGGCCACTGCACTCCAGCCCGGGCGACGAGACTCCGCCTCAAAAAAAAAAAAAAAAAAAAAGACGTGGTTTCTTGAAGACTGAGAGCACTAATAAATGAGACCTAGTTTGGAAGAGGGAAGATTGATTTTAAGAAGGGAAATTTGAAGAAATTACAGGCTTCTTAGGAGTGGGCCAGGTGAAGGAGGCAATCAGTGGCAAGGAAGAAGATTCCTTGTAGAAAAGAGCAAAGGTGGGGTTTTCTGGGAAAGAACTCCTTTATACTGAGACCTGTGCAAAGTTACTGAATGCATAATTTGGCATGCATTCGTTAGTACTCACTAGGAGCCGATGGGAGCTATGAGCTTCTGTTTTTCCATAAATGAAATAGAAATAGGTCGGGCACGGTGGCTCACGCCTGTAAATCCCAGCACTTTGGGAGGCTGAGGTGGGCAGATCACTTGAGATCAGGAGTTGGAGACAAGCCTGGTGAACATGGTGAAACCCGATCTCTACTAAAAATACAAAAATTAGCTGAGTGTAGTGGCATGCTCTTATAGTCCCAGCTACTCAGGAAGCTGAGGCAGGAGAATCGCTTGAACCCAGGCAGAGGTTGCAGTGAGCAGAAATCATGCCACTGCACTCCAGCCTGGGCCACAGAGTGGTCTGTCTCAAAAAAAAAAGGAATTAAAAATGGGTATTAGTGAGGATAAAATGAGATTACACATCCCAAATCTCCTTATAAACAATAAGACTGCTGAAAAATATACCAAGAAGTGTACTTTTTGAATATTCCTGCCTGGCAGAAACACTGAAAATGACTGGATTACATAAACTTTGACGATGACTGGATTATATAAACCCAATCACCTAACAAAGGACATTACATTAAAAAGTTTAATATCATCCTTTACTCTGAACATTTTCTGTTCAAGCTCGGGTCCCACCCGGGTCCTTTGGTTTAAGAAATAACTGTTTTATTGTTTGTCTTTATATGAGACAGAGTTTCACTCTGTTGCCCAGTCCGGAGTGCCGTAGCTAGATCTTGGCTCACTGCAGCCACCGCCTCCTGGGTTCAAGTGATTCTCCTGCCTCAGACTCCCAAGTAGCTGAGATTACAGATGTGCAACACCACGACTGGTTAATTTTTGTATTTTTAGTAGAGATGGAGTTTTACCACGTTGGCCAGGCTAGTCTCGAACTCCTGACTCTGGTGACCCGCCAGTCTGGGCCTCCCAGAGTGCTGGAATTACAGACGTGAGACGCTGTGCTTAGCCTGGAACAACTTTTGATTAGGGACTTGCCTGTTGCTACACCCTCCATTCATCCCCTGCTTTGCTCTAGGACTTACTTTATTTTCTACCAACTGGCTCCTGGCTGCAGTTCTTAAACTGGAGGTAGATTCAAAACATGTACCGTGTCCTGCTTTTCTTGATATGACATTTGTGGAAGGTTTCCATCTGAGGGAAACTTCTTGACTTCATCTGTTGGAGTGATTTCCGAAAACCCAAGATTTTTCTAGGACACTTTAAATTTAACATATGTTTACTGTACTCCGATTTTTCTTCTTTAGCTATCTTGTCTATATTCAGCTATAGTTAGAAGACAGGTATTAGGATGTGATAGAATTTTGGAGTCAGACTTAGAAACTGACCGCCGTTTTAGAAACTGACCACCAGCTCAGCCAGTTTCTAATTAAGTCACTTCATGTCTTTGAGCTTCAGTTTCAAAATGGAGAGGACAATAGGGCCAACCTCCACTGGAAGATAAAACTAGGCCGTGTGCATTTATTTAATGCAGTCTGTGGCATGTAAAACGGGCTCAATCAATTATTATTATTATTACTATCACTTGGAGAGTCAAGTGGCACTATTTTATCTCATTCTAAGGCTAACATGTTACAACTATCATCTAGTAAAATAAATATAAACAACTATATAATAAATGAAATTTTCCTTAACCCAATAATATTTTTTGAGCCGTGAACCTACTGCACATTCGTTTAGATTTGTAAGTTAGATCTCCTGCCACACTACCTTACACAGAAAAGGTGTTGAGAATATCAGTAGATTAGTCAGCAAGGAAGGTGCTAATTGGCCTTTTTACTCAGTATCAGAATTCTAAACTGCTTCCATGTATTATTAAACCAAATTCTTACCTTTCCAATCTGGCTGTTGGGTATAATTCTGTCTTACTTGCTTTAGATGTTATACATAAAATAAGGCAAGACTGTTTCAGAGACTCAAAAATGAAGGTTAATCTTCCTTCAATAAGTTTTTACTGATGGCCACGAATATAAAAAAGATGATCAAGCTGATTTATTTTCTGCCTTGGGTTGTCCAAATACCCAGGTGAACACATTGATGAGCCCAGCATTCCATTTTGCTTGTATTCCTGATGAGTTTACAAGCTGGGAACGTGATGAATAACTAATCAAGAGAATGCAATGCACAAATGTGGAGGGAGGGTTTATATCTGCACAGTCCCTTACAATGAAGTAAATGCCAAACAAAGACGCATGCCCAGAGCAGTTATGGAAAGACCAATCAAAGACTTAGCAGGTTGATGATTTCATCATTCATTTAGCATTTATTGAGCATGTACATTGTGCAAAGCAGTTAGCCAAATTACATATACATGGATTTATGGTATAAATGTATATACATGTAATATATACACACACACAAGCCCAACTTTAAAAAATTCCAGGCATCAGAATGTTACAATCACTTTGAACGATACACCTTTTCTGTAATAATGTGTGTATTGTAAAAAAAAAAATTCCAATAGTGATTAGTAACAACCAGATACTGTGACCGTGCCCCATTGCCATTCCATGGGAGATGCAAGAGCATTGTCTCAGTAATAAAATATGATGTTATCAGGCATTTATGGCTCCTGCGGAAAAAAATGCAATTGATTGCTGTTTTGATATTATCTCTGACTATGCTTGCTTATAATTTGCCATTTCTAATATTTAGTAGCCATTTTGAAGTTAAAAAAAAAAATCAAGGTTCGCATTGTAACCACAAATCAGTCTTTGTGAACAGGAATCCTGGAGGCTATTAATCAGCTTTTAAAAGAAGTAAGTCACAGTGGTGGTGGGGTAATCTGAAATTTTGGAAGTTCCGAGCTCACTTTAAGAGTTGAGATGGGTGGGAGGGCTGAAAACACCACCATTCATCATTCTTCAGTTATCTCGAGACTCAACTTAAACATTTGTAATCAAAAAGATGGGAGGGGACACGGGTCACATCTCAGGTTTGGGGGAGTGTGTGTGCGGGTAGATGTGAAAATTGAGCCAAAATATTCCAGTGTGAAGAGACCTCCCTTCTCGGCTGGTGGACATCAACCTTACAAAGTAATCTTTGGAGCATACTACCAAATACACCCGTTCCAAAACTTTTACTTACGCTCCTACTTTTTAATAAGTACGTATTTCCCCCCATTTTCTTCTCCTCTCCAAGGGCTCAGATAGTTGGAGCGAGGATGGGTCCCCCTCTGATTTCGTCTCCGCCCCAGCCAATCTGAGCCCGGATGCTAATTAGCTGCGCTCCCCTGATGAACACGCCTTTGTCACAAGTAGGCCCGGACTACAAAGCCCAGAATGCCTCGCCCCTCCCTGATCAATGAGGGCTTATTTAAATGATCTCTGAGGTCTTGGACCCAGGCCAATCAGCTGTCAGGGCTCATGATAAATCGCAATGCATTATTGATAATAATAATTACTGGGACATGCGCGTTCCGGCCGAAGGGGGGTAAATTTCCCAACTCCAGGAATTTGTGGCGGAGAGGGCAAATAACTGCGGCTCTCCCGGCGCCCCGATGCTCGCACCATGTCGAGGCGCAAGCAGGCGAAACCCCAGCACATCAACTCGGAGGAGGACCAGGGCGAGCAGCAGCCGCAGCAGCCGACCCCGGAGTTTGCAGATGCGGCCCCAGCGGCGCCCGCGGAGGGGGAGCTGGGTGAGTGGGGCTGGGGCGCCCGCCCGGGGAGGGGAGCTTCCCGGACGTACGCGGGATCCTCGAGGGCGCGGGCTTCGGGGAGCGGGCAGCGCCCAGCGCAAATTCAGGAACCGAGATTTGGGGGCTCAGTGCCCGGGAGGAGAGGTCGCCTCTTCTCCCCACCACCCCGCCTTTTGCACGTTTCACACTTTTTTCTTCTCCCCTCTTGTGTAAGTTTCACCCCCAGCTTTCTCCCCTTATTGTAAAATTGACCCCCACTCGCTCCTCCGTTCTCCTCTCTCCCGAAAGGTTCCCTTCTCCTTGTCCTCTGCCCCTCACTTAACTGGTTCCACTCCCCTCACTGGTGTTCCCCCCTCCCTTGTAACTTAGGTCCCCCTCCCTCGCGTCGCTCTCAAAAGAAAGAACCCCGGGGATCCTCACCCTCTCCACCAGCCCGTGGGGGCTTTTCTTGGAGGCTGGAGGAGGGGCGCACCCCTGGAAGACCCCCCGGAGGAGGACGATCTGTTGCACGCGCCCCTCCCGGGCCAAGTGGGGGGAGGGGGCGCGACCTCTCCCACCCTCAGGAGCTGGGGTGCGGGCCACCCGCGCTGCGCAGGGGATTGGAGGGAACGGAGAAGTGGGGGAGGAGGGCTCAATGTTTCCCTTTAAAATTTTTTTGTTTTTTGTTTTTCGCCTTTTCTGCCCGGGCTGCGCCGCCTGCGGATCTTCGCCCTAACCTTTCGGGGCCTGACCTCCAGCCATCTTTGATTTCCGACTTCCTAAAAATAACCGCGGCAAGCCCGAGGGTGCGAGCCCCCAGTGGCCGGGGTGGCGGACGCGCGGCAGCCCCGCTGGGGTGCACCGGCCTCCCGTTTTGCGTGGCTTTTCTGGAGCGCTCGGCTTTCCACATTTGCGCCCGGGTGTGAAAGGGGAGCGGTGGGGGGACAGGGCAACTCCCGCGGCTGACCCGGCCCACGCTTCCGCGGCCAGCGTTTCCCGGATCGAGGGGAGTTCGGGACTCCAGCCGCGCTGGGAGCGGCGGGGCCAACCCTGTTCCCACTTCATCACTTCACCGCAGAGGTTTTAGGAGCGAGGCGGTTTCCCACTATCTCGTCTCCATCCCGGCCCGCCAAATTGTCGCCTGATAAGTTTTTAGCGTGCGCGTGGGGGGAGGGGGGATTTGTAGCCGCCTCTCCGGCCTTGTTCGTCGCTCCGCTCCCCGCCTGCTTTCTAATTTCCCTGCAGCAGACGGGTGTGCGCGGTAACCCTCGGAGGCCTCTCAGAGCCTATCTCTGATGCCCGGGGTTTCCCGAGAAGACGGTCGCCACTTTTTGGCTTCCGTACCCCCCACCCTTTTTGTCGGAGACTGAATGTAATACGTTTCCCAAGTTTATAATAGGTCAATAGAATCCCCCGTTTAACATTTTTCCAGGGCAAATTAAAAGGATCGACTTGACGGAGGGGACGGCTGGGCGTTTTCGGGGCGCCGGGTGGTCAGCGCAACGCGCACCCTAGGTCCCAGGCGCCTGGAGGGACTCTCTTTGTGCCTTGGTTGGGGGCGGGGTGGGGTGGGGGTTGAGGGGAGCGTGAAGGCTTCGTGGCCTGGCCCACCTGGAACAAAAGGGTTAACCCTCAGCCCGCCTGCTCCTTCGGAGAGGAGGGGCGAACTCCTGGCTCTGACCCCTCCCCTGGTCCTACGCTGACCTCCCCTTCCCCCTTCATTTTGGGTGGGCGCACACACGTGGGCCTTTTGGTGGTGTTTGGCACCTTTAGGGAGGGAAGCTTGTTACGGGAGGGCTTCTGAAATTAACGATGTTGGAGTTTGGAATTAGAGTCAACCTGAGCTGAGCTAAGACCTCAGGCCTGGCCGTGCGCTGCCACTGCGATTTGGGAGGGAGGGGAGTTGGCTATTGATCACCAGGGTTGTCGCGGACAGCCCACCCGGCCTGCGCGCGGGCGCCCCCTGGAGGCCCAGCTTGAAGCACAGCCCTTTGCTGGGAGGCGGGGTTCCTTCGCAGGTGCTGGCTCACACCTGGTGGATGGGACCGGTTGCGGGGGTGAATGGAGAGTGCTGGGCTGGGCTGGGCCAAGGATGGGCACCCCAGGGGATTCGTGCCGGTCGCCTGTGTGATCGCCGTCTGTGCCCGCTGTTCTATGCCAAGTCTGGAATTCTTGGTAATAACTCCTGGCGGCTAGAATGTGTTTGCAGAGCCTCCAATTGCCTCTTTGGGACAGAAGATTGTTTTCCCAAGCAGTGCGTTTGTAATGGCTGCGTTTGGGTTGTTTGCATTTGATCTGCCTAAAATTATATAGTTAGATATATCATTCAGACATATATATCTAACTTAGATGGATGTATATGCCTCACATGATTTTTTAGAATGCAGACTGAGCTGGTCTTATTTTGCAAAGCCATTCGAGAATACAGTTTTCGAGGGAGGAAAATGACGTCTGGCGATCAATTAACAGATCAAAAAATCTGCAGGTGGTCGCGGGGCTAACACTACAGACAGGAAAAATTAGCATTTTCTCAAAAGATTTTCAAATGCCCTTTGTGCTAAACTGGATTACAAACATCAACGATTAGGATTCCCAAGTTTCGAATAACTTCCTATTTCCAATTACTCACCAAAATGACCCAGGCTGGCTAGAAGGATTTTGAGGTTAGTTAACGTTTCAGGCCAGCTTTCTACGTTAGACTTCATCTGGGTTTCCCATAGGGAGAGAAGCTACAATTTGCCAAACAGCTCCTTTTGTTGAATACACATGTGCAGTGCACAAGCAAATGATACTTTGTCGTTCGTGCTGCTGTTGGTGAGTTTCCTCCTGGGCTGTGGGTTGGGGAACCATCTTGGGAGGCAGAAGGCAATTAGCATTTCCTTTTTTTAAAATGTGAAGTGTTAACGTTGATGCCTAGGAAGTCAGGTTTTAGAATGGGATCCGCATTCCAGTGTGGCTGTGTGACTTTCAGCTGTGTAACCTTGAAGCTAGCTTGGTGTTTTTTTTTTTTTTTTTCTCTGAGTTTTTGGGTTCCTCCTCTATATAGTGGTGATAAAATGCCCTGTTTAGATAATTTCAACTATAGAAGGGCTACTATGAATTGGGAATGTGATCAGTACTAATTTTGTTCAAAATACCAAAATGTTTTTATTTGTGTTTATTGTGTCAAGATGGTGTTGAGCTGCCAGTTGAGGCAATGTAGCAGAAACGGCAGTGTGCTGCCTGCCAGACACCAGGCTGGGGACTTCGGTGCGCTATCTTTAATTCAAGAAATTAAAGACCAAAATTGATAGTCATATTTTTACTCATTTTAAATTGCAGCACCTGTTTGAAATGGCTTTGCCTGTGGTGTCTTGTCTTGCTTGATGTTCCATGGTGCCTTGTTCTACCTCGCCCCAGAGTTCAAGGAACGGTTTTTTTTTTTTTTTTTAATAGCCTTAGGCCAGTTGGTGATGTGATGAGATTTTCTTTTTGGCATCTTTGACAAGGGAGCCATGATTGGTGCTTGGCCGGTTGGGTTTGGTGGCTTCTTCTCTGCCATCTTAAATGTTGGGATGTGTCTTCACATGGTTGAGATGAAGAGGTCCCAGAAACAAAACAATGTTGGAGTTTGGTTGGCTTCTCTGGGTTGTACTACCCTGGAAAAATGAATGGCGAAAAGAGTTCCAGAAGTTCTCTCTTCCTCATCATCTTTAGCCTACAGTACTTTTGACTTTTTTTTTTAAATGTCTAAACATTTTTAAAAGCCACTAAATCCAGATAAGAACTGCATCGCCAATCACCGCAATCACCCCCAATCCCCGCCCCAACGAATTGTATGTCTGTGTCAGGTTTTGTTCAGGGGGACTCTGGAGACGGGCGACAAAACCCCTGCCCTGATGGAGTTGACAAACTTGCCAGATCTCTAGTTGGGGCAGAGTGGGACACTTCCCTAACCTTGGAAGCAAAAAGAGGTCACACGCCTTAGTGCCTAGGAAACTTTCTTTGAGCCATTTACTCTTTTTTTCCTCTCCAGCAGAATCCCTGAGTTTTGGTTCAAGGCTGTTTGAAACTTTGTCTTTTTTAGATCTTAACTAGGCAGAAACTTAAAGTCTAATTTGCCTTGTATGACTTGAGTTGAAGGCTTTTTGACTGCTCAAATTCAACTGCTAAAGAGGCACTTTTCTTTCAACTGGTTAAATACTTAAGAAGGCACATAATTTCCTTTTGTTTTTTGGTAAGCAATTATCCTGGGGGTGGGGGAGGGTAGAAGATGTTGTGTGCTTTAGATAATCTGGTCATTGTAGTTCTTTAAATGTAGGAATGAAAAAAAGATAAGCTTGAGTCATAATGCTTTTATCAAGATATACAGGTTTTACTTTTTAAGCATTTCAGTGTCTCCAGAATTTGATTGGTCACTAGTAGATGAACTTTCTTCCTATACAATAGTAAGAGTATTTTCTATCCATTTGGCAGTGATTGAATCTAAGACCCCTGCTGGGTTTACTGCATTCTTCCAACTTATTGGATAACTAGATGCTGCAAGATAACATTCCTAAAATTCGGGGTGGGGGTGGGGTGGAGAAATGGAAGAACTAGTTGCTGTGTAATCCCTCTGAACTTTGCTTTTTTTCCTTTGGGGTTAACTTAAGCGTGTCCAGCAATTGTTCATAACAGAATCTTCTTACTCCTTGGCAAATACAGTTTCGGTATTTACCAGTGGCGGCCTGGATGTAGAAGCACTTTTTACTGCACAAGCAAACAGAGCTGCTCCTGTTTTAAGACTCAAGTGGGATGTTGCTGGTGGAGGCTACAGAAGAGGCGAGCTTGTGTATACAGCAAAGGCAAGCTGGTATTCAGGCTGTAAATCACTCTTGGGAACTGCTAGATCCGTCTAGGGGAGGGAGCTTAACCTTTTTTATGCCATAGATCCCTTCTCAGTGTAATGTATAAAATACATAGATGACCAAGGAAATAAATTACATTGAAATATAGTCATCAAAAATGAAAACATTTTTCACTTAGTAATATCAGCTACTTTATTAATACAGTAAATAACAAGATCTAGTAGCCCATCAGATAACAAGAATTTCCAAGTCGTAACAACTTGTAACCACTATATGAAAATATCTGTGGTCTCCACCGATGACAAAGTCACAAGTTCTATTAACACCCCTGTGGTATGTTCCTTATATTCATCATTGAAGGAAATGTTGAATTTTAGCTCAGCTAAGTGAAAATTAGTATTTTTTTCTTATCTAATTTCATAGACCCCATGTTTAAAAATGCCTGTGTTAAACAGAACATGTACATTTTCATGTGATATTTTCACATGAAATATATATTTTCACATGTGATACATTTCAAGTGATATTTTCACTAATGATATGAAAACATTTTATTGATACTACAGTGGTTTGTGACCTTCCAAAGGACCTAAATGTATATAATATGTTTGTGATATTACAACTTTATAAGGGGGGAGCTATTAGGGAAAAATAACTTAAAAGCCTCCATAGAGGGACAAGATGAAAAAGTTTCTCCCATAGAGACGAGAGACTGCTCTAGAAGAAACCATTATGAATTGGGCCACTCATTTTAGTGCCGTTAAATAGTATTTAAGTCGCCTCTATCTTCTAACTAGCAAGCAGTGTGTCATCTTGAGCCACTTAGTTCTGAGCCTGTTTTCCACATCTGCAAAATAGAAACAAAGGAGCTTGTTTGATTATGTGGCTATGAAGATAAGTGACTGGGCTGGGCGTGGTGGCTCAGGCTTGTCATCCCAGCACTTTGGGAGTCCGAGGCGGGCGGATCACGAGGACAGCAGATCGAGACCATCCTGGCTAACATGGTGAAACCCCCTCTCTACTTAAAAATTAGCCGGGCGTGGTAGTGGGCGCCTGTAGTCCCAGCTACTTGGGATGCTGAGGCAGGAGAATGGTGTGAACCTGGGAGGCGGAGCTTGCAGTGAGCCGAGAACGCGCCACTGCACTCCAGCCTGGGCGACAGAGCGCGACTCCATCTCAAAAAAGTGACTTAAGGCAAGGGTGTCTAATCTTTTGGCTTCTCTGGGCCACATTAGAAGAATTATTATCTTGGGCCACACATAAAAGTCACGGACACTAATGATAGCTGATGAGCTTAAAACAAATTGTAAAACTATCTTATGTTTTAAGAAAGTTCATGAATTTGGCCGGGCGCGGTGGCTCAAGCCTGTAATCCCAGCACTTTGGGAGGCCGAGACGGGCGGAT
>NW_012116477.1:913750-915034 GCF_000951035.1 Colobus angolensis palliatus
AAAGTTTATGAATTTGTGTTGGGTTGAATTCAAAGCTGGCCTGGACCTGGGCTGGACAAGCTTGCCTTAAGGTGTAAGAGTATGAAGTATGTTTTTGTTCTTGCTTGGAGAGGTTGGTGGTGGTTAGCTTTTGGCCTCTAAAAAGCAGAATGGAGTGGTTAATGTTTTTGCATGGGCTTTATTGAAGGTTTTTTTTGTTTTGTTTTGTTTTTTTTGAGAGACAGTCTTGCTCTGTTGCCCCGGCTGGAGTGCAGTGGCACAATCTTAGCTCACTGCAACCTCCGCCTCCTGGGTCCCAGTTCAAGCAATTCTCCCAACTCAGCCTCCCGAGTAGCTGGGGTCACAGTGATGCGCACGCCATCACGCCTGGCTGACTTTTCTATTTTTAGTAGAGACAGGGTTTCACCACGTTGGCCAGGCTGGTCTCAAACTCCTGAACCCAAGTGATCCACCCACCTTGACTTCCAAAGTGCTGGGATTACAGGTGTGAGTCACTGTGCCCAGCCTTGGTCTCCTTTATTTCTGGAGGCTATAAAGCGTTCGCTTTTTCTACACCCTAATTTATTTAACCAAAATCTTACGACCAAAGTGCATCCATTTTTGTTGCTGTTTGGTTCCCAGATAAATAGTTGCCAGGGTTCTGGGAACTGACGAGCATTTTTATCTTGATCATTGCAATGAGGCAGATTCACAGTGGTATTGGGGCTTAAGGAGAGTTTGTGCTGGTATCTGCTACTGGAACTCTACCTGGAAGTAGCAGCATTGCACTGCATCCTAACACTTTCAGAGCAACTTCTGGAAGTCCTAGAACTAAGACAGGAATGGGTGGTCTACTCCCACCCCTTCCTAACCAAGGCAACCTCCCAGGCTCTCCTGTCCCACCTTAACATCTCTGAGAGGAAAGAGAGTTGCAGTCTTAACAGAAGAAACATGATCAGAGGGGTACAAATGAAGGGTTCCAATAGAGGGTGTGAGAACTGCATGTCTGGGGTTTAATACTGGCTCTGCGGTTTACTTGACATGTTACCTTGGGCAAGTTCATGTCCTCTGTGCCTCAGTTTCCCCTTCTGTCAAATAGGGTAATAGTTTCTATTTCAGAGTTGTTAATATAATAACATACATTGTTTAGAATCATACCTGGCCACATACAAAGTAAGTGCTCAAAAGTTATCTGTCAATAACTTTTGTTATGTTGCACAAGTCACATTATTTCTCAGAGTCTCTGTTTTTCACATCTTTATTTTTTCATTGTTTATTTATTTATTTATTTTATTTATTTATTTA
>NW_012116477.1:916282-933580 GCF_000951035.1 Colobus angolensis palliatus
ACAAAAATTAGCCAGGCGTGGTGGCGGGCGCCTGTAATCCCAGCTTCCCAGGAGACTGAGGCATGAGAATAGCTTGAATCCAGGAGGTGGAGGTTACAGTGAGCCAAGATTGGGCCACTGCACTCCAGCCCTTCCTGGCATTTTCCTTGTGCATTTGTACTTTTTTTGTTTGTTTTGTTTTCAGACAGGGTCTCACTCTGTCACCCAGGCTGGAGTGGCTTGACTTCCCAGGCTCAAGCGATTCTCCTGCCTCAGCCTCCTGAGTAGCTTGAACTATACATGGACACCGCCATGGTCAGCTGTTTTTATCTTCTTATTTTTTTGTAGAGACAAGGTCTCATTGTGTTGCTGGTTTTGAACTCCTGGCCTCTCAAAAGTGGCCTCAAAGTGCGGGGATGACTGGTGTGAGCCACTGCACCCAGCCACGTTTGTACATTTCAAACACAGATTTTGTTTTAAGCAAAATGGTCATGTTGTACATATTGTTGCGCAACCCATTTCTTTCACTTAATTTCTATGGCATACAGAAATTCTGCATACTTCTTACGCTATGGGTGGGTGGGCAAAAATTTACTTCTTTGCTGCTATGAACGTTTCTGACAAAACAAACAAAAAACCCTAGATCATTGTGGGCTTGTGTGAATGTCTTCTGTGGTTTAGATTCATAGGCTCAGCTGCTGGGTCTGAGGCATGCCTGTCTTTGTCCTGTGGCCCCAGGCTCCATTGATACCTTGGTGATGGAGTATACCTGAGAGAACAGCCGGGAGGTGAGAACAGTGAAGTAGTCTTCGCCAGGCGTCTTGTGTAAAGGACCCCAGCATCTGGCTAAAACGTAGTCCCAAGTTCGGAGTTGCAATGTGTGGGCTGGCACTAACCCTAAAGTAAATAAGCCCCAGTTACAAAAGAAATTAAGGGATCAGCGTGTTTTTTGTTTTTTGTTTTTTTTGAGACAGAGTCTCAAAAAAAGTCTGTTGCCCAGGCTGGAGTGCAATGGCGCCATCTCGGTTCACTGCAACCTCCGCCTCCTGAGTTCAAGCAATTCTTGTGCCTCAGCCTCCCGAGTAGCTGGGACTACAGGAGTCCACCACCATGACTGGCTGATTTTTCTGTTTTTAGTAGAGACAGGGTCTCACCGTGTTGACCAGACTGGTCTCGAACTCCCAACCTCAGGTGATCTGCCCACCTTAGCCTCTCAAAGTGCTGTGATGATAGACGCGAGCCACCGTGCCCAGCTCCCCCCATATCTTTACTTGGGCAGAGTCCTTAGCTTTTTCTGTCTTGTTATAGGTGCTCCAGTGAACCACCCGGGGAATGACGAGGTGGCAAGTGAGGACGAAGCCACAGTAAAGCGGCTTCGTCGGGAGGAGACACACGTCTGTGAGAAATGCTGTGCAGAGTTCTTCAGCGTCTCTGAGTTCCTGGAACATAAGAAAAATTGCACTAAAAATCCACCTGTCCTCATCATGAATGACAGCGAGGGGCCGGTGCCTTCAGAAGACTTCTCCAGAGCTGTACTGAGCCACCAGCCCGCCAGTCCCAGCAGTAAGGACGGTCACAGGGAGAATGGCGGCAGCTCAGAGGACATGAAGGAGAAGCCGGGCGCGGAGTCTGTGGTGTACCTAAAGACAGAGACAGCCCTGCCACCCACCCCCCAGGACATAAGCTATTTAGCCAAAGGCAAAGTGGCCAACACTAACGTGACCTTGCAGGCACTACGGGGCACCAAGGTGGCAGTGAATCAGCGGAGCGCGGACGCACTCCCTGCCCCTGTGCCTGGCGCCAACAGCATCCCGTGGGTCCTCGAGCAGATCTTGTGTCTGCAGCAGCAGCAGCTACAGCAGATCCAGCTCACCGAGCAGATCCGCATCCAGGTGAACATGTGGGCCTCCCATGCCCTCCACTCGAGTGGGGCAGGGGCCGACACTCTGAAGACCTTGGGCAGCCACATGTCTCAGCAGGTTTCTGCAGCTGTGGCTTTGCTCAGCCAGAAAGCTGGAAGCCAAGGTCTGTCTCTGGATGCCTTGAAACAAGCCAAGCTACCTCATGCCAACATCCCTTCTGCCACCAGCTCCCTGTCCCCAGGGCTGGCGCCCTTCGCTCTGAAGCCGGATGGGACCCGGGTGCTCCCGAACGTCATGTCCCGCCTCCCGAGCGCTTTGCTTCCTCAGGCCCCGGGCTCGGTGCTCTTCCAGAGCCCTTTCTCCACTGTGACGCTAGACACGTCCAAGAAAGGGAAGGGGAAGCCCCCGAACATCTCCGCGGTGGATGTCAAACCCAAAGATGAGGCGGTCCTCTACAAGCACAAGTGTAAGTACTGTAGCAAGGTTTTTGGGACTGATAGCTCCTTGCAGATCCACCTCCGCTCCCACACTGGAGAGAGACCCTTCGTGTGCTCTGTCTGTGGTCATCGCTTCACCACCAAGGGCAACCTCAAGGTGCACTTTCACCGACATCCCCAGGTGAAGGCAAACCCCCAGCTGTTTGCCGAGTTCCAGGACAAAGTGGCGGCCGGCAATGGCATCCCCTGTGCACTCTCAGTACCTGACCCCATAGATGAATCGAGTCTTTCCTTAGACAGCAAACCTGTCCTTGTAACCACCTCTGTAGGGCTACCTCAGAATCTCTCTTCGGGGATTAATCCCAAGGACCTCACGGGTGGCCCCTTGCCTGGTGACCTGCAGCCTGGGCCTTCTCCAGAAAGTGAGGGTGGACCCACACTCCCTGGGGTGGGACCAAACCATAATTCCCCAAGGGCTGGTGGCTTCCAAGGGAGTGGGACCCCTGAGCCAGGGTCAGAGACTCTGAAATTGCAGCAGCTGGTGGAGAACATTGACAAGGCCACCACTGATCCCAACGAATGTCTCATTTGCCACCGAGTCTTAAGCTGCCAGAGCTCCCTCAAGATGCATTATCGCACCCACACCGGGGAGAGACCGTTCCAGTGTAAGATCTGTGGCCGAGCCTTTTCTACCAAAGGTAACCTGAAGACACACCTCGGGGTTCACCGAACCAACACGTCCATTAAGACGCAGCATTCCTGCCCCATCTGTCAGAAGAAGTTCACCAACGCCGTGATGCTGCAGCAGCATATTCGGATGCACATGGGCGGTCAGATTCCCAATACGCCCCTGCCAGAGAATCCCTGTGACTTTCCGGGTTCTGAGCCAATGACGGTGGGTGAGAACGGCAGCACTGGCGCCATCTGCCATGATGATGTCATCGAAAGCATCGATTTAGAGGAAGTCAGCTCCCAGGAGGCTCCCAGTAGCTCCTCGAAGATCCCCACGCCTCTTCCCAGCATCCACTCGGCATCACCCACGCTAGGGTTTGCCACGATGGCTTCCTTAGATGCCCCAGGGAAAGTGGGTCCTGCCCCTTTTAACCTGCAGCGCCAGGGCAGCAGAGAAAACGGTTCCGTGGAGAGTGATGGCTTGACCAACGACTCGTCCTCGCTGATGGGAGACCAGGAGTATCAGAGCCGAAGCCCAGACATCCTGGAAACCACATCCTTCCAGGCACTCTCCCCGGCCAATAGTCAAGCCGAAAGCATCAAGTCAAAGTCTCCCGATGCTGGGAGCAAAGCAGAGAGCTCCGAGAACAGCCGCACTGAGATGGAAGGTGATAGAGCTTTGGATTTAACTTATGTCCATTTTGGGCTCAAGGTCATCAAAAAAGGAACCTGGGTTGAACTTTACAAACGGAGAGTATGACTTGAAGCAGCCCCTTCTATAGGGCAATTAGCTTTTCTGTGCTTCTGGGTAGAGGGCAATAGTAACTGCCTCTATCCTAGTAACGAACATGCTTTTTATTTATGGTGGTCAATGCAAAATGGGTATGGACAGCATACCTTTTTTGTTGGCTTTTATTTTTGTCTTAGAGCCCCTTGGGACATAGGGGTAGTCTTTCTGTTTTGTTACAGTTTTTTTCTTTTTGTTTCTCCACACTGATTCTGTATATGGGTGTCTTAAGGGTATGTTTGAGGAAGTGGCCACTGCTTTTTGACCACTGAAATAAGCCGTGGTTCCCTGACTCTGAGGCCCCACTACTTGATGTAATATTCACAAATTAACCACTCTTGAAGCAGGGAAAGACGAACCCATTTTAAATGCACGTATCTACTGAGAGGTGACTGTTGATATCATTAATGGTAAAATAAGGGAAAAGCTGTATCATAGAATCAAAGAAAGATGGTGTCTGGGCATATACTTTAAAGGTAGTTTCTTATGTAGAAATTTGAACTTAATAATATGTGTCTATATGTTGCCCATACCTTAAAAAAAAACCCAAAGTGGTACCTTTTCCCAAGCATCCGAGGCTTTCTTCTTTGTGCAGATAAACAATTCAAAGGAAGGTGTTAATTTCTGTTAAGGTGCTTTCAAGGTGTTAATTTCTTACAAAGCCAGCTCCAGACTCTCAAACTAGCAGGCAGTTATCTTTAAAGATCTCTTTTGCTTTGAAGAGAAAGAATGAATGTTGGATGATAAAGGTCTGGCTTTCCCCCCTCTGTGTACTAGGTCGGAGCAGTCTCCCTTCCACGTTTATCCGAGCCCAGCCGACCTATGTCAAGGTTGAAGTTCCTGGCACGTTTGTGGGACCCTCAGCATTGTCCCCTGGGATGACCCCTTTGTTAGCAGCCCAGCCACGCCGACAGGCCAAGCAACATGGCTGCACACGGTGTGGGAAGAACTTCTCGTCTGCTAGCGCTCTTCAGATCCACGAGCGGACTCACACTGGAGAGAAGCCTTTTGTGTGCAACATTTGTGGGCGAGCTTTTACCACCAAAGGCAACTTAAAGGTGGGTTTGTGTGGCTTTCAGCAGGATGGGGGCTGGGCGTCGAGTGGCTTCTCCTTACTGGCACCATCCGTGATGAGTTCTTCCATCCTTCCATTCCTCCTTTGGGAGGCCGAGGTGGGAGGATTGCTTGAGTCCAGGAGTTTGAGACCAGCCTGGGCAACATAGGGAGACAATGTCTTTACAAACAAAACAAAAATTAGTTGGGTGTGGTGTTGCATGCTTGGGTCCCAGCTAACTGGGAGGCTGAGCAGGGAGGAGGTAACATAAGGAGACCCCGTCACTACAAGATATAAATTAGCTGGGCACAGTGGCATGCGCCTGTAGGCCCAGCTACTTGGGAGGCTGAAGTGGGAGGATCGCTGGAACCTGGGGTGTTGAGGGTGCTGTGAGCTGTGATCACACCACTGCACTCGAGCCTGGGCAAGAGAGTAAGACCCTGTCTCTTAAGAGTTTTAAACTCTTAAGAAGCTGAAAAGGGCTAGGCACAGTGGCTCATGCCTATACTCCCAGCACTTTGGGAGGTGGTGGTGGGAGGATCACTTGACCCCAGGAGTTGAAGACCAGCCTGGGCAACATAGCAAGATGCCATCTCTACAAAAATTAAGTTCACATAAATAAAAAAAAAGCTGAAAAGGATTTCAGAACTTGAAAGCCAGGCAGGAAAAATAATTAAGGAAAGCAGCCAGATGCTAGTAAGGTCCCTTCTTTAGCAGAAGCCTTGCCTACCACCCTAGATTAAATAGCATCCTATTTCCACCATGGCCTTCTGTAGCTTTCCCAGCCAGATACGTTTTTCTCTGTAGCAATTATTAGATATTGATGCTCTATATATTTAGATGTCAACTGCATCAGAGTATGGTCTGTTTTGCTCTGTCCCCCAGGCTGGAGTGCAATGGCGCAATCTCGGCTCATTGCAACCCTCTGCCTCCCGAGTTCAAGCAATTCTCCTGCCTCAGCCTCCCGAGTAGCTGGAATTACAGGCACCCGCCATCATGCCCGGCTAATTTTTGTATATTTTTAGTAGAGACGGGGTTTCACCATGTTGGCCAGGCTGGTCTCAAACTCCTGACCTCAGGTGATCTGCCCGCCTCGGCCTCCCCAAGTACTGGGATTACAGGCGTGAGCCACCGCGCCCTGCCCACAAATTGTTTTTAACTGAAATTTTTACTTAAATAAGTATAGATTTTCACTGGACTTTTGAAAAGTAATACAGAGACATCCTTGTATGCTTTGCCCAGTTTTCCCCATTGGTAGCACTTTGCAAAACTGTAGTATCACATTGTAGCATAATCGGGATATTGACTTTGTTCCAATCAGCATATTCAGATTTTCCCGTTTTACTTCTACTCAGGTGTGCATGTTGTGTACTCTAGTTTTATTACCTGTGTAGGTTTGTGCATTTTAAAAATGTGAACTCTAGGCTGGGTGTATAACCCCATCTTGGTTGCTCTGGGGAGGAATGTTCGTTAGGTGATATAAGAAATCTGATTTTCTAAATATAAAGTGCAGACAGTCCCTGATTTAAGATGGTTTGATTTACAATAGTACAAAAGTGAGATGCATTCAATAGAGATCAGACTTAAGGTACCCATACAACCATTCTGTTTGTAG
Source organism: Colobus angolensis palliatus (assembly GCF_000951035.1). NCBI lineage: Eukaryota > Metazoa > Chordata > Mammalia > Primates > Cercopithecidae > Colobus > Colobus angolensis. The sequence continues at coordinate 922,689 of NW_012116477.1, forward strand.
TTTTCAGTACAGTATTCAATCACATGAGCTATGAGCTAATTTTTTATTTTTTTTGAGACAGAGTCTTTTTTTTTTTTTTTTTTTTTTTGAGGCGGAGTCTCGCTCTGTCGCCTGGACTGGAGTGCAGTGGCCGGATCTCAGCTCGCTGCAAGCTCCGCCTCCCGGGTTTACCATTCTCCTGCCTCAGCCTCCGGAGTAGCTGGGACTACAGGCGCCCACCACCTCACCCGGCTAGTTTTTGTATTTTTAGTAGAGACGGGGTTTCACCGTGTTAGCCAGGATGGTCTCGATCTCCTGACCTCGTGATCCGCCCGTCTCGGCCTCCCAAAGTGCTGGGATTACAGGCTTGAGCCACCGCACCCGGCCAAGACAGAGTCTTGCACTGTCACCCAGGCTGGAGTGCAGTGGCATGATCTTGGCTCACCGCAACCTTCGCCTCCTAGGTTCAAGCGATTCTCGTGCCTCAGCCTCCCGAGTAGCTGGAATTACAGGCATGTGCTACCATGTCCGGCTAATTTTTATATTTTTAATAGACAGGGCTTCACCATGTTTGCCAGGCTGGTCTTGAACTCCTGACCTCAAGTGATCTGCCCACCTCGGCATCCCAAAGTGCTGGGATTACAGGCATGAGCCACTGTGCCCTGCCTACATGAGTTATTTCAATGCTTTATTATAAAACAGTCTTTGCATTAGATGATTTTGCCTAATTGTAAGCTAATGCAAATGTTCTGAGCGTGTTTGAGGTAGGCTAAACTGAGCTATGATGTTTGGCTGGTTAGGTGTATTAAATGCATTTTAGACTAAGAATATTTTCTACTTACAGTGAGTTTATCCAGGCATAACCCCACTGTAAGTCAAGGATCATCTATATGTTAAAACACTGGGTAGAATGAAATCCATATGCAGATTGATTCTTGGCTTGCCAGTGAGCTTCAAATCTCTATTTTGATAAAAACCTTTCTGTCCTGTTCCCATAGGTTCACTACATGACACACGGGGCCAACAATAACTCAGCCCGCCGTGGAAGGAAGTTGGCCATCGAGAACACCATGGCTCTGTTAGGTACGGACGGAAAAAGAGTCTCAGAAATCTTTCCCAAGGAAATCCTGGCCCCTTCGGTGAACGTGGACCCTGTTGTGTGGAACCAGTATACCAGCATGCTCAATGGCGGTCTGGCCGTGAAGACCAATGAGATCTCTGTGATCCAGAGTGGAGGGGTTCCTACCCTCCCTGTTTCCTTGGGAGCCACCTCCGTTGTGAGTAACACCACTGTCTCCAAGATGGATGGCTCCCAATCGAGTATCAGTGCCGATGTGGAAAAACCAAGTGCTACTGACGGCGTTCCCAAACACCAGTTTCCTCACTTCCTGGAAGAAAACAAGATTGCGGTCAGCTAAGCAAGGGAGAACTTGCGTGGAAGGAGCAATGCAGACACAGTGAAATCTCTAGAATCTGCTTTGTTTTGTAAGAACTCATCTCCTCCTGCTTTCTTTTTCTTACTGATACGCAAATGATGTTTACGATGGTTGTGACCACAACCTCAGGCAAGTCCTACAATCACAATTGTTGCTATGCTGCTTTGCAAAAAGTTGAAAAAATAAAAAAATTCATACCAAAACAAATACAGACTGTTTTTTTTGAGATGGAGTCTCACTCTATCACCCAGGCTGGAGTGCAGTGGTATTGATCTCGGCTCACTGCAACCTCCCCTTCCCGGGTTCAAGTGATTCTCCTGCTTTAGCCTCCCGAGTAGCTGGGATTATAGGCGCATGCCACCACGCCTGGCTAATTTTTGTATTTTGAGTAGAGACGGGGTTTCACCATGTTGGTCAGGCTGGTCTCGAACTCCTGACCTCGTGATCCACCCGTCTTGGCCTCCCAAAGTGCTGGGATTACAGGTGTGAGCTACCATGCCTGGCACTTTTTTTTTTTTTCAATTTTGGAAAGAAGCGGGTCTTGCAAAGTAGCTTTGTTACTTGTAACAGACGTATACATAGAACCTTTGTACAACCTAGAATGACTTTTTCCAAAGACTTACCTATTTCAAGGTAGAATCGTTGGAACTTACTGAACAACAGTGGAAAAGACAACTACACAGCCTAATTGAGGGGAGAGGGGTACTGTATACTTATATGGTAACTGGACGCGGGTAAAAGGACAAGGTCTGTCATCTCTTTAGGGACCTGTTTTATATGCCCCAATCCTGTCCCCATCTTGTTTGTTTTTTTTTGAATGTACTTAAAAAAGGAACAACAACAAACTAGGGTTGTAGAATTATAAAATTGCTTCAACCTTAGAACCTTAAGTAGGAGGCCCTCAAATGGACTTATGTTAGTCCTTAGGGAGTCAATGTATGTGTTGCTGCTTATTTAAATAAAGTTCAGTTGGAGCCCCGAGAGTGCCAATGTTTTCCCCACACCTCTTAGATGCCTTCCTCTTCCCGAACCTCAGAAGAGGTGGGCACCTGAGCGGGGAATCTCAGGTGACTTAGTTTGCCAGTGCCTACTCTATTGAAGAACTGGGTTATCATGCTCGAGAAGAAACTCGTGGAAGGGCGTGTTTCCCATCACAGGTTCACATACTGATTGTTTTTGTTGAATTTCCTTGGTGCGACTTATGCCAAGTAATTATGAAGATTTTTTTGTTTGTTTTCTTGCTGAATATTTCATGAAGGCTACGAAGTTAGAACAGGCAAGTCCTGGGTGTGAAAGCTTTAATTTATCTACCTCATTTATTGTTTATTTTTTGTAGCCATAGTGTCTGTTTTCCTGTTTGAAGACCGCTAAAGTATTCCCAGGCCCTGTCTGAAACCTAAGAGTTGATGTATTGGTGGGAAGAGGTGAACGTTCAAGATGATTTTGTGATGCCTTGTTTTTTGTAGTTTCCTTTTGTATACATGATATTGAGCAAACAAAACATTGCTCTTGGTTTAACAAGAAGGGAGAAAGAAAGAAAAAAAACTAACTTCTGGGAGAAAAGTCTTTCCCCTCTGTGGAAGGTCCTGATGGAAATATGCATCCAAGACGAATAGCCAAAGTGTTGTCTCTTCATCGTTGCACCTGACTTTAGGATCCCGCCCCCCCCCCGCCTTTTTTTTTTTTTTTTTTTTGCCAAGTTGTGCCTTTCCTTCTGGAATTGTAAGTGAACACGAGAATAGTACCTGTTTACACTGTGAAATGGATGTCACTGAAAACACACCGGTGGCTTTCTCACTGTTGAGCTAATAATGCCTTGTGAATGTATGATCCACGGAGAAACCCCTGTAGTTGTACCTGCTGATGCTGTCTGTCTGTTGGAAAATAAATTTTGAATGTTTTTTTTTTCTCACCCAGGTGTATATGGGAGTTTTTCTGGTACTTTCTGTTCTATACCTGAGACTCTTTACTTGACAATCACTTCCAGCTGCCTTGTGACACTCTTGTTCCTACAGTCAAAAAGATGCAGATGTGGTTATGTCCATGCTTGCCTCATTTTTCTTTTCTTTTCTTTTCTTTCTTTCTTTTTTTTTTTTTGACAGTTTCCCTCTCGTTTCCGCTGGAGGGCAATGGCATGATCTTGGCCCACTGTAACCTCCGCCTCCCGAGTTCAAGTGATTCTCCTGCCTTGGCCTCCCAGTAACTGGGATTACAGGCATGCACCATCACGCCCGGCTAACTTTGTATTTTTAATAGAGACGGGGTTTCACTATGTTGGTCAGGCTGTTCTTAAACTCCCGACCTGAGGTGAACCCGCCCACCTTGGCCTCCCAAAGTGCTGAGATTACAGGCGTGAGCCACCGTACCCGGCCTGTTTTTTCTTTTTTTAAGACGGGGTCTCACTCTTTCACCCAGGCTCGAGTGCAGTGGTATGACCTCAGCTTACTGCAGCCTTGACCTCCCAGGCTCAAGGGAGTGCAGTGGCTCGATCTTGGCTTACTGCATCCTCCGCCTCCCAGGTTCAAGCAATTATCCTGCCTCAGCCTCCTTACTTGGGATTACAGGTGCCTGCCACCACACCTGGCTAATTTTTGTATTTTGAGTAGAGATGGGGTTTCAGCATGTTGGCCAGGCTGGTCTCGAACTCCTGGCCTCAAGTGATCCATCTGCCTCAGCTTCCCAAAGTGGTGTGATTGCAGGCACGAGCCACCTTGCCCAGCCTGTTTTCTCCCTTCTCACATACTTCAAACATCTTTCCAAGGTAAAACCCAATTCCCGTTAATCCTTTAACATACCTGCAATTATGTAACAATGATGTCTAGTCATCTATTGACAATACCGCTGGTGTTTACCCATACACTTCCCTGTCACTCAGGCTGCAGTATCGTGGCATGATCACAGCTGACTGTGGCCTTGAGCTCCTGGACTCAAGTGATCCTCCCACCTCAACCTGCAGAGTAGCAGGCACACACCATCACTCCCAGCTAATTTTTTTTTGCAGAGGTGGTCTCACCATGTTCCCCAGGCTGGCCTCAAGTGATCCACTGGCCTTGGTGTCTCAGAGTGCTGGGATTACAGGCATGAGCCACTGTGCCTGGCCTCGTGAGCTTTTTTATTTTGTTTTTGATTACCTTTGGGCTATTTCTTTTCTTACACTTGAGTTCATTTCCAGGGTAAATTCCTGCTTGGGATATCTGGGGAAAAGATTATCACTGTTTTTGTGTGTGTTTGCTGTTTTCTGTAACACTGTGTGTGTGTTGGGGGGGGGGGGGCGCACGCGCGCACCATTCCTCTCGGCCTCAATCTTTGAAGTCGGTTCTAAAGGGTAGATTGTGATTGTACCTGTGCAGGTAGATTATACCCACATAGTGTGGTCATAACTTTGTTTTGTCAGTTACCACATGTACAACAATGGTCTCATAAGATTGTAATACTAATTTTTACTCTACCTTTTCTGTGTTAAAATACGTTTATAGATCAGCCACGGTGGCTCACACCTGTAATCCTAGCACTTTGGGAGGCCGAGGTGAGCAAATTACCTGAGCTCAGGAGTTCGAGACCAGCCTGGGCAACACGGTAAAACCCCATCTCTACTAAAATGCAAGAAAGTAGCCGGCCGTGGTGGTGTGCGCCTATAATCCCAACTACTCAGGAGACTGAGACAGGAGAATTGCTTGAACCCGGGAGGTGGAGGTTGCAGTGAACCAAGATCATGCCATTGTACTCCAGCCTGGGCGACAGAGCGAGACTCTGTCTCAATACAAAAGAAAAGATAATTAAGTACCAATTAATTTTTTAACGTCCACCTCCAGGTTCAAGTCATTCTCCTGCCTCAGCTTCCCGAATAGCTGGGATTGTAGGTGCACGCCACCACGCCCAGTTAATTTTTGTATTTTTAGTAGAGACAGAGTTTCACCATGTTGGTCAGGATGTTCTCAAACTCCCAACCTCAGATGACCCACCCGCCTTGGCTGCCCAAAGTGCTGAGATTACAGGCATAAGCCACCGTGCCAGGTCCAAGAAGACATCTTCTGTTTTGTTTTGTTTTGTTTGAGAAGGAATTTCGCTCTTACTGCCCAGGCTGGAATGTAGTGGTGCAATCTCGGCTCACTGCAACCTCCTCCTCCCAGGTTCAAGTGATTCTCCTGCCTCAGCCTCCCAAGTAGCTGGTATTACAGGTGCCTGCCACCATGCCCAGCTAATTTTTGTAATTTTAGTAGAGACGGTTTTACCATGTTAGTCAGGCTGGTCTCGAACTCCTGACCTCAGGTGATCCACCCGCCTCAACCTCCCAAAGTGCTGGGATTACGGGCATGAGTCACTGCGCCCAGCCGACATCTTCCTAATATAAAAATACAGCTGGGCATGGTGGCTCACACCTGTGATCCCGGCACTTTGGGAGGCCGAGGGGGGCAGGTCACCTGAGGTCGGGAGTTCAAGACCAGCCTGACCATCATGGAGAAACCCCATCTCTACTAAAAATACAAAATTAGCCGGGTGGTGCATGCCTGTAATCCCAGCTACTCAGGAGACTGAGGCAGGAGAATCGCTTGAACTTGGGAGGTGGAGGTTGTGGTGAGCCAAAATTGTGCCATTGCACTCCAGCCTGGGCAAAAAAGCTCCGCCTCAAAGGAAAGAAAAAAAAAGCAAGGTAAGGCAGTAAATGCTGATGTAGAAGCTACAGCAAGTTATCCAGAAGATCTAGCTACAATAACTGAAGTAGCTACACTAACCAACAGATTTTCAATCAGTAGAAGACAAGACAGTCTTCTGTTGGAAGAAGATGCCATCTAGGACTTTCATAGCTAGAAAGGAAAAAACACCTTGCTTCAAAGGACAAGGTGACTCTTGTTAGGGGCTAATGCAGGTGGTGACCTTAAGCTGAGGCCATGCTCGTTTACCATTCTGAAGATCTTAGGGCCTTTAAGAATGATGCTATTTCTACTCTGCATGTGCTCTGGAAATGGAATAACAAAGCCTGGATGATGACATAGCTCTTTTTGTTTTTGTTTTATTTTGAGATGGAGTCACCCAGACTGGAGTGCAGTGGTGCGATCTTGGCTCACTGCAAACTCTGCCTCCCCGGTCCACGCCATTCTCCTGCCTCAGCCTCCTGAGTAGCTGGGACTACAGGTGCCTGCTACCACCCCTGGCTAATTTGTTTTTTTTAGTAGAGACAGGGTTTCACTGTGTTAGCCAGGATAGTCTCCTGACCTCGTGATCTGCCTGCCTCAGCCTCCCAAAGTGCTGGGATTATAGGCGTGAGCCACCACGCCCGGCCTTGTTTTTGTTTTGAGATGGAGTCTTGCTCTGTCACTCAGGCTGGAGTGCAGTGGCACTAGCTCAGTTCACTGCAGCCTCTGTCTCCTGGGTTAAAGTGATTCTCTTGCCTCAGCCTCCTGAGTAGCTGGGATTACAGGCACCCGCTGCCTTTCATATTTTTGGTAGAGATGTTGGCCAGGCTGGTCTCAAACTCCCGACTTCAAGTGATCCACCCGCCTCGGCCTTCCAAAATTCTGGGATTAAAAGCGTGAGCCACCACGCCCAGCTTAGCATATCTGTTTATTACATGATTTACTGAATATTTTAAGCCCACTGTTGAGACCTACTGCACAGGAAAAAAAAAATAGATTTTTTTCAAAAATCACTGCTGCTCATGAATAATGCATCTAATGCATCTCTCAAGTACTCTGATGGAAGTGTACAAGGAGATTAATACTGTTTTTCATGCCTGTTAACACAACATTCATTTTGTCGTCGGGATCAAGGAGTGGTTTTGTTACTTGTAAGGGGTCTGGATCCAGACCCTAAGAGAGGATTCTTGGATCTTGCACAAGAAAGAATTCAGGATGAGTCTGTAAAGTGAAAGCAAGTTTATCAGGAAAGTAAAGGAATAAAAGAATGGCTAGTCCATAGACAGAGCAGCCCTGAGGGCAGCTGGTTCCCTATTTTTATGGTTATTTCTCAGTGATATGCTAAACAAGGGGTGGATTATTTATGCCTCCCCTTTTTAGACCGTTTAGGGTAACTTCGTGATGTTGCCGCAGCATTTGTAAACTGTCATGGCACTGGTAGGAGTGTAGCAGTGAGCACAACCAGAGGTCACTCTTGTCACCATCTTGGTTTTGGTGGGTTTTAGCCGGCTTCTTTACTGCAACCTGTTTTATCACCAAGGTCTTTATGAGCTATATCTTGTGCTGACGTCCTATCTCCTGTAACTAAGAATGCCTTAACCTCCTGGGAATGCAACCCAGTAGGTCTCAGCCTTATTTTACCCAGCTCCTATTCCAGATGGAGTGGCTCTGGTTCAAATGCCTCCGAGAGTTTCAACTTCCAGGTCTTACTATTTAAGAAATACTACATTTTAGGCTGGGCGCGGTGGCTCAAGCCTGTAATCCCAGCACTTTGGGAGGCTGAGGCGGGCGGATCACAAGGTCAGGAGATTGAGACCATCCTGGCTAACACGGTGAAACTCCGTCTCTACTAAAAATACAAAAAATGAGCGGGGCCTGGTGGCGGGCACCTGTAGTCCAGCTACTTGGGAGGCTGAGGCAGGAGGATGGCGTGAACCCGGAAGGTAGAGTTTGCAGTGAGCCGAGATCGCACCACTGCACTCCAGCCTGGGTGACAGAGCCAGACTCCATCTCAAAAAAAAAAAAAAAAAAAATACTACATTTGTAAGCTGCCATAGTTTGTGATTTCTCTGATGGGCCTGGACAAAGAAAAGTGAAGACCTCCTGGAAAGGACTCACCATTCTAGATGTTGTTAATAACATTCATAATTCATGGGAGGTGGTCAAAATATCAACATAAACAGGAGTTTGGAAGAAGTGGCTTCCAACCCTCACAGATGACTTTGGTGGGTTCAAGACTTCAGCGACAAAGCCAGGTGCACCATGGCTTACGCTTGCAATCCCAGCACTTTGGGAGGCCAAGGAGGATGGCTTGAGACAGGAGTTCAAGACCAACCCAGTCAACACAGTGAAATCCTATCTTTACAAACAACAACAACAAAATTCAGTGGAGGAAGTAACTGCAGATGTCACGGAGATAGCAAGAGAGCTGGAATTACTAGTGAAGCTTGAAGATGTGACTGAATGGTGGCAATCTTAAGAGAAAATGTGAATGAATAAAGAACTGCTTCTTACAGATGAGCAAAGAAAGTGATTTTTGAGATTGAGAGGGAGTCTCACTGTCACCCAGGCTGGAGTGCAGTGGCACGATCTTGGCTCACTGCAACCTCTGCCTCCCGTGGTGAAGTGATTCTTCTGCCTCAGCTTCCCAAGTAGCTGGGACTACAGGTGCCAGCGACCATGCCTGGCTAATTTTTTTTTGTATTTTTAGTAGAGATGGGGTTTCATCGTGTTAGCCAGGATGGTCTCGATCTCCTGACCTCGTGATCTGCCCGCCTCGGCCTCCCAAAGTGCTGGGATTACAGGCGTGAGCCACCGCTCCCAGCCTGTTGTAGGTAAAATACTTTCAAACAGTATCACAAGTTACAGAGAAATCGCAAAGAGTCAATCAATATAGCCAACATCATTGTTGTCTTATTATAAAGACATTGGCATAGCCATCCCAACCTTCAGCAACCACCACCCTGATTTTTTTTTCTCCCGAGATGGAGTCTCGCCCAGGCTGGAGTACAGTGGCATGATCTCGGCTTACTGCCACCTCTGCCTCCTGGGTTCAAGTAATTCTGCCTCAGCCTTCTGAATAGTTGGGATTACAGGTGCCTGCCACTACGCCCAGCTAATTTTTTGTATTTTTAGGAGAGATGAGGTTTCACCATGATGGCCATGCTGGTCTCGAAGTCCTGACCTCATGATTTGCCTGCCTCGGCCTCCCAAAGTGCTGGGATTATAGGCGTGAGCCACTGCGGCCGGCCTGTACATTGTTTTTTAGATACAATGCCATTACACACTTAACAGGATATAGTGTAAACGTAGCTTTTATATGTACTGGGAAACCAAAGTCATGTGACTTGCTTTATTGCAATATTTGCTTTATTGTTGTGGTCTGTGTTGATCTAAAAGGAAGAGGCTGAGGCACAAAATACAATTTACAGTTTACTTGAGCCAAAGTGAGAACAGCTGCTTGGAAGACTCAGACCCAAGTAACCTTGGATATGACCTCTGTATGGCTTTTGTTACAAACAGGTTGGTTGATTGATTGATTGATCACTGCACTCTAGCCTGGGTGACACAGCAAGACCCTGTCGCCCAGGCTGGAGTGCAGTGATGTGAACATGGCTCGCTGCAACCTCAACCTCCCAGGCTCAAGCAATCTGCCCACCTCAGCCTCCTGAGTAGCTGAGACTACAGGCATGTACCACCATGCCCAGCTAAGTTTTGTATTTTTTGTAGAGACAAGATCTCACTATCTTGCCCAAGCAGGTCTTGAACTCACAGGCTCAAGTGATCCTCTCATCTTGGCCTCCCAAAGTGCTCAGATTACAGGCATGAGCTACTGAGTCTGGCCTATTTATTTATTTGACAGGGTTTCACTCTGTCACCCAGCTTGGAGTGCAGTGGCACAATCATGGCTCACTATAGCCTCAGCCTCCTGGGCTCAACCAATCCTCCCACCTCAACTTCCCAAGTAGCTGGCATTACAAGCGCGTGCCACCATGGCCCAGCTAATTCTTTTATTTTTTGTACAGATGGGTCAAGAAATCCTACTTCCTCGGCCTCCTAAAGTGCTGAGATTACAGGCGCAAGCCACTGGACGAGGCCATAAGCAGGTTTTTAAAGGGGAAAAAAAGCAGACAGGGAGTGGGCTGATACTTGTTCATCAGAAATTCTCATTGGTTTACAGAAATAACATTGATTAATAATTGACTATACCTTGTTAACTTATGGGGTGTGAGTTATAGTGTCTGGTGCAGCGTTATTAGGTTAATTTCAAGCTACTTGTGGCAATAACGAGTGGTTTCAGGAGATGAATACATAGCACAAAAGAGGGAGTAGAAGTGATTGCTGCTTCATTTTAATGTCTCTCTGGGCTTGATAATTTAAAAACACTTGCATTCCTGAGATAAGAGTTGTTTTCTTTTTTCATCTGGAGCCAAACCCACAATATCTCTCAGGTATGCTTGTATAAAATGAACACATGTCAAAGAATTATTAACAAATTTACAGTTGATTCAGAGGAGAATTTAAAATGAGCTCCTAAATTGCTGGCAATTAGGAACGTTGAAAAGAACTTACAAACAGAAGCAAAACATGATCAGTATCCACAGGCAATAACTGCATTCCGCTGGACAAAATACATTTGCATTTCTATGGACAAGAATCATTTGCATAATTATCAGTTTTCTACAGTTTATAGAGTTGTAAAATAGCTCAAGGACAATGAAAGACACAGGGAACCTGGAAGGGTATGCTAAGGCAGGCTATCAAGCCATCTTTTTGATGCTTTCAAGTTTTTTTTTTTTTTTTTGAGACAGAGTTTTGCTCTTGTTGCTCAGGCTGGAGTGCA